>NC_090191.1:28433881-28783815 GCF_024679245.1 Pseudorasbora parva | reverse complement strand
TTTAATAACACTGTTAAATAGCAAATATAAACATCCATTTTTCATACTGCATAATATTATAATGTTATTATGCCTGAGTTCACTTGTAGAATTTAAACAATTAATTTAAATTTTGACAAAATTGTCAGATTTTAATATCTGTCTTAACATGAAGAAAATTAATTTTAATATCTGTGCATCCCTATATAATACTTAATTTTTAATGAAGACCTGTGGCACATGGAGAATTAATTAATGGTTTAACTGTACAGTTTGTCTTCTCTCTCAGTACTTGTATGCATTCAACATTGTCCCAATGAAAACCATGGACCCCGCAGAGTTAGTCAAACAACCTCAGGATGTCACAGAAAATCCCTACAGGAAACCTACGAAAGATGGGAAGAAAGATAGACCGCCACCGTCTTTGACAGTTACAGAGGTTTGTGTACAGTTTTTTTTAACGTTTGCTTATCAATAGAATTAGCACAGATGATGAATGTTGCTCAAGTTTGGAGCCACTTATGCTTCAATATCAAAAATCCAGTAAAAACAGTAATATTGTGATGGTAAAGCTGAATTTTCAGCAGCATTACTCCAGTCTTCTGTCACATGATCCTTCAGAAATCATTCTGAAATGCTGATTTGGTGTTTTCTGGCTATCACCAGACAAAGCTCAATTTAAAACATTGGTCTGGAGAGTCTGCTCTGTATTTTCTACTACACAAGAGGCATGATCAACTGGCATTTTTCAAATAACTATACGCGATTGGATAGTCCTTCAACCAATCAGACCACAAGAGGCATGATCAACAGGCAACGACTCATCGCTTCTCTATCTTTCATTGTGTTAAACCCACCAATAGCTTGATAGGTGGATAAGCTAGTCTGACTGGTTCCTGCAAAAGTATAACAGAAGCAGTATTAATTGCAGAAATTAATTTATAGAGTTGCCATGCGAAATCAAATCGCCGGCAGATTAGGCTGGGTTTACCAGGTCAATGTTGAAAAAGTTTTTGCTGCTTAATATATTTTGTGGAAAGAGATTTTTTTTTCTTTGATTACATTTCTTAACTGTTATTTTGATTAATTTAATGCATCCTTGCTGAATAAAAGTGTCGTAAAAGTTACTTCCATAAAAAACAAGAACTGTAGTATACCTTCTCTTGGCCAAAAGATCATTTATACTTCTTTTTGATCAGGAGGAACCAGCATCCCAGTTCTTTTTTGATCTGGGGCAGAAGAAGCCACATCACCAGCAACATCAACATGGCAGGAAGAGGCAATCGGATGGGGACCGACCCAATCAGCCCAAACAGCCCAGAAGGCCCCGTGAGTCCATTCACCAGCACTCTTTCCATTCAGAGGTGGTCTAATGGATCAAACTGGACTATTTTTAATACTCATTTAGAAATACTCAACAGAACTAATTTCAACTCTTGGGGAGGATTTGATTTTAATTGCCTGCTGCTCCTGACACAGCCCTCAATTTCTACTCTAATAACAGCACAGCCCACTGGACCCTGTTGGTTCTGCCTTGCAAGTCCTGAAGTCGAGAAGCACTTGGTTATAAGCATTGGAACACACGTGAGTCCACAAAATATGTTTTCAGCACCCCATTGTCAGAAACCTGTTGCTTTTTCATGTTGGTCTAATGTCAGTATTCTATTTCCAGTGTTACATGGCTCTTGCTAAGGGTGGTCTTACTCCTTACCACGTTCTCCTGCTGCCCATCGGACATTACCAGTCAGTGGTGGATATGGCATCAGAGGTGGTTGAAGAGATGGAGAAATATAAGATCGCCGTCAAGAAGTTCTGTAAAAGCAGAGGCCAACGGTGTGTCTTGTTTGAGAGGAACTACCGCAGCCAGCACCTTCAACTACAGGTCCATACAAAATATTGTGTCATTCATAATGAGATTGTGGTGTCTTCTTGAACAGACTGATCTGTACAGATCCCAGGTCAGTCTAAACAGCACCACATATATGAAAAAGAGTCTGGTGCACTCATTGGAGAGTGTGGAGAGACACCCCACCTTCCACCAATCACAGACTCTAACATCATTTCATCAGTTTAAGTCTGAGTGGATAAATAATCTGTCTGCATTGACGAGTAATCATTTCTGAGGGACCTGTTCCCAATGATGACCAAATCCATAATTTCATAAAGTTATGAGCAAGCAGTGGATAATGGGTTTAACGGACGGAAACTTTTCTTCTTCGTCTTCCTCAGGTAGTGCCGGTGCCCATGGAGAAGTGCAGTACAGAAGACATCAAGGAGGCGTTCATGACACAAGCTGAAGAGCAGCAGATGGAACTGATGGAGATTCCAGCTCATAAAGACCTCAAACAGGTACAAACCTTCTGTGTCTCCCTCAGACTGAACACTTCAAAAGTTAGTCAGAGCTGTGGTTTACTGTCATTTTACTGGGGCTTCCTGCTCATGTAATTATAAATCCAATATACTTTTAATGTAATACTTTATCATTACATTTATATACTATTTATTTTTAGTTTGTGTGTATGTGTGTGTATGTGTAATATTAATATAATGACTTTATCATTGTTATTATTACATATACATTTATTTTAAATTATATAAAATACTTAAAATTTAATCAGGTAAATATACAAACACTTTTAATATAATATTTTTTATCACAAAAGTTGTTATAAATTATATTTAAGTTATTATTAATTATGTAATAATATATATATATATATATATATATATAATATATAATATATTAGGGATGTCAACGATTAATCGATGATCGATTAATTGTCGATAAGACATTTGATCGATAAGACTTATCGATCATCGATTAATCAGGGTCATGCGCGTGCGTGCGGCTCAAACGCGAAACGGGAGGAAAAATGATGCGAGCGTGCCCGAGTTCTATTTGGGACCATTCCTTCATCATGACTGCAAGTCTGCATGTGCATCCGCAGCCTTTTGTTTTGTACAAATGTAAGTTGTAATATTGTGTTTATTTTGTGCAGGCCTATCTATAGCAGATTTATCTCATAAGGATGCATTTGGTTAATAATTAACGTTAGAGGCGAGCGGTAGTAAAAGCGTGGCGGTGATCAGCTTCAGTGTGCAGCTCCAACAGCAATGCACAGCTAATAATGACTATGAGTGGGACTGTCATAGGCTATTACACAGCATTAATGAGAACACTATTGTAATACAACATTGTGATTGTTAAGTATTTGGGTTTATTTGCGTTGATCCAGGAAGAGCGCGTGCACAACATGGTTCTCGGTCAGGCACTCTGACTCGCGCATGTAACTTGGTTAAAGTTCACTTGTGGATTATCATCAGATTGTGCAGAAGTAATTTGTAGTATTACATTTATTTTGTAACGTTATATATCTGATCAATCATATAGGATGCGTTTCTTTCAGCGAAATAAAACGCACTAGCAAATGGCTTCAGTCAGTGATGGCTACCGGTTTTCATTCAGTGCTTCGGCTTTAGCGCATACAGAGCAATGCATAATAACAATGATTGGGACTGTCATATTATATAACAGAAATGAGAACACTGTTTTAATAAATGGTTGTAAAGTCATTGGGTTTAGGTGCCGTGTTCAGAGCGTTGTTCCAGGACGAGCGTCTCCCATTCTGAATATGAATATCAGCAACTCAATTCAAGTTCACTTGTGCATTCGCATAATTTTGTGAAGATATATAATTTGTAATATTTTGTTAACTTTATATAAATCTGATTAATCTCATATAGGAAGCTTTTTGTTGAGTTAAATAATGCGCTAACAAAGAGCTTCAGTGTAATTTACCAGTGCTGATTCAGCGCATCCGCTTCAGCTCGCGCAGCGCACAACTAATAATAACTATGATTGGGACTGTTACATTACATAACATTAATGAAAACAATATTTTAATAAATTGTTTTGAATTAATTGGGTTTAGGTGACGTTTCAGCACGTTGTTCTTGGAAGAGCGTCCACACATTCTGAATAATCAGATCTGAGGCGGCGTTCGTGTTGTATTACAGGTTATATTTGGTTATTAAAGTCATTTAATTAAATTATAAATAACATCGACTAGTTTTACAATCCCATAGCTCTTTGTTTAGATAAAAAATCCCTCTCATTCATTTGGTGAACATGGCGTTTTGAGCAGCATTTGCACATCCTGTCATGCTGTCGGCTATAAGCCACTGCTGTGCACGCATATTTTAGTATTATGGTTAACGATTAATCGATTAATTGATCGTTAATTTAAACAACGATCGATCATGGGAATTTGTGAAAACTGACATCCCTAATATATATATATATATAGTTAATAGAATCTATTATTATTATTATTATATTAGTATTATAAACACTTTATTACATGAAATTATTTACTTATTTGCATATCCAATTCCACACACTTTAGTTTTTTCTTGTATGTGTATTTGTGTATTTGAATATAGTCATATGTAGTCTAAAATAAAATAAATAAATAAAAATTAAATTAATAAATAACAATGGTCATAATGGATTTCAAGTATTTATTTTTGTGTTTCATGTCATTGTGGTGCAATCTTAATCCAAAGTGTCCAAATACACAGATTTACACTTTCTCTCTGAACTATAAAACATTATCTATGTACGGAATAAGTGAGCAAGTCATGATGAGATATGTTTTGTGTAGAGATGAACTGTGACTAACACTAGTATCGTGCATTGCAGATTGCTCCTCCAGGAACACCCTACTTTTATGTGGAGTTAGATACAGGCGAGAAGCTGTTTTATCGCATCAAGAAAAATTTCCCTTTGCAGTTTGGCAGGTAATTACACTGGCACAGATCATCAACGGGGCAGTCGTTCAATAAACATTAAAGGGGTGGTTCTGTGGGGTTTTTTTTCTAGGCTTGGTTGTGTTTATGGTGTGCAGTATAACATGTCTTGATACTTTTTTTTTTTTTAAACACCATATTTTACCTTTACCTTCCACACCGCTGTTCCACTGTCCTTTGAATGGCTCGTTTAATTCCTGCTTCTATTCTTCTTCCATCCCTCCGTAAAATGTAATGGTCTTAGATTGGTTAGATGGCCAAATGTAGTTTCATGTATTTTTATTGGCTGAAGTGCCAAGCACAGGTCGCCGGAAACGCCACGCCCCTTACCATTATGGGCACAAGTCACATCTGTGGTGACTAGCAAGGGTTTATGATGTCACCAACCCGTGAAGAAGCTTGTTGTAGTCCAAACCGGCCATTTTTGTAGGCAATAAACTGCCATAATTTTAAAAGACAATACCTCCGTTTGTATTGAACTTTCAGCGCTGTAACTTTGCAGATACTGTTTATGCTCAAGCAGCAACATTACACACTAACTAAAGTTTAAAAAGTGAAATCGCATGCAACCACCCCTTTAATATATATGTATGATCTGATTGTAATAAAACATACTTCAGCAGAACCACCTGTACATCCTTTGTATGTGTGCTTCCATAGGGAGGTGTTAGCGAGCGAGGTGGTGTTGAACATCCCCATGCGTGCTGACTGGAGAGAGTGTAAATGTACAAAGGAGGAGGAGGAGGATCAGGCCAAACAAGTGCGCTCTGACTTCGTGCCCTTTGACTTCGCACTTGATGACTGAGCAACACTTCAGATACATCTGACTTTACCTTCAATCATGTTTGTGAACTCCCTAAATGTGTCCACAGCCGCTTATCGTTTTATCATTTTATTCTTTTAAAATTTTGCACTATAAGTGCTTTCCTCTCACTTTCATTTGGTAACAGTTAAGAGATGACTGTTGTCACAGTGGTCTTTTTCAAAGATGTTTTTGTTTGTTTGATGTGTCAGTCTTTTGACTGCCAATAAGTGTGGAATTGTGTTGTGTGACTCATAATTAAAGTCATTTTTCAAACATTTTTCAAAAATTCTTGTAGTAACAGTGTGGTGTGTCCTCTGCTGATGTTGATGTACTTTTCTTGGTCTATAGTGGATCTATTATGTAGTGACAATCAAACCCATGAGATTTTACAGTTGTTTGTACTTGGTACACAAACAGCATTGCTGTCTGAAATTTAAACTTAAATTTTTTAAATTAAAAAAATTGTACCCTTCAAGATAACCTTTGTGACAAAGTTAAAAATCTGGGAGTTACCCTTGACCCTGAGTTAAAGTTTGATAAACACATCAACTCTAGTTAGAGCTAGTTTTTTTCAGCTTAGGGGACTTCGCAAGCTGAAAAATATTCTGAGCTTTAGTGATTTGAAGACTGTTATTCATGCGTTTATTTCAACCAGGCTGGATTATTGTAATGCCCGATATGCTGGAATAAATCAGTCCTGACTTTCGCGATTACAACTGGTACAAAATGCTGCGGCTCGTTTTTTAACAGGGACAAAAAAGAGAACATATTACACCTGTGCTGTCATAACTTCATTGGCTACCCGTTCGGTTCAGGGTTGATTTTAAGGTTTTAGTGTTTGTATTTAAATCAATTCATGGTCTTGCCCCTTCTTATATCTCTGAACTTATCCATTCTTATTCCTCAGGGAGAACGCTCAGATCTTCCACCCAGATGATATTAAATGTTCCAAAATCACAAAAATGTTCTTAAATCTAAAGGTGACGGAGCTTTCTCCGTTCATGGTCCTAAGCTCTGGAATTCCTTACCTGTGTCTATTAGACTTTCCACTACTCTGTCTACATTTAAATCTTCTCTCAAAACATACTTTTTTTTCAGGCATATGTTTAATTTGATACTAATTTTTAAGTTTTAAATATTGTTTTATTATTGCATGATGTTTTTGTATTAATTGTATTACTTTTGTTTGGTTTCTTTTAATATTTTATTATTAGTGCTTAAATTGTATTGAGTGAGGATGCTTTGTTTGGTATATTGTGCAGCACTTTGGACAGCATTTATGTTGTTTTAAAGGGCTATATAAATAAACTTGACCTTGACCTAAACCCATGTCATCTCATGGCCTACTAAAGTAAATATGATGTAAATATAATTGACAATGTTTTAAACAATGTATTATTATAAATGAATCCAGCATATATAGTATAACCATATTTATAAATAATCACAATATTTATGAATAAAACTTTTTGAGCGGACTTTTATTATAATAACGAGGACGTCTTGAGGACTTATTGAGTTACAAAAAAATATGTAAACAGATTTATATAAATATGTGAAAAAAAATATATTCAAAATATATAACGTTTTAAACAAGTCACTCTTGTTTGTATCACAAAACTATTTTTTTATAAAGGTTAAAAGGGTATGAGAACTTTTATTATGTTAAGAACGCGGAAGTGCTGCACCGAAGTCACGTGAGGAGGTATTTTCACAACAGTAAATTTCTCGTGCACTACTAACTCGTTTAAGACAGTTAACGCGAAAAAAAATAGTGTCTGTGACAATTAAAAAGCAGCAGAGTTGTTGACATGGACGAGGACGGATTACCCATTGTGGGATCAGGAATAGATCTAACAAAGGTGAGTTTTTACATTGCAACATCAGCTGCTGCTCACATGATCTTTTTCATATAAGCATCTGATCTGAAACATTGATGGTCATTATACTTTCTTTCTTTCTTAAGGTTCCTGCTATTCAGCAGAGAAGAATCGTAGCTTTCCTCAATCAGTTCATAGTTCACACCGTCAGGTTCCTTAACCGGTTTTCTACCGTTTGTGAGGAGGTAACGTTATGTTCACCTGTCTGCACATCACCCCCCTATTTACAGTAACTTAAGTTATATACTTTTCATGAAAATGTTAATAACGTGATGTATTTCGCTTTTACAGAAACTAGCAACAGTGTCACTTCGAATCCAGCAGATTGAGACCACACTGAGCATTTTGGAAGCAAAGGTAAGGGATTTCAAACTGAGGTCCGTGAAAATGTTTGAAGAAATGTAACGTGTATATATATATATATATATATATATGTATGTATGTATGTATGTATGTATGTATGTATATATAAAAAGAAAATAGATTAAAAAAACAAACATTAGATTAAATGAAATAGGATAGGGATAGGGGTCTCACACTAGATTGATCATATTTGGGGGTGGCATCTAAAAGATTAAAAAACCTCTGACAGCAGGAACTCAAAACATGCATTGCTCCATCCAAAATCAAATACTTCCCTACCATATATATAATGCGAAAAACAGTATGCCAACATGTCCAAATTCATGGTTTTCGAAAAGTATCCAGATGACCTACTACTTTGGGTGAGATTCTGCCCATATGATGGACATTTTACTATCCCTTAATGCCACAGGAGATGATTAATAAATAGAGGTAAAGGGACGCAATTGACACTAGTAAGTCACATGATAACAACAACATGGTGGATGTAGTGTCTGGGTTACATTCATACTATAGCAGTGTTTCTCAAACACGATCCTGGAGGCACACAAACACTGCACGAGAGAGAAGCAATTCAATTGACTGATAGACAACTACTCTGTAAGTGTTTGTAACTTTTCTCATTTGATTGTTTGTTCATTTGTTGTTGGATAAGTGTGTCTGTGTAGTGCTGAGGTGTGTATTATTAGTTTTGGTATATTCTCTGGGTGTGTGTGGGAGTTAGCATTTGTTGAGTTAGCATTTGTTTGGTCATTGCCACGTTGGAAGCGAGTTTGTTGGGGGCGTGGCCAGCTGCTTTCAATAACGATACTCAAGTGAGTATAAATAGCGTGATTGTCCGCGGCAGCGGAAGCGGCAGTGTGAAGCCCTCCTTGTGTGAAGACCGACGAGTGTAAAGACTTCAACTCTTCCCAGTGCAACTCCTTCCGAGCAAGGACCCCGGCAAGGCACTTGAGTATCATCTTCCTTTTCATCATTTGTGTTCGGCTCTAATTCCTATCTGGCCTTTTCACCATGTGCTTTCAAATCTCAACTATAACTAATAGCACTCGTAAATCACGCTCCGTACGCACGAGACGCCGTAATCCTAATAATTTGCGCTATATCCTAACATCCTCTGCTACTTTACTCTTTATTCCAATTGGTCTCTGGAATTGCCAGTCGGCTGTAAACAAAGCAGACTTTATTTCATCTATTGGGACTCATTCTCAGCTTAGCCTCATGGCCCTAACTGAGACCTGGATCAAACCAGAGGACACTGCCACTCCTGCAGCACTCTCAAGCAATTATACTTTTTCACACACTCCTCGGCCTATTGGGAGGGGTGGGGGTACTGGTTTGCTTATCTCAAATGATTGGAAATTTGATCCATTACCGTCTCTACCGGCCAATTCATTTGAATCGCACTCAATCACTATTACTCACCCTGTTAAAATCCATGTGGTAGTGGTCTATCGTCCTCCAGGTCACCTCGGTAACTTTGTGGAGGAGTTGGATGTGTTACTTTCTAGCTTCCCTGAGGATGGCACACCACTGATTCTGCTTGGCGACTTCAACATCCATCTTGATAAACACCTAGCCGCAGACTTCAGCACTCTACTGACTTCATTTGACCTTAAGTTAGTATCTACTACGGCTACTCACAGATCAGGTAACCAATTAGACCTGGTCTACACACGCAACTGCTCCACAGACAACACTTTAGTTACTCCATTACACACCTCAGACCACTTTCTCATCACTCTTAACCTCATACTGACTCCTGATACAAAACATACTCCTACACAGATTACCTTTCGGCGTAATCTACGCTCACTCTCTCCCTCTCGCCTATCCACTATGGTTTCATCTTCACTCCCTCCACCTGCTCAGTTCTCAGCACTGGACACTAACAGTGCTACTGACACTCTTTGCTCCACTCTAACATCCTCCTTAGACAGTTTTTGCCCCCTTTCATCCAGACCAGCCCGCCCCACCCCATCTGCCCCCTGGCTGTCTGAAGTTCTCCGTGAACATCGCTCTGGACTCAGGGCGGCAGAGAGGAAATGGCATAAATCTAAAAACAATACTGACCTTGCCTTTTATCAGTCTCTTCTCTCTTCTTTCTCTACAAATGTCTCCACTGCTAAAACAACATACTACCACAACAAAATCAACAATTGCTCTGACTCTCGCCAACTCTTTAAAACATTCTCCTCTCTCCTTTGTCCACCTCCTCCCCCTCCTTCATTAACTCTTACAGCTGATGACTTTGCATCATTTTTCACCAACAAAACAGCTCTCATTAGCAAACAGTTCTCCTCATCACTAACTGACACGCACATCTCAACAACTAACACAAACACGCTTTCATCCTTCTCTCCACTCTCCGAGGCAGATATTTCTAAACTCATCCTTTCCAATCACCCTACTACCTGTCCACTTGATCCTATTCCCACTCACCTCCTTCAGGCTATTTCTTCTTCAATCACTCCTGCACTCACTCACATTGTCAACACTTCTCTTCACACGGGAACCTTTCCCACAGCATTTAAGCAGGCTCGGGTAACCCCACTGCTTAAGAAACCCTCTCTGAATCCAGCACTTTTAGAAAACTACCGACCGGTATCCCTTCTGCCTTTCATTGCAAAGACCCTTGAGCGAGTTGTGTTCAATCAACTCTCTAGGTTTCTTGAACAGGACAACCTCCTAGACAACAACCAATCCGGCTTCAAAAGCGGCCATTCGACTGAGACGGCCTTGCTCTCGGTAACTGAGGCACTGAGACTGGCAAAAGCAGCTTCCAAATCCTCAGTGCTCATTTTGCTGGATCTGTCTGCTGCTTTTGACACAGTTAACCACCAGATCCTCCTGTCAACACTTAAGAGGACGGGGATCTCAGGATCTGCTCTCCAGTGGTTCAGGTCTTACCTCTCTGGTAGGTCCTACAGGGTGTCATGGAGAGGTGAAGTGTCTAAGTCTTATAATCTAGCTACTGGGGTTCCCCAGGGCTCAGTCCTTGGACCACTTCTCTTCTCCATCTACATGTCATCATTAGGTTCTGTCATTCAGAAACACGGCTTCTCCTATCACTGCTATGCGGATGACACTCAACTCTACTTCTCATTTCAACCAGATGATCCTACAGTCAGTGTTCGTATCGCTGCCTGTCTGACAGACATTTCTGACTGGATGAAAGAGCATCATCTTAAACTCAATCTTGCAAAGACAGAATTACTTGTTTTCTCAACCAACCCAGCACTTCATCAAAATTTCTCCATTCAGCTTGGTTCATCGACCATAACTCCATCAAGGACAGCAAGAAACCTTGGAGTTGTGATTGATGACCAGTTAAACTTCACTGACCACATTACTGCAACAGCCCGGTCCTGCAGATTTGCTTTATACAACATTAGAAAGATTAGACCCTTCCTATCAGAACAGGCTGCACAACTCCTGGTTCAAGCTCTTGTTCTCTCCAGACTGGATTATTGTAATGCTCTTCTGGCTGGGCTTCCAGCATGCACTATCAAACCCTTGCAGCTGATCCAGAATGCAGCGGCGAGAGTGGTCTTTAATGAGCCGAAGAGAGCGCATGTTACGCCTCTCTTCATCAAACTGCACTGGTTGCCAATGGCTGCTCGCATCAAATTCAAGGCACTAGTTATCGCCTACAAAACAACCTCTGGCTCGGCACCAATATACCTAAATTCACTTGCTCAGACTTACACACCCTCCAGAAGCTTGCGTTCTGCGAACGAGCGGCGCCTCGTGGTTCCATCCCAAAGAGGCATGAAATCGCTCTCACGGACATTTTCCTGGACCGTTCCTACCTGGTGGAATGACCTGCCGATCTCAATTCGTGCTGCCGAGTCTGTAGCCATTCTTAAAAAACATCTTAAGACACATCTTTTCCATTTGCACTTGACCAATACAGAATAGCACTTACTGATCACCACAGCAACGACCAAAAGCGTACACTCCGGGATCATATCTACGTCTCTCATCCGGATTTGCGCCTTCAGGCGGGTATGTTACATAGTAATCATAACTATCAGAATCCAGTGTTCTGTATATTGCGTACGTGAGTTTTTGTTGTAGATGGCTATTGCTGCGCGTTTAGCTAGAATACAAAACCAACCCATTGGGCCACTGAATCTGCATTAACGACAACAGCTGGGGCAACAGCCTTAGTCCTAATGGGTTGTAGCTATCTTAGCTATCAAAATCCAGTGTTCGGCACTGTGCGGACGTGAGTTTTTGTTGTAGATGTCTGTCTTTTAAAAAAAAAAAAAAAAAAAAAAAAAAAAAAAAAAAAATTGTGTATTGTGCTAATTAATTGAGATTTCTTACAGCTCTTACAGGTTTTTGGCCTTGTCTGTTCCGTTGCTTCTATTACTCTCCCCTTTTTTGTAAGTCGCTTTGGATAAAAGCGTCTGCTAAATGATTAAATGTAAATGTAAATGTAAATGCACATTTTGTATGTGCCCCTAATCAAACAAACCTCATTCAACAGCACAGAAGTGTCCTGCATGGCAGAGATATATATATAGCTCCTGTATGAATACAAACACGTTCTAAATAATCAATATTCTTCAGTGATTACAAATTTTCCATCACATGGTGGAGACTCAAAGACCTGAAATGGGTGTGGCAGATAAAGGAGACATGCAAAATATGCAGTGTTGGTGTGCCTCCATGATTGTGGTTGGGGAACACTGCTATATACTGAACATACTTTTTTAATGGTTGCAAAGTAAGTTCAAATTCAAATGTAGTACCTACTCACAGCCCATGACTTCATGAATATCTTCTATTACTGATCCAAACTGGCTTCATGAAACTGTGGTTTATAAATTTGCAGTTAGCCTCTATTCCTGGTTTGGAAGAAGTGACAGTGGATGGAGTGAGACCAAGACCCTCTGCAGAGACAAACGGACCCGCAGTGAATGGCGGTCGTGCAACGGGCGCCCTTGTTGAGGTAAAGTGTATTTTTAGATATTTATATGATATTGATATTAATGACTTAATCTAGCCTGGATGCCAGCCGAACTCAGCCCCAGCATTTGAGCTTGGGCAGTTCGGTCTGGACTTGATCCATAGAGGAGTAATTATGCCCGAACAGAAACTGTTCGGACCGATGAAATTGTCAGGGCGGGCTTTAGGCGATGATGGACAGATGATAAACAGTAACGTAATCCAAGTCATCAAAGGAGCTTGGGTTGAATTTGTTTGTATATGCATTCACCTTCACTATTTCTCTCAGAAATTATGATCATGTTGGTAAGTACTCTGTGTATCCTTAAATCATTTTTTTACAACACCGGCAAAGATCGTTTAAACTCATCTTTTTCTTCTACCGTTACTTATTCCAGCATGCGTGGTTGCCAAGTTATTACAACAAAACCCACCAACTACTAGCCCAAAACAAGCCCAATAGCTTTTCGGAATAATTCTCCGGAAAAAAAATGTTTTTGGAGGGTAAAATGTGTGTTATTTTGGCAAGGTTGCCTGCTAAAATTCGCATTCCTGGGTCTATATATCACATAATTGAGGTCCCTTCAACCCACAGACATGGAAAACAACCCTTGGGAAAACCACAGACTTGGCAACACAGCGCAGTTGAGCTCTGTTGACATTTGACAACTAACGTTATGCGTCGCTCCGTTGCTCTGATTAGTTGTAGGTCTATCCAATTGAGGTCTTTCCTGGTTTGTTTGAAACACGCCTCATAATTACAGCCCAATGGAACAGTATCAGACTCGTATTCTGACTAGAATTGAGTATGACGACGCTAGGCTAGGCTTAATCCATTTATCCCACTGTTTTCTGAGGATGTTATAACCATAATGGTGCTCATGGGAAGTCATTCGGTCAGTATTAATACAAAATCCTTTTCCATTAAGGCATCTCAGCATACACAAGTGGCCCCTCAGGAGCCGAAAGAAGAGGTCCCAGCGGAAAACATCATGACTGTAGCCAAGGACCCACGATATGCCAGATACCTGAAAATGGTGCAAGTGGTATGCGTGTTCACTCTTAAATCTTATCATTAAAGGGGTGGTTGCATGCGATTTCACTTTTTTAACTTTAGTTAGTGTGTAATGTTGCTGCTTGAGCATAAACAGTATCTGCAAAGTTACAGCGCTGAAAGATCAATACAAACGGAGATATTGTCTTTTAAAGTTATGGCAGTTTATTGCCTACAAAAACGGCCGGTTTGGACTACAACAACTTTCTGCCCGGGTTGGTGACATCATAAACCCTTGCTAGTCACCACAGATGTGACTTGTGCCCATAATGGTAAGGGGCGTGGCGTTTCCGGCGACCTGTGCTTGGCACTTCAGCCAATAAAAATACATGAAACTACATTTGGCCATCTAACCAATCTAAGACCATTACATTTTACGGAGGGATGGAAGAAGAATAGAAGCAGGAAGCAAACGAGCCATTCAAAGGACAGTTGAGACAGCGGTGTGGAATAAAGGTAAAATATAAGAAAAATACGGCGTTTAAAAAAAAAAGTATTAAGACATGTTATACTGCATACCATAAACACAACCAAGCCTAGAAAAAAAAAACACAGAACCACCCCTTTAATAAACTTACTTCCTAATTATGGCTAACTTCATGTGAAATGTGTATGCAAATGCCCAAATTTTGTTCTGCATGTTCACAGGGTGTTCCAGTCATGGCCATTAAAAATAAGATGGTATTGGAGGGTTTGGACCCTAGTTTGCTTGAGTAAGTGTTAATAACAGTAAAAATATGATGCATTTTTTAAAAGCTTGTGTATAATTTGATTCTGTCACTGCTTGTATGATTATGTATGGAAGCTTGTTTTTTGACACAGAAAAGTAATTGCAACTTTATAACTCGCAATTCTTACTTTGTAATTTGCAATTGTGAGTTTATATCTCACAATTCTGAGAAAAGAAGTCAGAATTGCAAGTCATATAAACTCGCAATTGCGGGAAAAAAGTCAGTATTCTGAGATGTAAACTCAGAATTATGGAAGCCCATTTCAGCCACTAAATAAAAAAATACTTTAGACTTTTTATCTCAGAATTCTGACTTTTTTTCTCACAATTGCGAGTTATAAAGTCAGAATTCTAACTGAGAAATAAAGTGGTCAGAATTCTGACTTTATATCACTGACTTTATTTTTCCTCACAATAGCGAGTTATAAAGTCACAATTCTGATATATAAACTCGCAATTGTGAGAAAATATGTTTTATTTAGTGGCAGAAACGGACTTCCATACACAAGTGAGATTAAAGGTCACATTTATTTATTTTAAAAGTTTTAATTTGTGGTGGAAACAAGCTTCCATAATGAGCTGTTTATGTTGTAGCTAATAGATTTATTTTTTGTATCCTTTAGTACTCCTGACGCTCCTGTTCCAGATTGCGGCAAAAAAGGCTTGGAAGAGCAAGATGATGACAGCTCAGGCAGCGATTCATCCTTCAGCGATTGATTGACTCCGCCCCCCCCACAGCTAATGACTCCGCGTTGGACTGGCCTATGTAGGCTGTCCTGACTCTTGCTCATCTCAAAGCAGGGTAAATGCACTTGAAGGTCCTTTCAAAGGATAGACATTTAGTGATAGCACTAAAAGGTTGTGCTACATCTTGGAGACGGCATACCTGTGTACATCTGTACTGGTGGTTTCTGAGGGCAGTTGCTCACTAGGTGAGATCGCTGATGATTATGATTATAATTGATCCATTTAAGTCTGTTTAAGTGCTACTCTCGTGTGACTTGTCCTGATTGTCTCATTTCTTGCCATGTACATGTTAAATGCCTTATCTGTGCATCCAATAACAATAAAAACATGCCAGTGAGTGTTTTTATGAAATAGCCACAAGCAGCTTTTGTAATGTATCTGAGTGATTCATCTTTAGTTGGAACAATGAATAAATGAATGAATGAGGCAATTATATAGCGCATTTCAATCTTGAATTGACTTTGACGTGTGATAATATCAACAACAAAATTCACAGAATTTGTTTGATATTTCTAATAATACTAATCATGTCACAGCGATTAAAGATTTACTTACATTGTCTTTTCAGAAGTAACTTATTAAATGGTGTTATATTCAAATTCTTTGCAAAGAAGTGTTTTTTAAAACATTCTACCATTAAAAGGTTTTTAAAAATGTTTTATAATAAGTATTTTATGTGCACTAAGGTTGCTTTTATTTTTATTAGAAATCCAGTAAAAATGGTAATATTGTGAATTATTATTATTAAAATTAAAATAGATGTTTTTTAATACATTTTGAATGTAATTCATTCCTATGATGGCAAAGCTGAATTACTCCAGTCTTCAGTGTCACATGATCCTTTGGAAATCATGATGATTTGATGCTCAAAAAACTTCATATTATTATCAGTTGCAAACAGTTGTGCTGCTTTATTTATTTTTCCAGTATTATTTGATGAATACCAAGTTCAAAAGAACGTAATTTTTTTCCTTATGTATCATTATCAATATCTTTACTGTCACTTTTGATGAGCACCCTTGCTGAATTTAGGTATTCATTTCTTTTTAAAAATCTAAAAACTCTTAGACCCCAAACCTTAAAACAGTAGCGCTGCTCTTCCTATCATTAGAAACATTAAAGCAATCACTTCTCTTAAGCCATGCACATTATCATCATCATCATCATCGATGGCATGTGTTTTTATTTCACAATTACAAAATCAGACGCACATTGTGCAATCAACGGACTTACATACACATTGCACTGCCTATAGGGCAAGAGTAAAAAAACACCTGTGGCTCACTTTCAGCTGCACTGAATTTATGGAATGATTATGAAGAAAAACATGCATACAAACATTATAACCGAAGCAAAGATTGATTAACAGAAATGAATGCATATATGAATGTGCTCAACTATTTTGTCTTGGTTGATTATAAAATGAGACTATATATATCACTATTTGATGAAGCGCTGGCCTCAAGTGGTTAGAGTGTATTACATTTCAAGTATGTTTTATGCCTTTTTTTCCAAGACCAAAGTGCAAGCTACAAAATGATTACACAGTACTGCAGCAGATCTTTCAACATGAAAAAAGCTGATAAGTTGTATAAAAATTAAATTATATTAATAAAAAAATGTACCAAAAACAGTAAAACATAACTCCATTAACAGTATGATGTCACAGTCATATATACTCTATTAAATTAACAGTCAGTTTCAGAGTGAATTGCTGTAAAAAGAAATGAAAGAAAAGTTAAAATCTTAGAGGAACTAACATGAATATCACTGTATTTGAAATAAGGAGAAAATCAATGATGCCACATACACTACTGTTCAAAAGTTTAGTCACGTTTTTTCATTTTCCAAAGCATTCTTGAATTCAATTTGGATAGTGCATTTTCACATCTATTCTCAAAAAGGGAAGTGATAGTTGAGTCTTTTTTTTTCTGATCTTGACCCCAAACCTTTTGAACTGTAGTGTAGGTCTCATAATGTTTTATGTACCCACCTGAAACTCTTGGATGTATGTTAGGAAGAAGAAGACAAAACTGAAGGCAGTGATCCATTCACATGCAGCACTCACTAAATGAAGTGTGTAGTCCTTCAGAAGGAGGAAAACAAGACAAGAGCAACTTTGAACATTCGATACATTTTACTTCAATATGAGCGCTGAAATGTCATGAATTGTGATTGTACCTTATCATCGGTGTCCCAGTGAGTTTTGCTTGTTCCAACAGAAACTGCACAGAAAATTGCTGGAAGGAGGTGTTAAAGACAATCAGTTTGATCTGAAATGTTAACTTTGCATGTCTCCACAAGGAAAACCAGGATCACAGCCCTGGATTTTGGATGAATAGCCATGTAAGCAGATGCATATTCATGCACATTTACTCTTTGTCCGGTGTATTGTCAACCAGCAGCAACACTTGGTAAGTCTGAGAAAGGATACTGGGAAAAACAGCTAGAAAGGCCACTACAGCGAAGAATGCACGGAAATGACACATCCACTTCGAAGATCCGTAGGGATGAGCACGGTACGAGATCACGCTCTGAATGATTGTGTATATAACCCCAAAGATGAAGAATAGTAAAGCGCCCAAATCATGGACTGCCACCACCGTCGTCTCCTGGAACACAACAACATACATGAGCGCAGGGATGCAACCATTATAGATTTTGTAGGTACGATTATAGTCTGAAAAATAATCACAGTTTCACGATTATTATGCATTCATTAATTTCACAACAATGTATCAAATCACATGAATACTCTTTAGATTTTAAAGTGTATAATTTTGCTGCCTTTTGAACTAGAAATAACACAGTAACTAAATAATACAGCACAAAATAATAATAAAGACAAAAGTCCATCTCTCCCTTTGGAATTAAAGAAAGGATTTTAAAAAAGTGACCTCTGCTCTGTAAACATCCCTGTCAATATGAGGGGAATAAACTGAACTGTTTCTGTCACTAACTGTCATCCATAAGTATTAATTTCAATAATATTTGTAATAATTAATCAAATTTTACATGTGGCCTGAAAAAGTAATGTCTATTACTTTGGTTTGTTTCCATCACGCGCTCAGTGCTTTTCATAGACTCATATATCAATATTCCACCACATAATTATTTACTTATTATTATTATTATTATTATTATTATTATTATTATTATTATTATTATTATTTACATACTTATTTGAGGTTTCAGAGATTTAAATAGACATTTAAATGAATTACTAGCCTATATAAAAAAGACGTATAGTTTGTAAAAATTATATTCCATTCACTGATATCTATGGAAGCTGCAATAATAATACTTAATTTCAATTATAATTTAAATAAATGTTTTATTCCCATCAGATACACTGTGCATGAAACAATAGTTTGTTCTTCTCCCATGTTCACTGGCCACCGACTTATATGTATTTATTTCGGGGAAAACTGATGAATTTACGTGATGAAAACAGATCCTCCGAACTGCAAACTCATTGCGTGTTATATCAACTAAAATGATCATTATAAAGATGTTTAAATGACAAAACACATTCACTTTCACATATTTGAAATATATCATATCATTATATCATATATCATTCGAAATATATCATAATTCATGATAGTTAACAAGTTTGCAAAAACGTTTAAAGCTACACTGTGTAACTTTTTTTTAGTTTATTCGTAGCTAAAAACACTTAGTTCTTACTTCTTTTCAAATTTACTTCTTTCAAGTAATAAAGTTTTCTCGTAAGTTTATAATATGACATTGGAAATACATACGGGTGAGGGGTTCGAATGCCGGTCGCCATGTTGCCCCTCCATCTTGAAAGTACATTAGCCAAAGAAGGACATACCCATAAATTCAAGCTTCGCCTTTCACGTTTTAACATTCGATGGCACCGTGTCGAATGTGAAGAGGGGGATTGCCGTGTTAATCTTTAAAGCTACACTGTTTAATATTTTCCCCCATCTAGCGGTGAAAAGGTATATGACCATCCAGTGAATAATAGTTTCTGTTCCTCTCATTTCCGATTTTGTTTGAACTCCTACGGTGGCCGATTTAGTCCAAGATTAACCTGGCAATCCCCCTCTTCACATTCGACACGGTGCCATTGAATGTTAAAACGTGAAAGGCGAAGCTTGAATTTACGGGTATGTCCCTCTTTGGCTAATGTACTTTCAAGATGGAGGGGCAACATGGCGACCGGCATTCGAACCCCTCACCCGTATGTATTTTCAATGGCATATTATAAATTTACGAGAATACTTTATCACTTGAAAGAAGTAAATATACATTAATGAGCACATATATTTTTGAAAGAACTAAGTGTTTTTAGCTACGAATAAACTAAAAAAAGTTACACAGTGTAGCTTTAATAAAGAAGTAAAAACTAAATAAACGCGATGTATATCTCTGTACCGTGACTGCATGGTTAGTCGCTGCATCCCTACATGAGCACCAATAATAATCTTTTACTCACCCTAATGTCATTCCACACACAAGATTTTTTGAAGAACTGTTTTTGGGAACATCATTGGGGTCCAAAGTAATATTGGAACCCAGTGACTTTTTCATTATAAAGGCAAAAAAACAACAACACGCTTTTTAAAATAAGTTTGTGTTCCACCGAAGAAAGAAAATTCGCCTGAGTATTTGTTTGTGGTTGAACTAGACATACCTGAAATGTAGCAACTAAACACATCCCGACACAAGAGATGATGCCGACAGCAAAAGAAGCCTTGTTCAGAACAGGGGACACAGCACCGGTTCTCTCATGGACTCTTTCCACAAATTTATATTCAGCATACATGGTAGCAAAGGCTGGAAAACAAATCCCTTGCACTGAGTTTCATCAGTTTAAAAATGTAATGCAAATTGCAGTGGACATTTCTGTGCAATACAGTCAAGAATATTCACTCATGCATGCAATAAAACATAAATTCTCTTGATACTTTGTGCAGGATAATGCTATGAAAATAGTATATGGGCTAAAAATGAATTTGAGTTGTCAGGATGGCTGTTGCTCTGATAACCTGTGATTCGTCATTAGGTTTCACTTCTCCAGTTGTTGTTTGAGGTTTTGTCTTATGTTTTGTAAAAACTCTGAACTCCAGCTGTGTGTCATGGGTGGGAAAATGTTTTTTTCGTTTTCAGCAGAAAGAGAAGTGAGACCAGAATGAGTGAGATTCCAGTGTTACTAAAGAAACGTATACTCGAGACATTCCCACTGCTCTCCTCTCACATGTCAAAACCAAGCAGTTTGCGGTTGACTTTCTTGTTACACAATTTCCAAAAGGTTGACACACAGTAAGGAGTTTCCTGCAGCTGCTGCTGGGGGATTTACTGTCTTTATGAAATATGAGCTGGAAATGGCCGATTATTATTCCTACCTGCAAATGCAGTGATTGTCGACATGAATCCAAACACACAGCTCTCAGGTGGAGTTGCTCCTGTATCACTGATAAAACATAAAGGACTGATTTTTGAGACATTAACAAAAATAAAAATAGGCATCATAATCATGCAATACTTTGTATTAAAAATAAGCACCCAAAATTTCCACAGTTTACTGTATGACATTTAATAAAAGTACAACCATGTCCTCACTCACCATTACATTAGTCTAATATGTGACTGAAACAAATTTATCTTAGGAGTACTTATTTAAAAAATATGTTTTAATATTCTTTTAATTATATTATATTATATTATATTATATTATATTATATTATATTATATTATATTATATTATATTATATTATATCAGTACATCTAGTTTGTCCTGCTTCCTGCACTGAATTCAACCTTTTGGACACGAGCCCCACCGTTCAACTTCTCAGTAGAAAACGAAACTAAACGAGCTGCCAGCAAAAACTTTTTTCCCTTGACATTCTTACAACTGGGAGCTTTATATATAAATACCCACTTAAAACATGGTCTAGTTACTTACATCATAAACTATTTCTGGTCTTTGGTTATGTTAAAAGTTGTAAATTTGTCTGATCCAGATGTGTATCCAAACTAAAATCAAGCACAATGTAAAAAGACACATCACATACCTTATATAAGGAAGGACAACATCAACATCTCGACGAAACAATGCGATGATATAAGATATTATGAATGTGCTCGATGACCAGATTACCAGAAATGTAGGTAAAAAGCACATTCCTTCCATGAACCAAATCATCTCGCCTGAGGGCTGAGTGTAATCGGTGCATCACCATCCACGGAGACAAAAGCAAAGTCAACGTCAACGTCACATATAGACTATCAGATACTAAGACGCGGACACTTGACTGAACACATAGGCTACTCTATGCACAATAACTCGACGTTTATAACTGTATCTATAGTGTCACGTGTTCGCCAGGAATCTCTGTTTCTCTTCCTCATTGTTTTATGTTACCTGAATTGTTACCACCAGCGCACATGCTTTCTTTCTTTTTTTCTTTCCATTTTAGATAAACCTGTAACACTTTACAATAAGGTTCCATTTGCTAACATATGGCTAATTACATTAGGGTTAGTTGACATGAACTAAATATTACCAAAACGCTTGTCAAATTAAAACTTGAATTAAAACTTGTCTTAATTTTTGTTAATGTAAATTTAAACATTCAAAATTTGCAAAAATAAACCATGGTTTTATCATATAGGCCCTAGTAAAAGTGTAATAACCATGTTTTTCTTTTTTTCTTTTTAATTTTTAATTACCATTTATATAACCACGGTTTTACCACAAATATGATGGTTATTATACAAAGCCATGGTTAATTGTGGTTAACCATGGTTTTTTGGTTTTATTTGTAGTAAAACCACAGATCATTTTTGTTAGGGTTAGCCTATTGAATGGTCCTCAGATAACATGAACTAATGATCAGTTAACGTTAACAAATATGAATAAATCGAAGGCTAACAAATGTATTTCTCAAGTTAGTTAAGTGTTACCAATAAATCTTTCCACTTTACTTTGTGATCTAAACCAGTGTGTCATTATGGCCAAAGTAGGCCTAATGCTAATTTTAATGCAGATAAAATTTGACAGCCAGTGTTCAAATTTTTTTATGAATCTACTAGCATGGTGTGAGGCTAGCTCCAACCTACTGACAACCCCCTAACCTTAAAACCATGCAAATATGAATGCATTAATTAGCCTATATATTTTCAGAACACTTACAATACAATATTTTTGACCCATTTGTCTTTAAACCTTTACAAAAATTAACCATGGCTTTACTACAAATAATAATAAAAAGAGGGCTTATTAAAACCATGGTTATTAGGCTATAGTTAAGTAGGCTATTGTGGAAGTATTGCATGAACTACCTTAAATGCTCGGTCTCCTATTCACTAGAGGGCGGCAGCGGGTCTGTAATGTACATAGAGGTCGAGCGGCGTATCACCTGATTACTACCAATGAGGAACTACAGCGTTTGAGTGTTCATGTGACAGTATTTTTTTTTTAGTGTAATGAAGTTGTTTTTATTTCACCGCGGGAAACATGTGTCTGCATTAAGTGTTTATGGAAGAAGAGATGTTGATGGCAGGGGAGAGTCATGTTGATAGTTAATTCGGTGCTGAAACTGCTGCAGCGGCAGACATACACATGTCTGTCTCATCGCTATGGACTATATCTATGTTTCGGAGGACTTGTCCTCATAATAGTGTCTGCCTTTCAGTTTGGAGAGGTATGTACTATAACAAGGGTGAAATTCATCCTACAGAAGTATAAGTTACTAGCTTCATTGGATTCGCATTTAGGCCATGCATGTATCTTGTTATCTGTGCATTCTGTGTCAATCACTTACTGATCAAAGCGGATTGTGCAATGGGACTGAACTGTTACATAGTGGTTGGAAAGGAACATCACGCACTTTGATGTTGTGTTTTAACTGTTTTTTTTTTATTTTGTTTTTGGTTTCAGGTTGTGGTAGAGTGGAGTCGAGATCAGTACCATGTTTTGTTTGATTCCTACAGAGATAATGTTGCAGGAAAGTCCTTTCAGACCAGGTGAGGAACAGATCAATGAATCACTGCTTAATTTGCACAGTATTAAAGCCCTCTAGCTGGTCACTCTTAAGAACCACTTTTAATCTGAAAACTATTACAAATCAGATGAAATATTAACGTCGCTACTGGTTTTTGTTTATTTTTTTTAATTAAATTATAAAATGCTCTTTTTTGTATAAGCTCCAGGATTCAAACGCATTGCTTGCATTATTTCAGGCTTTGCCTACCGATGCCCATCGATGTGGTTTACACCTGGGTAAATGGCACAGACACAGACCTCCTAAAGGAACTTCGTTCTGTGAGACAGCAGTTGGAAGAAGAACAGAAGGCCCTGAGGTACCCCACCCTTAAAACACACACTCTTAGTGTAGTATTTGTTTATCCCCACATGGTTGGAAACATTTTGCATGGTGTGACGTTGACTGCTTATTTAACCAAAGTGTAAATATTCCACTTCACTGCTTTCATCAGCAGTTTATTCATGTGATGACACCAGCATCATTACTCCAGTGTCACATGATCCTTCAGAAATCTTAATCTTAAAAGGTTACTTCACAGATTAGCATATGACTTTGTATCAGTAGAAACCCTGGAGTATATTTGAATGACCGTGCCCCTATATCCCCCTGAGACGAGATTTATGCATTTTATTTCGGGGGAAAATCCTCAGATAACGCAAATATCGTCAATTTGTGTCATCGGAGGAATTTTGGGCCAGAGGCTAAAGACTACAGCCAGTGGAGGTAGCTATTTCTACATGTTTACAACCCGCACATGGGGGGTGGGAAATTGCACTCACAGCTCAGCTCAGGCAGCCGCGGGCATTTATGTAAACGGAGCTCAAATTAATTCCAATGAAAGTTAAGCTTCCAAAGGAATGAACTGAAAACACACCAGACTGAACACGTGCTGTGAATGTATGCAGCGAGCGTGGACTCGTTTACCTCAGCTCTCATTACGAGAGCTCATTCAGCTCTGTCATCACGATGAGTGTAATCTGACTCCTGCAGTGTCTGTGCTGTGACACTCGCTCGGCGACTCACTCATTATATTGAACATATACGTTCAGTTTTTAATTGTAGTGTCTGTTCTCTAACTGAACTGATTTTATGAAGATGAACGCGGTGGGAAAGTGATCTAGTGATCCATTAGCGGTGGCTTTGGGAGTGGCCAAATTGAAATTGTTCAATTTGAATTGTTTTCTTTAATCCCAATGAGACAAAAATACATTTTCTGTCTTTTCTCAGTCTAGAAAGCACACCATTATACACTATTACATTAATGACTACATTTAAATACAGATTCATCTTCCCAGCGCTGAAATACCCCTTTAATAACCACTATTAATCTTGTATTTAATCAATTATAAGTGATATATAATTGTTCATGAAGGCTGGAAAGGAAAAATGCCAGAATTATTAGGCACATTTTATTTTACTGATAAAATGAGCCAAAAATTTGATTTAACTCTGACTGAAAAGTCAAAAATTACATTTTTGTCTGAGCCTGCTGACCCAATGAGCATTTCACTGTCCAAAGGTTATGCCTTAACTGCAATTTTTAGTATTGCATTAGTATTGCATCATTCTCATGGACATTAATAATTTAATATTTTTTTAATTATTTTGGCTCATTTTATCTGTAAAAGAAAACGTGCCTAATAATTCTGCACACCTGAATATATTTCATTTCCAGCCTTCACAAACAATTATATATCACTTATAAATGATTAAACACAATGTTAATTGTGGTTATTAAGATTAATTGGGTTTGGAATAAATATATATATATATATATATATATATATATATATATATATATATATATATATATATATATATATAGAACAGTCAGAATTAATGGTTAAAATGGCTTTTTCAGATTTAATACGTTATAATAATAATTGTAAATGCAGTCTTATTGAGAAAATCTGTTTTATACTATGTACACATAATATGTTTCATATCCTAGATACAAACCATTGATTGTGCTGGAAATGGTGTTAATTATAAGAGTGGTTTAAACTTCAAAAGTGTTTTAATTGCTTTTTTTAGGGAGCGTCTGGGAAAAAATGCATCTGAAATAACTGAAGCTCCTAAGGGAAGGTGAGTGTTTAACTAAGTATAAATTAGTCAAAATGGTTTTATTCTCATCCTATTCATATGTCTGCTGGATGTAAAGCAGACTGTATATTGTGTGGTTTATACATTTCCTGTTTCACACCGAAAGGCGCCTTTGTCACCCAGTGCTTTCCTGTCAAAAGAAAATACTGCTCTAGAGAATGATTGTGTGAATAGCTGTACTCGCATAAAGATTAGATTTAGATCAGAACTTTAATTCAGTCTGTGTGCACTGATAGGCCAGAATGTCTCCTGTCCCACTGCATCATGGGCCCTGTGCTTGTGCTGGATCCAGCCCTTCCTGCCAACATAACATTAAAGGAGCTGCCAACATTTTCATCAGCGTTCTCCTCTACAAAACAGCTCTTACAGGTGGCCAAACCCCTCCAACCCTCCACAAGCGTGTCTGTTCTTCTCTTCCACTCCCACAGTGAAGGTACAATTATAACCTACTTCTCACAGCACTCATATTTATAAAATTTGAAGCAGGGGCATCTGGTCCATATAAGCTTACCCAAGCCATTTGTGGACTCTAATTAACATTAAAATGAACACTAATTTATTATAAATTCCCTTGTTTGAGGTGTACCTGATTAAATGTTAGTAATACTGTCCGTCATTTATTTATTTGCCAAATGTCGGTAGTTTTTTAAATCTGCCAGTTATGGCGGATTTCGGGTAAGCAGATCCAAACCCGGTTTGTCGGCTACATTTGTTGTTATGTATTGATGTTATGATGTTATTCTCATCGTTGTCATTCATTGTTCTCATTGGTTTTCTGGCATATGGGAGGGAAAGCTGTTCGTGAATCGCTCGTCGAAGTGGAAAAATGTGCTGGTGCTTCCAGATCCCGATTAATGAAAATCACAGTGCATAATCAGATCATAAAGTCAAATGAAAAAAAAAAGTCTTAACTGAAACTATTTTCATATATTTCATTTTCTCCAAAGTAGATTTTTATGAAAACTTGGCGTTAAGGACAGACTTACAGTATATTTATTATAATAATATTTTATTTATAACTGGCTTCTTTTTATGTATTACACTATACTTATTTTTAATACTTCATTAAAAAATATTTTGAATACTATAATTGAAACCTGACATTCTGATTAAGATCCTAGTCTTTAAGCCAATGTGCCATGCTTTGTCAACATAGAAATCAAATCACGATTATTTACCAAAATTTATGGTGGGCGATATGATCAAAGTTATGATTTCATGGATATGAGTCATTAGAAATATTAGTGAAATTCACAATTAGCAATACTTCAGCATAAACTAATACTAGGGTGACTAAAAAAGTCCTAAAAACAATTAGGCTACATAATAAATAAGTAGTTATTTAAAAAAAAAAAAAATTGTTTTTACTTTTTCAGGTAGATGTACTAATAGTTGTATTTAGATTTAAAGCCGCACTTGGCTACTTTTGCTCTCGGGGTCCTCCTACAGTTTGGAAAAAATAATGTCCTCAACTACTGTCGTAAGATCTGTCATCCTACAACAGGGGATACCATCGCGCGTGCATTTGTTGACATGACAGCCCTGATAACCCTGAACTAGTGATGCGCGGGTCGTCTCATAACCCGCGGACCCCGTATGTCTATTTAATGGTCGCGGGTGCGCGGCGGGTTGTAAAAATATATACAGTGGTGCGGTGCGGGCCAAATAACTCCATAAAAGTGGCGCCGCGGGTCGGTGCAGCGCTAACAGTTCCCCTAAACACTGCAAGAGGAGTTCAGAGTTCTTCTGGCGTCGCGTGTGAAATGTCTTCATCCTAGGTACAGTCAGTGGCATGTTTCAGCATGTCATATGAATATAATTTCATGGGTTTTATTTTTTTCAAACGCCAAATAATCACGATGCTCACGTTTACAAGCCAGCGTCATTATAGTAGTCTATTGGTTACCGTTTTACAGAATCTATATGATACTTCAGTTCAATGTTTGAGTGGTAGCTCACCGTAACAAGCAGGATAGCATCGGTCGGGCACGCCTCCTTCAGCTCACGCCGACGAGCAAACGCTGGTCATATGTTGATCCTCGTCCTGCCTTTAATCCCATCACTTTTTCGTTTCCTCTTATTGCTTTCCTCCAACAAAACCTTTTCTTTCTTATTTGTCTCTGCTGCTTCGGACATGACTATATTATCCGACGAACAAAGTTGGGCTCGCACGTCCGAATTTAAGGAAGTGTGGGTGTTGGTGGAAGTGACGTATATGCCGTAAAGCAGTCGCATTTTGTAGTTCTTTTTGTTCTCGGGTTACTACCGGAAACCCGAAGTTTAAAAGTACGATTAAAAACGATACAGATCCCATCAGGCTATGGCAGACGTGTCATTCAACCTATTGTAAGTCGATTTATCATCACAAGAGTCTTAAAAAATATATTATGAAGGTTGAAAAGTTACCTAGTGCTGCTTTAAGTAAAACAAAAAATTGAAGAAAAGAAAAAAAAATACTTATAACATTGCATATTTTTACTGCACACATTATATATAGATTAATCCTTATTAAAACTACTTCCTGTGAGTTATTCAGTCAAGATCAGAGTGTGACAGAGAGCTGAATTTTTTTTCTTTAGTCATTTCGTTTCTCACTTATTACATTTGACTGATTTGAATGCTACGTTTGGGCTTTTAGGGAGGAACGAAAGTGCACAGCTGTGAAGAAAAGAAAGGTGCGCTGGATGGGATGCGGCAGAATAATTGTTTTACCTCTGTCATTTTGTTTTCATAAGTGTAAGGTGAATAATTTTAGTCTTAACATGAGTCTTGTGTTTCCTGTTACAGCTGAAAAGGCCCATACTGATGCTTTGAAGGACCTCTTGACACACTCCATCAGCAGAGGTTACCTGGTGAGAAATCTAACTGCCATAGTAACGCTTCTCATTGACTAATTTTGCTTTCTCGGAATGTTGGAATTTCTTTCTGTTTGAAAAAGTGTAACAAAATGGCACTAACTTTTTGGACATTTTCAATTCCAGCTTTTCTACCAAGATGTGGGTATATGACGTAACCCAAACATGGAGATGTACAGTGCATGATAAATATTGACTTTAAACAAAAGCATCTGGTTCCTAAATTACATACTCAGTATTATTATTAACTAAAACAATGTAAACTTATTTTAATATATAATTAAATAAAGGCTGAATTAAATTAAATACTAAAATAAGAACAAAAACTTACTTACAAAAATTGATGAATTAGGAATTACACTGGCAACTAACTGTAATAAAATTATAAGTGCTAAAAAATTACTATAAATAATAGCTGAATATATTTTTTTAAACTAATGAAAATGACAAAAACACAAATTGAAATAAAAATGAAGACTGAATATATATATATATAAAAAATAGGATTAATTATTCTGTAATAATATATACTGTATAACAAAATAACACAGATTTTTGTTCATTGTGCACCTGTAAAGGTCATAATTTTGTTTCTTTGACGTCACCTTCCAAGCAGCAGGAAGCAGGAATATCCCACACCCGAATTTGAGTAAAACACAGTATAAAACTAAGAACTCATGCTGATTTTACAGATAATAGCAAACCATTTACTGAAAAGGGAACCGTGTTTTTTTATCGTTTTATCTGCTTTATGATGTCTACAGTTTAACCAACAAGAGGAACTTTCTTACCATGTCCTTTTTTTTTTACTGTTCCTAATACTGCCACTGGGAACTGCACATTTGGTCTGTGGCTCTTATCTGACATGCACAGTCCATTTAAATGTATTACATCATCTCTCTGTGTGAAATGGAAAGTTTTTCTTTTTAAAACAAATCGTTGTGAAACTCCTGGAGTCTAAACATGTGTTTCTGTGGCAGACCACTGATAAAGAGGCTCCGGGGCTGGTCCGCATGCACACTATGGCCTACTTGAGCGGCTTCCCAGGGTCACTGAAGGAAACTGAGCAGCTCAGGGTCAAACTACCAGCTGTGGTCACTAGTAAAATCAAACAGGTAAAACTTCTCAATTAAGCCAGTGCGATGCAATGTTTAAAATGACCACAAGGTGGCGCACAAGATTGTGAAATTCGTAAGAAATGCATCTGTGTAAATCCCAGAGCGAGTTCTGCAGAGAACTTTTTTTAGGGTCTTTATCCATCAGCAACCCCAATGATGTTACTGTATTTTGTCATATTGAACTACTGGATAACCACTGGGCATCCATTGATCTGTAAAATAATAATCAGAGTTCTGTGTGTTGTGGATCTCAGTGTTTATCTCATTTGTTAGGGCAATGCATGGGCTCCGTCCTGCTGTCTGTGGTCATGTGATAAGAGCTCAGGGTATTACAGTGACACTTGAGCGGAGTGACAGGGGGGTTAACAGTACAACAACTGTTTGAAATGGCCCGGCGCCAGCCTGCGCTTGGAAAAAGCATCAGGGTTTAGGTGACCTTCTATCTCTACCTCTCCTCTGTCTCCCCACAGAGCTCTGTATATATATCACAGTATATTTACTTATTTGTTCGCTTGTTGCTATTGTTTGTTCTTTCTCTTGTTTGTTCTTTTGATTTAATTTGCTCGCACCTTCTTGATAGTTTTTGTTCTTCTTTGATTTTGTTTGTTTGTGCTATTGTTTTTCGCTCTGATCTTTGCTTCCTATAATTAATTCTTGGTTTGCATAGTGTTGTTTTTGTTTCTTTCTCTTTTTTTTTGTGCTTGATTTTGTCTCTTGCCTGTAGTTTGCATTTGTTTGATTTCGCTTTTGTTCACAGTTGCTTGTTTTTGTTTGCTCTTCTTTGACTATATTTGTTCTTTCTTACATTCATCCTTGCTTGCCTTTATTTAATCTTGCTTGCAACTGTTGTTCTTGCTTTTATTTGTTTTTGCTTGATTTCTTTCATTTTTACTTGCTTTCTCTTACACTTTAACTCTTATCGTTAACCTTTTTTCTATCTAGTTCCCTCCATTCGAGCTTAATGTTGAAGGTTCTGCGTTTATAACCAAATTCTAGCATTGGTCTTTTATTGTTTTTTTTTTGTTTTTTTTGTAAATTGCACCCACTCAGGGTCTTTCTCCTTTTTTGTTGTTTGTACAGCAAATCTCGTTTTCCTGCTGTTTCTTGTTCAGCTCATTATTGTATTCCAGAAGGGGAATAAGAGTCCTCTGTTGTTGTTGTTTTTTTTGTCTATAGTCTATAGTATTGTATGTGTCTACAATCCAAATGCGGGTCACATAAGGTAATATAGCAAAGGGTGAAGCTGAGGAACAGATAAAGAAAGAGAGGGAGAGAGAGAAGTTGAGTGTTGAGAGATGGCTAGTATTTATAGTGTGTGTTAGCCTGTTTGCAATGTTGATGAAAGCGGTCCCTTGACCTCTCTCCAGTGAGACACTTTGTTATACTAGAAATACAGTCTGTGAGTGAGTGTGGGAGGTCTACTTAGCTATAGTTTGGGGACAGATTTGTCACCAGAAGTAAGCTAAATCTGGTGAAACGTCCCTTTGGGAACATCCGCAATTGGATAAAAAACCAATTCATAAATAACGTTTCAGTTGTTTACAGATTTGTTTCTTTTAGAGTTTGGGTTCAGAATAAATTGTAGTAATTTGTAACTAATTAAGCTTAATAAAGTTCATTTAGTCTTTTGTGTATATTGCACATTCAATATGCACCAATAAAGACACACATTCTCCTGTTTTCCTCTTAGTTATTTGGGTCCCACAGGTTGTTTTTCTTAATGTGATGATCAGTGAAAAGGCCATCTTCAGAAGTTTACGGAGATGCTGGCATTCCTGGAAACACGTTCCTGTGTATGTGCTATTGATAGATGTACTATTTTGACTCTCTGCGGTCTTCATTTGGCATGGACCGGAGTTACGGAAAGGAAACAATGAGGACCCTGTGCTTGTAAACAGCATTGTGACAAGTGATAAAACTTGTTTTGGGGGAAACCTGATCACACGGGCAAGCCCTTTCACATGAGCTTGGCCACACTCTGACAGTCTTATGGATGTGCTATATCTCTAGACCCTTCTGATAAAGGAACTTAGATCATCCAAAAGAATAAAAGTAGATCTGTTCTGTGCGTGTGCGTGTGTGTGTGTGCGTGTGCGTGTGTGTGTGTGTGTGTGTGTGTGTGTGTGTGTGTGTGTGTGTGTGTGTGTGTGTGTGTGTGTGTGTGTGTGTGTGTGTGTGTGTGTGTGTGTGTGTGTGTGTGTGTGTGTGTGTCTGATTAATTAGGTTCAGCAGTGGCATGGGAACTATTTGAAAAGTCAAATGAAACCTGGGGCTTTGATAAGCATCAATTAACTTGCATAAAATGGGTGGACAGAGTTGCTTTTGTGGCACCAGTACATGATTTTGCATCAATACACGCATTCACACGTCCAATGCGGGGTATGAGGGTTGTTTCCCCTCAGTCATAAAGTCATGTGGGAAGCGCTTGGGGGAGATCTGATTCTGTTTAGAATTTTGAGGTTGGGGTAAATTTTCAATGTTTGTGAAAGAAGTCTCTTATGCTCACCATTGCACTCAGTAAATGCAAGGCTGCATTTATTTGATCAATGATGAATACATTAAAACTGTTCCAATGTAAAAATATATTTTTTTCTATCCTATTGTATTTAAAAATGCAATTTAATCATGTGATGGAAAAGCTGAATTTTCAGCATCATTACCTCCAGTCTTCAATGTCACATGATCCTTCAGAAATCATTCTGATAGGGTGCTCAAGAATCATTTGGTCTTATTATCCATGTTAAAAACAGTTGAGCCACTTAATATTATTGTAGAAACCGTGATACATGCTTTAATTCACGTTTGCTAAATAAAAGTATTACCAGTCTTTTTTTTTTTAATCTTCCTTACCACAAACGTTTGTATGATAATGTATGTACAAGTTGTATAGCTTAATGATTTTTCCCCTCTAGTTTTAATTAGCTAATTGATTTATCATATAACATATCTTGTCTAATATTGTTATAACTTGTCTGTGCTTCTGAGTGATGGTTTGTATATGTATATATCTCAGTTGCAGCTGTATTCAGAAGCCAGCATTGCTCTGCTCCACCTAAACACAGCACAGGATTTCACTGACCTCACCCAGCAGGCCAAGAAGAATCTAACTTTGGATGGAAAAGAGCTCACAGTCAGCCCGGCGTACCTGTTCTGGGACCTGACCGCCATCTCACAGGTATGCAAATCTCTTCTGTTCCATACGTTGAAAAACTAAGCCAATATGTGTTTAATAAATGATCAATTTACCAAAAATACTAATTAATAACTATAATAAACCATTTATAATAATATAAACTATGCTACATCTCTTTCAGTCTAAGCAGGATGAGGATGTTTCTGCCAGTCGCTTTGAAGACAACGAAGAGCTGCGTTATTCGCTTCGTTCCATCGAGAAACATGCGCCTTGGGTGCGCCACATCTTTATCATTACCAACGGACAGATACCGTCTTGGCTTAACCTGGATAACCCACGTGTTTCAGTGGTTACTCACCAGGTGAGCTCAAGGATGACATGCACTGTAATGCATTCTAATACTGATATTGGATATATTTTTGTAAGACCTAATTGACAAAGTCTTGAATGTTGTCGTTTGTGTTTATCTCTTAGGACATTTTTCACAACCAGTCTCACCTTCCTACGTTCAGCTCTCCTGCAATAGAGACCCATATTCACCAGATTCCAGGACTTTCACAAAAGTTCATCTACCTCAATGATGATGTCATGTTCGGCAAGGACGTGTGGCCTGATGACTTCTACAGCCACTCCAAAGGTCAAAAGGTCAGAAAGACTGTCAGTGTAGATTATTCTAAAATGAGTAATCTTTCCAATAACTCCAATTTGTGCTTCACCTCAGTCACCTCTAATGTTACCTATGTTCTCAGGTGTATCTCACCTGGCCTGTACCAAATTGTGCAGAGGGCTGCCCAGGCTCCTGGATCAAAGACGGCTACTGTGATAAGGCCTGCAACAACTCTGCCTGTGATTGGGATGGAGGAGACTGTCAAGGTACTTTGACAATATAATTTCACCCAAAAATTCAGGCATTAGTCACTCACGCTCATTTTGTAAAGCAAACTTTATGATCACAGCCCCATGTTTGTTTCATTATTTATGACCCTTGCTGGCAAAATGAGTCGCAATGAGCAAAATTTCAATAGTTATTGTTATATTCTCTGTGCGAATATAAATTAATGAGCTACACCTGTTTGAAGTTGATTGAGAAAAATAACGCTCAAATCAACAAAATATCTATAAGAAAAATATATATTCAACTTTTTTTCCATGATGCCACAATTGTTTGATTACCACTAATGAAAAAACCAGCCTATGTATTTAAGGTGCATTATGTAGGATTTTTGCAGTAAAATATCAAAAAACCACCAGGCCAGTGTTATGTATTTTGTTCAGTTGAGTTCTTACAATATCCCAAATGTTTCCAACTTACTGTACATTTTGAGAAAATTGCTATTTTAACCAAGGACCCGGGATGTCAGAAGGAGTCGCCTGTCAATTGCGTCATATCTGCGTTACCCTTGGGTTTCGTTTTTATTCTGCAGAAGTGCTTTACTCTTAGCAGTGTGCAACAAGTGCCATAGCAGCCGCTGAGCGAACGCACAGAGTAATGTCATAACATAATTTTAAACACAATTAAATGTATCTATATGATAAACAGAGCAGAGTTACCTCATACTCATGACCGGAAAAGCGGAAATGGCGTGGGCGACTGTGTCCCGTCATAATAAAAGTCCCGCTGCTGGTGAGCCGTGTGTTGCGTAACACTCGCTCCAGCAGCCTTGCTCAGCTCCACAACACTCGGTCCTGCTCTGCTTCACACTACAGTAACGTTAATAATCGCATCCATGAACATGATTTCTGCCCGAGTCCTTTCCCGATTCTTTCCCACTGGCTGTGAGGTGAACCACATGTCCCAAGATTCTGAACGCAAGCTTGGCGTCATCGAACTGCGCCTTTGTTTTGAACAGGCGCTCTAGTGGACGGAAAAGTTGCATATTGTAACTTTAGGACTTACTATAACAAACACATCTATAATGGTACACATCAGATGTTATCCCACAACATGTAACCAAACATTCACTTTAGACATAACAGATAATGTTTGCATGAATACTCTCCAAGATATATATTTTGAAATACTATAATTTTGTGTATATCAGGATTGTGCGCTGTCTGAGGTGTCTTTGTGCACAATACGGATCTGTCAGTCTGTGTGAGTGAGATGGTTTTGGTTTCAGCATGAGTTTGAAAATCAGATTTTATTGGTTCAGACTCATGCCATTGAGAATTCACTATGAATATTCATAAAGTTGGAATGTTGCACTTTAAAAAGAGTTGAAGCGCCAGTTGTCAAGAAGCGAGCAGAGACAAAAAAAATGAAAGGTACTCTTCTCAGAAAATGTGCCAATAAGCATAATTTTAGATATTTAATTGCTATTTGGAGCATTTGGGGTTGCTAGATGAGGGCTTAATTAACAGATTTTTGTGAATCTCAAATTCAAAGACCAAGCGCATTCCGACTCATTTTGGCAGAACTGGTCATGTCTTGTTTTTTCTCATTTTATTTTATTTTTCCTGGCAGGCACGGCAGGCAGCAGTCGTTTTGGAGGAGCGGGCAGTGTGATTGGAGGTGGGCAGCCTTGGCAATTCGCAGGTGGTCTTGGAGGACTGGGGGGCGTGTCCTTCTGTAACCCGGGTTGCGCTAACTCTTGGTTGGCTGATAAATTCTGTGACCAGGCGTGCAACGCTCTGGCTTGTGGGTTCGATGTGGGTGACTGCGGTCAAGGTGAGTCTTGACCAGAGTTTCTCAACTTTTTTCATTTTAAGGTGTCCCCTTTGGTCTATGTATACAGGGATGTCAAACGCCGCTCCTGAAGGGCCATAGTCCTCAAGAATTTAGTTCCAGCCCAGCTAACATGCATACCAGTAGTTTTCAAATATGCCTAAAGGACTTGATTAGCTGGTTTTAATTTAATTAAGGTTGAAACTAAAGCTTTGATATAAAATATAAGTATATATAATATTTATGTCTTGTATTATTTGATCGGAATTTACTTATTTTGTGTTTGTTTGTGAATTGATAAGATAATTTCGACCAACTGCACCTTATTGTCCTCCGGAGGAACCAGACGCTTTACACCCTGCCTCAGGGAGAGCTCCGACCGTATTTTAGCTTCTCGGGCCTGGCTAACCGTGTTACCGAGGCACAGGTCTCTGATAACCGTGCAGTCCGTCATACTTCTGTCGCCAACAAATGGAAGACCATCCATCTGTTGCTGCTGCCCGGACACAATGCCACACAGATCCACTACAACCTCACCTTTCAGGGCACTGACAACCATGACTTCACCATGACTTTCTCTGTCGCCGTGGATACCCGAGAGCTCCCAAAATCAAACATATCCGATACAGTACGCGAGAAAGTCAAGGAACCCAAACCGACCGCAGTGACCCCAGAACCAGAGGTCCTGTTTGAAAACATTCCCAAAGAAAAACAAGGCCCTAAAGTCAGAGAAAAATCCCATGGGAATGTAGAGACTGTGCAAGTGCCTGCGTTAAATGAATCTCTTTTGCCAGAGGAAGTGAAACTTGAGTTACAGAAGCTGAACGAGAAGCTAACATTGGGTGACATCACTGTTAAAGGCTATAATTTGACCAAAGCAGTGCTGTTGGAGCCATACAAAGACAAAGCTCAGCTTTTACTAAACAAGAACGAAGAGCAGAAATCTTTTTTAATCAGTCAACATCAGGCAGAGGGAGAAGCAAGAGTGAAAAAAGAAAATGAAGATGTGGAAAGAAACTCTACATTGGAACCAGGTGTCGCTCCATCTCTTGTCCCACTCCAGATTGATGGTGTTACATCTAAAGCTCAACCACAATTGTTTGGCATGAAGAAACTTCTCAGCAACCTGAAGGGGAACATGTCTAAGGAGCGAGATTCAGAAAATGAAGCCCACTTCCCTGGGGGGCCAGTGGGTCGTAAACTTCAGTACTACATCAGCAGTTTGGACCGGGGTTTCTTTCCATGGGAGAAGAGGAAGTTCTTTCAGGATCTGCTGGAGGTGAGACGTCTTTTAATTTTTATATTATATATAAAAACAAACAGCGAGCAACTCTAGCAAATTAAAGGCAGGAATTCAATTCTTGCTGCTACATTGACTATTGCAGGTTCTCCCATTGAGTAATTTGTTAATTTCTTTCTTTATTTTTTGCTTCATAGGAAGAGGAACGTCTACAAAGAGAACTGCAGTATGCAGCTGACAGGACTGCCACTGGACGCAGATTGCGGGACACTTTTGCTGATTCACTCCGCTATGTCAACAGACTCTTGAACGGTCAGTTCGGCTTCACTTCCCGCAAAGTGCCCGCCCACATGCCTCATATGATTGACAGACTCGTCATGCAAGAACTCCAGGACACGTAAGAGTCACAACATACACCTAAAAACTAATGTTAATGTTAACCTTAATGTTAAATTAACCTAAAATGTTGAGTTGAATTGACAAAAATTTTATCGAGTTGTAATGCACCAAAATTTTGGCCGCCAAATTTTATGTTCGCCATGACTTTTATCTTGATATCTTCAGTTTCCCTCAGGAGTTTGATAAGACCTCATCCCACCGTGTGCGTCACTCTGAGGACATGCAGTTTGCCTTCTCTTATTTTTATTTTTTGATGAGCGCATTGCAGCAGCTCAATGTATCTGAAGTATTTGACGAAATCGACACGGACCACTCCGGCGTGCTCTCTGACCGTGAGATCCGGACGTTGGCAACACGTATCCATGAACTCCCCTTAAATCTTCAGGTACACACCATCCCACCCTTTAAAATCATTCAATTGCATTTAAAAACAAAATTGAAATTATAATTAAAGATATTACACCCTTAACAATTATTTAAGGTGAAGTGTAATTTAAAGTGTAGTTTAATATTATTTTATCACTTAAAATGTAATTTATTCAACTTGTATAAAATTGTAAAATAAAATGTTACTTGATTACATTTAAAATAAAATCAAAGTTTAATTTAATAAAATTAAATTGTTGAAATTAAATTGAAATACTTTATTCAGTTAAAGGGCTAGTTCACACAATAATGAACAGTTTGTTATTAATTACTTGCCCTCATGTCATTCCAAAAGACATTTGTTCATCTTTAGAACACAAATGAAGATATTTTTGAGGAAATCTGAGAGCTCTCAGGCCGCTCCAAAAAGCCATTTAATTATCACTTTCAAGGTTCAGAAAGGTAGTAAAGACATTGTTAAAATAGTCCATGTGACTGAATACTTTTTGTGTGCAAAAACAAACAAATATAGTTAATTTATTCAACAATTTCATTCTGGCCTGAGCTAGTCTCTTACGCTGTGTGTGTGTGTGTGTGTGTGTGTGTGTGTGTGTGTGTGTGTGTGTGTGTGTGTGTGTGTGTGTGTGTTCTGACATGAACGGAAGACTTGTACTACCTTGTTGGTTGTCACCACGTGATTATCTGTCTTACTCATGTGTTGAAGAAATACATGTCTGTTTTTTGTCTGTAAACAGGATTTGACCAGTCTCGAACAGATGCTCATAAACTGCTCTAAGACTCTTCCGTCCAACCTCACACAGCTCCATACCATCAGCCCTACACAGGAGGCCTATTACGACCCCAGCATGGTGAGAGCCACTGTTCATAGTCTTAAAGGGGTGATGAATTAAGAAATTTTTCAACTTTTCATTCAGCCTTTGATACATAAAAGTTAATCTTGAGATAAGAATATCCTGTAAGTTTCGGAGCTGAAAACTTCCTTGTTAGTCAAAGTAAAGCTTTTATCGACACCATGACCTGCAAACGCTCGATCTCAGAATATGTCGACCCTTGACGTCATCATATGCTGAAACGCCGCCTCAACAGATAAATATGTATGTCTGCTTCTGTAGCCCCGCCCACCGACTCGTGCCTGAGCTGATATAGGCCGACGTGGAGATAAATCGCATCTAACTTCTAAGCAATAAACATACCACATAAACTTCATTCAGATTCCAATATTATCAATGCATGGATCAACTTTATTTTTGATGAATATCCAGCTCATGTGGGGAAGACATTGCGTGTCTGTTCCTTCATTTGACCATGGATTTGTTTGTAAACAAGAGACTGGATTTGCAGACAGGATAAGATTACATGAATGAATGAAGCAACACACTAATGTGAGTAAAACATTTTTTTTAAATATGTGATAGTATTGCATTGCTACAGATCGTATTGATTGTGTACGAGTCTAACTGAACATACTTAGCATGCTGTCACAGGCTGGAGAATGCTTTATTTGTGGTGTTGTTGGTTCATTGCGATTGGGGTTTAGACTAGGACATGTTTGGGCCAGGGCTCGCAAAGCCCAACGTCCCGGGGCTATGTGCTTTCCAGATGGGTTACCAAATTGTAAATCTTAAATTGTGATGTAACATTCCTTTTCCTAATGTGCGGTGTTCACTCTTGACGTAATATTGGAAGGGCGCGTACTTCTGTGTGTAATGCACGATTCACGCTTGTATCCTCCAACTGGGCGGGCCAAGTAATAAAAAAAAACATTCCAATCAAATGCGGGTGGGTGAGAGATAAATCATTGTGTTTGTTTGATAAAGATGTTTTGCGAGCCCTGTGGGCGATTCGATTGCTGTTTCCCCTCACGCTTTCAAAACAATCCCTCATGTGTACTGACATAGAGGCTGACTCTTATTAAATATGCGAATCTTATCCAATCCTAGCCATTTACTTCTAAGTCTTCAGTGTGGCACACCCATAAAAACCCTCTTTCTTCAGAGAGGCTCAAAACCAGGGCAGAAAATAACCTATTACTTACTTATTATGATGTTTTTAATGTAAAAACCACGTGAACGTCATAAGTGGATTTTTTTTTTTTAAAGTCAGTTCATGACCCCTTTAAAAATTGTCCAACACAAGAAAATAACTCTAATATAAGGAGAGAAAATCTCACAATACACTTTTAGATATTTACTTTCATCTACACTTTAAAATAGTTAGGTTTGTGGTTGCCAAAAGTTTTGTATTATCTGTGTATTTGTTAGTACTGGTAATAAAGTCTGTGTTTTGATGTGCCTGCAGCCACCCGTCACAAAAGGTTTAGTAATCCACTGCAAACCCATCACAGAGAGGATCCACAAAGCCTTCAAGGACCAGAATAAATACAAGTAGGTTTTTCATTACCTTCCCACAAACACTTCAGCATCTCTTATGAGACCGGGTTAGTTATGCAGGCTCTTGTCCTTTTTAGATTTGAAATTATGGGCGAGGAGGAGATCGCCTTTAAGATGATACGGACCAACGTCTCTCATGTAGTAGGGCAGCTTGATGACATCAGGAAGAACCCTAGGTATGTACAGGGTAGTCATACCTATTTTGTTGTGCACAATGGGAAGGCTCGTCCACTTTAACCCTCTTTTTTTAACCACAGGAAGTTTATCTGCCTGAATGACAACATCGACCACAGCCATAAGGATGCCAGCACAGTCAAAGCTGTTCTGAGGGACTTCTATGAGTCCATGTTTCCACTTCCCTCTCAGTTTGAGCTACCCAGAGAATACAGAAACCGTTTCCTTCACATGACAGAGCTGCAGGAGTGGTAAGAATGCAGTCACAAATAGGCACAGACACATTGTTGAAGCTGCACAATTCACATAGATGTGGGTGTAAAAGACCGAAATGTGACTCTAGTCAAAACAGGTCTGTGTACATACCACAGATTTCATTATTGAATCTAAAATATGTACAAAACAGATTAGGACAGGACAGGTCTGATAAGAGTAGTTTAGTGAAACTCAACAGAATGAGCTTTAACGGTTTGACATGAAACTGTAATGGGTATAGTTGACTAGGAAAAAAAAACAAAGAATAAAGAAACTTAATACAGGTTTGGTCAGTAAATTGATTCAGTGAATCACTGATGTATTCATCAATCCTTTTTGAGTGAAATTTTTCATATGAATATATGAACAACATTTAAAAACGCATGAGATTAACATGTCTCTACCAATTTTCATTCGCCCCTGAATATAATGGATTATTGTTGTGGTGATTTATATTTGGTTTTGTTGTAATGAGTTTCATAAGTCTGTTTACGTTCAGTAGTGTGTGATTTATAGCAGGTTTCTGTCGCTTTTACTCCTGTGAATACCGGTAAACGTTTATTCCTTTCATCACTCTGTGAAGTTGGGTGATGGCTGTCGTCGCAGCCTGGAATTCTGGGAATGGGGAGGGGGTTTAAGAAGGGTTTGTGTGCCCGTCGCTTCTTTGGAGGTTTACAGGCTGGAAATTATGACTAGTACATTCGCCATTCATGCTCACTCAGCCAGAGCGGCTCTGTTACACCCAGATGCCCGATAAAGCCCCATCAGAGCCGTGTGACCTGCCTGGGCCGAAGGGGCAGGATGTTATTTTTGGGCACTGCCGGGCTCGACCAACCCCATTGGCTCTTTTTAAAGCTCTTTGTCTGTTAACTGGTGACATGGGTAACAGACATGTTCTTCACAGATGATGATGATGATGTCACCTTGTCACCCTCTCACCTCCGACAGCCTGCTGGGTGACATCAGAACTTGAGTCACTGTGAACTGTCAATCATAGTCTTGATAATTATACCGTTTTGAATCTGGCAAGAGTTAAGACGGCATTGCTGATCCAACTCCCCTGTGTGCTGATATCAGTGAATATGAGCTCACCATCACTTTACGCGCCAGTTGTAGTTTTATGGGTCAATGGCATATTTTTAATAATCTTAAAGAAGTAAAATAAGAAATAAAATGAAATAAAAATAAAATAAAAAAAGTTATTAATTTTTGAAAAACCTTTGTCCACCAAATAAAAGTCATGTGATGCTATTTAAAAAATAAATTAAAAAAACATACAGGAAATATAATAGTGAGGAGCCCTATGGACACGTGTGTCAAGGTCTATAAATAATTATACCATATAATTTGAGAAGCTATCAAAACATTTAATAATGATGTTTATTAAATGTGTATTTAAAAAAACACCTCTATTCATGTACAAGGAAAATGTAAATTTGTTAATTGATAGTTGACATTAGTCATTAGAAAATATTTTATATTTCAAATATTTTTTTAATATTACATTTAGAATATATTATTACTTTATTCAGCAAGAACATTTTACATCAAAAGTGACAGTAAAGACTTTATTAGTACTTAGTCTTATTAATCTCTTGTTCTGCATGACCATATAATGCATCCTTAATCCTATCCAATATCTAAACTTAACAACTACCTTTCTTTGTAACTATTAATAAGCAGTAATTAGGAGTTTATTGAGGCAAATTCATAGTTAATAGTTATCTAGTGGTGAGAATTTGACCCTAATTGCAAGAGTGACCACAAAATCTTATTGACAGTGTAGTGTGTTCATCAGAATACATGGCAGCTTTTTTTTTTTCTCAATAATTTATGATGCTTGTTGGATCCAAATTGTGTAGTTATGGCGTCTACTATTTAGCAGGGGCTAAATGAACCAGATTAACCAATCTTGTTTCACAGGCGAATATACAGGGACAAGCTGAAGTTCTGGACCCACTGTGTGCTGGTGACATTAGTCGTCTTTACTGTCATGTCTTTCTTTGCTGAGCAGGTCAGTACGGTTCGGCTAACATGTCCATTGTCCACTATGATCTGTCGTTCTTTATTTCACTTCCACACACACACACACACACACACACACACACACACACACACACACACACACACACACACACACACACACACACACACACACACTGAGTCTCAATAACATTAGCAACAAATATATCAAATTTTACCTAGCAACATTCTGTGTTCTTTTAAGGAAATGGTAAAGGCAAAAATATCATCTTGATGATTGATCAACCAGGCAGCTTGCAGCAAATAGTCACACTATTAATTGCAGGGTCGTGTTTCTGTCTTTTGGAGAGGTTAACGGTGACCTTTTAAAAGACCAGTATGTCTTCTTCTGTCCTTAGTGACAGAACAGTAATGTGAACACTTAACAGAAGTACAAATATGGATATAATGCATTATCAGTGGATGCCATACATGCATGTAGAGGCATGTCATGTTTAGCTGCATCATCATCTCTGACAGACTGGCAAATTAACAGGCTTCATTACAATCTTTAGAACAGATTTACAGCCTCCCTCAGTAACTTCTGTTTCTCTTGATGTTACGCCCTCATATATACAGCACTTATTATTCTCATTATTAATATTATTATAAATGCGTTACTTAGTTAGCGGTAATGGAAGGCTTGAAGGCACCCGGCCATCCAGCTGATGTAAAAAAAAAATTCATCAGACCAGGCTATTTTCTTCCATTGCTCTGTGGTCCAGTTCTGATGCTTGCATGCTCACTGTTGGTGCTTTCGGCTGTGGACAGGGGTCAGCATGTGCACCCTAACTGGTCTACAGCTATGCAGCCCCATGTGCAACAAACTGTGATGCTCTGTGTATTCTGACACCTTTCAATCAGAAACAGCATTACCACTTTGAGCATTTTGAGCTACAGTAGCTTCGCTCCCCACCTTCATCAATGAGCATTGGCCGCCTATGACGACTTTTGATTGAAACTAATAATTACAATAATTTGTTATATATATATATGTTATATATATATATATATATATATATATATATATATATATATATATATATATATATATATATAAATAATATATATATATATATATATATATATATATATATATATATATATTGATTAGGGCCGGGACTTTAACGCGTTAATTAAGATTAATTAATTACGTGACTTTAACGCGTTAATTAATTACGCAAAAAAAAAAAAAAATTAACCACACTTATTTTTGCACCGGGGAACGTTTTTCAATGAATGAGTTTCGACGGACCGATTATACTGGAACACCAACTAGCGCTCGCTCCGGAGTCACGACAACAACAAACCATGGGTGCGTCTCTCTCAATCAGCTCCCTAGTTCAGTAGTCAGGGCACTGATCAGGGAGTCAGCCCATTGACTTATGTCCTGATCGGTGCCCTGACTACTGAACTAGGGAGCTGATTGAGACGCAGGGCATGAGTGAACATGAACGAAGAAGCTGATGAGACTGCTTTGCTTGGCCCCGTGGATGGGAAATTTTGTTTTAAAAAACGAAAGAATGGAAGCGTCGTCAAGAGCATGGTAGTGTGCAAGCTATACAACAAGGAATTTGGGCATCACCGCAGCACATCGAGCCTCAGATATCACATATATGCTTTTGCTACACTTAATGGCAAACATTGCGCTGGTCTGCTGGACTGAAATAAATAAACAATATTTTGTTGATTAAGCTTATGTATTCAGTCATTATTCAATGGTATACTAAAAATACATGTGAAAAATTACTTCTCATTGTTCTCAGGTCAAATATTTATATGCAATTAAAATGCGATTAATTTCGATTAATTAATTACAAAGCCTCTAATTAATTAGATTATTTTTTTTAATCCAGTCCCGGCCCATATATATATATATATATATTATATATAATATATATATATATATATATATATATATATATATATATATATATATATATATATATATATATATATATATATATATATATATATATATAATATATATATATATATAGCGCTTTTCTGTATACTCAAAGTGCTTTACATATAGAAGGGGGTAATCTCTTCATCCACCACCAATCTGTGCATTCCACTTGTTTGATGCGAGGGCAGCCATATTGTGCCTGAACGCTCGCCACACACCAGCTTATTGATGGAGAGGAGACGAAGTGATGAAGCCAATCAGTATATGGGGATAATCAGGAGGCCATGATGGACAGAGGCCACACTGACCACTGCAGACTGGAAACACTCCACAAGAGTTGCAGTTTTAGAGATATTCTAACCTTATTGTCTAGCCATCACAACTTGGCCCTAGTCAAACCCGCTCAAATCCTTATGATTGCCCATTTTTCCTGCTTCTAAGTTCTAACGCACTCAGTAACAGGTGCCGTGATGAAGAGATGATAAATGACATTCACTTCACCTGTCAGTGGTCAAAATGTTATGCCTGGTGCCTGATCGGTGTGTGTGTGTTTATATATATTACGGTGAGATTTTATTGTTGCATGTAAAGATTAAGTAATTTTAAATGTGTATTTATTAGTATATATATTTTCACTTATTTCTTATATTAAAGGGGGGGTGAAACACTTTCAGTGAATCTCATGTCAATCTTAAGTACCTATAGAGTAGTATTGCATCCTTCATTTCGCCGAAAAGTTTTATTGTATTTATAAAAGAAAGATAGACTGTAGCGAGTCTTTCCGGGGGGAAAAACGAGCGGCTGGAGGCGTATCGCTAAGGAATCATGAGTGCGTGCAGCTATTGCATTGAGGGCGTCTGAAAGCTGTGACATCCTCAAGCGTGGAAAAGAAAACGTTACCCTAAATAAACCATGGCTCTCAATCAGATTCAACTAATACTTATTTGATCCAGAGTCTTATCCGGAGGCTCTGTGGTATGTAACGTTACTGTATTTTGTGGCTTGTCAACATTTGTGTGGGTTTACTCATGGTTTATGAGGACATGATTTGGTTTATGGACTATTGTATGCGACCAAACCTTAGCAGTAGCAAGCAAAACGGTTTTGCACGTCATACTAGTGTATACATAGAAAAACAATGGAGAAGCGCATTTGAATGAAGAAGCACGCTTTGTGTGAACAAAGGTTTATGCTTGGGGTGGTTTTACAATAAACAAACACACCTTTAGTGGTCAGCTAAACAAATGTATTTAAACACACACCATACATTGCATGCTCCATTGATAACTTAACTATATACGATCGTGTTGTTTACTGATGATTACTTGCGCGACCATAGCCAACAGCATAGACATTTGAAACAGTTTTACTCACCGCCTGCTTCCAAAGCAGGGCCGTGAACCTTTATCGTTGGGACCGCTTTGTCAAAAACACACTTCTTTGGTGACATTGTTGATTTGGTGAAGTCCTGTGACTGCAGTGAGTGCAGCGTTTATGGGCGTGCATTTGCTCTCTCGCTCTGGTCGCTCGCACGTGCACCCTTCTGGAAGAAGAGCCCCATCAGCCCGTGCAAGAAAAATTCCGCCCTGTTGACGTCAAGCGAAATTGGAAGGACACCGAAATATTCCATCAAACGTCCAACTTACTTTTTTAAAACTTTGTCCATGTTTAGGATGAGAATCCAAGTCTTTAACAGTGTAAAAAGCTCAATATACATGAAACAGCATTTCACCCCCCCTTTAACATATTTTCTATACTTTATTTATGTTTTTAAACATTCATTAATCCTTTTAAATATTATTTCTATCAATTTGCTAATCTGAAAAACACTTTTTAAATGAAAAAATACATTTATTTATTTTAAATGGCACTTTCAAATAATTCTGAACCAATTACCAAAAAAAAAAGTTTTTTTTTTTTAATTCATTTTAAACGAATAACAATCACATTGTGACTGAAACGAAACTGAATCCTGTATTAGTCTAGTACTAGTCTATCTTTCCTCTTCCTTCCCTTTTTTGATCATGTGTCAATCTTATTTCTATACTGTTTGTTTATCATGTGTCGGTCACAAGTTGACCCACAGCATTCATAACAAGTCTGGTTGACACTCCTTCCTCTTCCTCTTCTTTCGGTCCCTCAGCTGATCATGTTGAAACGACGGCTTTTCCCCAGAGGCAGGGTCAGCAAGGATGTGAACCCAGAGCGGGTCTGAGGTTATTCCTCTCTCAGAGAGTGTGCGGTGGGGATATAAAGTACCAGAGACATACTTCCATTAGTGCCGTCAGATAAACTATCCCGTTTGGAGATGACTGGATGAATTTGGAGAAACTTTGAGGTAACAAAGGGGCATTAGAGAGACACACTGCGGCCCACGAGGCAAACAGCTTTCTCTCGTCCCATGATCACACTCCAGGTTGCGTACAGAATGTGAACTGAACTCAGTGGCCCATATTGAGTGTGAGTTACCATATGACCTTAAGTGTTTGAAATGTAATAATTTGAAATAATAGGATTTTAAATTTATATGGGAATGTCATGGGTAAAGTACTACCCGTAAACGGTTGTTGTTCTTTCTCTTGTTCTCTTCTTTTACTTGCTCTCTTTGTCTTGTCTTTCCTTTCTCATCCTTACAGTGCCTTTGTTTACCACATGAATAAAAGCGGTGGACTCTGATGCACGGCTGGAACTCTCTGCCTTGTGTCTGGCTTTTTGCATTTGTCTTAATCTGTCTTGCTTATTCCAAAGTGGCACAAAATCTCCACGAGCATGTTTAACACCGAATAACAATCCTGATACTTGGTCATTTGAGCAAGGATCATCAAAAAGGAGCCATTTCCTTCTCTTTCTTTTCCGAAATGCATGTCGTTTTTGCTTGGTCCTTCACGTGCTTGTCTCTTAGTGGGACATTAAATACCGACTCTGTCTGAAATTCAGATGCCACTGCCTGTGGCCCTCATGTTTGTATTAATTAACTCTTCACCTTCACCTGTCTTTAAAGGGAATTATTGTTTTTTGCTCGCTCACTTTACAACTACTGACCCCAAACCTCTGCAGGCCATACGTGCCTGACAAAACAGGCTTGAGTTTATGAAACGTGTTGAATGTTAATGCTGTTCTGGGATGTAGTTCCCTGTTTACTTTTATTTATTTGGTTATGAAGTACATAATCATAATATACAATAATTTTTTTGGAAATGGAATGGAATTTGTTTTAAGTCTCTAAATTATACTGACAATTTAACACTTTTGTGTCAATTGTAAATGTAACCATAAACTGTGCCTCTATTTTCTTGTTGTTGTTGTGATAATTGCTCAAGCAGGAAAAAAAGAGTTTGACAAACATAAGAACATAATGACATAATAACTGAATGACATAATGTAATTAAACAGCCAAATCTGTCAATTAAAATTCTTTCAAAATCATGACTGCTTTGATATGCCTTGCTGTTTTGAAATGTGAAATGCAGCTGCACCTAAAGTCACAATTTCAGGTGTTATGTGTCACTGCTTCTTGTTTTCAGAACGAGGAAATTACTTGAGACATTAGACAGTATTCTATTCAAATCACACAAAATGTATTGTTTTTATTAGCCCTTTGGGAGGAGATGATTCTAAGCAGGCAGAGATAGTGCATCATAAAACAGGCACAGAGGATCAACACCCCCCAAAATCCCTCTTAGCCCCCTCCAAAAAAAAATCTTGTCCCTGTTTTTAACACACAGCCACAATCCTTGACAATTAAGTTCTTTCAATTATTATTTTTGTTTTAAACAGGCTTGACTTGATTTCACACTTAATTCAGTCCAATTATTAAAATAAATACATACACTGTAATCACTGGACAATCACAAAAAGTTTCCTTTTAATTTTTAAAGCTACAATGGCTGTTTGGGCAAAGTTTATTTCTGGATCTTATTGTTTTATGTAAAGTCTCGCAAGATCTACAAATAGCTGCTTTTTTAATGACAGTAAAAATCCTAAATGGTAAAAATGTTCTGTGGCGTAACCCATTGGCAGTTTGTCGACTATATGAGGTCTAACAAAACGTGATGCTTTTTTTCCTCAGAGATCAGAGGTATAAAAAGGGATCTAAATTAAATTATGGATATTATATGATGCAGAAAACAGGCTTACTTAAAACAACAACAACAGAAGATTATTATTTGGTTGCCCAAACTGCAGTTGTAGCTTCCCTTTTTTGTTTAAGATTGACAAACATAATTAAACCCCCAAAAACTGTGCAAATCTATTCTGATGAATACTACAGTGATACAAAAATGTTTCCCCCCCCATTGATTATTTTTTTTGGAATTCATAATTTTGTTCTTATCTTTTCCTTTGACCAAATGCTTTGGAAGAGGACATTTTTCTTAGTGGACTTTTTGGCCAATTCAGCTTGATTTCCCAACCATTTCCAATGTATCCTTTTAAATAATACTAATAATCATCTATAGTTCTTTCCAGTACAAAATGAACCATTTCAAGGCAACAGAAAACTTGAACTTGGCTAAGTGACTCTCTGGCCCCGAGGCCATGTTTTGTACATTTTGTTGTGTTGAAACTTTTTCTTTTGATCCAGTGAGTTATTCTAGTGTACAAGAGTGTGGTTTAATACAATACAAGCTGGTCTTACTCGAGATGGTCTGGTCAAACCTGGCAAAACGTTCAGTTCTGTTAGTTTGTGGTGGTCACACTGTCAAGGCCGTTGCGGTTTTGGTTGGTGGGGTTCTCCTGCTCTAGCTTGAGAAGCGGGACGACGTCTTCATTCTTAGACCCCGCTTCCTCCTCCCGCCGGGCAAATTGTCAGTCTCTGTGGGCGTGGCCCTGTGGGGTGATGCTGAAAACCCGGATTCGTAGGTGGGAGGCGATTTGCAGGCAAAGGCCCATGCAGTAACGCACCAGATCCAGCAGGGACAGCCCCTAAACAGTGATGGAGAAGAGAAACTAGTTTTGTTTCGACTCAAATGTTATTGGGTATGGAAGCTTGTTTCTGTCACAGAATTTAAAAAAAAAAATTTGTATCTCAGAATTATGACATTCTTAATCAGAATTGGTAGAGAAACTTGCAATTGACCTATCGGCAAGCCCCGCCTCTCTTAGTTACTGTTGCTAACTCTGACAAACAAACGGAGTTGCTAACTATCAGCTTTCAGTGTGAAAACCTTCTCACGAGGAGCATTCAAGCGGGACTTGAATATGTCATGCATGGATATATAAAAGATTTTAAAATAGAAATGGTGGGTAACGAGATGAGTTTGGAAGTGAGAGTTTATAGATCACAATGCAAGCGTTAGAAGCCTCATGTTACAGTAGCCACGATTGCAGATGATAACATCCAGGACCCTGTTTATGTACCACAGGGTAAGACTGAATTCATTTACATTTAAACAGTTTAATATGGAGATATGGAGGCACTGAAATGTAGACCTTCGTTTATGTGTTTTTGACCTACACTGTAGCCTACATGATGTGAGAACAGTTAGCTATTTATGTTTGTACGTTAGCATGGACTCACTAACTTAAGTTGTTACTTAATGAGAGTATGGCGACCAGAAAATGGGATTGGGACCAGCTTCATTGGGAATTGGAAAAAAAAGCCTAGAAATCTAGACGCAACCTGGCGCAAGTGTCGTCTAGCAACTCTCAATAGCTGCAAAAACCAAACTCTGGTCAGGCCAATCACATCGTGTATAGAGTCTGTGGGCTTAACATAATGACGGCAGAGTTGCGGAGGTTCCACGTGCTACTTGTAAATAAAGAAGCGGGCGAACGGCGGCATTTCGAATCAGCTTTGGCCGCGACTCTGGAAGACTTGAAAAAGAAAAGAAAAAAGAAAAAAGAACAGCACTGAAGTCATTCTTAAAAAGGGAAGATCTGTTCGGGGGGTTTCCGACCAGATGCAGCGACGGTTTTAGTTTTAGTCAACTAGCTCAGCTTCACCTTCGTTGCTCTGGTTGGTGTAGCGCTATCCTATTGCATGCAGAGGGAATTTGAAAGACAACCGTCTATCCCGCCCCTCGGATTGAGCCCTGTCAATGGTGTGTTCCCAGACCAAACATCTTGATGTGGGTCTGGCTTGTCAGGCTAGGAAAAAACTAGCAAATGCTGGAATGTCTAACTGAGGAACGAGGACTCTCTGAGAAAACAAAGGAAATTAACATCTGAACTGTCCCTCATGCACCATTCGAGATACAAGGCTCACCTCAGTATCACCTAATCTACATCTTTCTCTGTTGAACCCCTCTCCCCAACTCCTACTTCCTCTCATGCTGAGGTCACTGAAAAGACACCCAAAATCTATTTGATTCAATGCCAATCCTCATGATACAGTATTATATGTGTTTGATATCGCTTGAAATGTCTCAGTGAGACTAGTACGAAGATCTCATCCCCACAGAAGCTAACCAAAAGATAATCAATGTTTTATGAGTTTAGGCGAGATATTTTGATGTGTGACGGGTGTGGTGTGCCTTTTGGCCAAATGTTCTCTACCTCCTGCTGTCAATAGAGGTGTATAGGACTTGATTAATGCAAATTCCCATTGTGAACTCATGTTTACATTTGAAAGAGTTTTGGGTATTTAAAGTAAAATCGGGTCGGGCCGAATCTTTATATGGGTCAGCCTTTAACGTTGAGTGTTTCCAGACACTCAGCGTTATGTAATTTTTCAGAGTTTTTGATGTTATGTATGGATTATATTTGAATAGATTACGTAATTGGCGTTAGACATTTACCTGTCTATTAATAAATTTGTTACATTTTTAATTTATTCTGACTTACTCTGGAATTATTAACAATCTAGTAGATTATGAACGGGAATAATTTCAACAAAGGGTTAAACAGAATAATTAAATGTGTAGTTAGAAAATATAAATGACCAAATAACCAATTGGCATCCTAACCTAAATTCGAGGTCATAATAAAATGGAGTCAGATAAAGATTGGAATTAAACCTCTTTGCTCATCTGAAAAGATTGAACTCGAGGCGACCTTCACCCACCAATCGTTAGCCTCTATTGGGACAATTTAGGCGGACTGACAGAGTTGAATACTTAGGGAACCAGGTCACTGCATCTGCCACACAGCTTAATCCAAAGTAGACATTTCTTTGTGTTTAGGAAATGGAATAAATTAAATTCCATTGCCCATCCTCTCAGGATACCTGGACATAGATTTACAATTTTTGTAGCATAAACTCCATCAAACCAATGAGAGCTTCGGATCTTCTAATATTTCTTTATGGAACTGAAACCTAAAGATGTCTGATTTCCGGTCCTCATGAAACTGATACTCAACTGCTATTGGCTAATCTATGTTCGCAGGGAGGGGCTTACCGATAGGTCAATTGCGTGTTTCAAAGTTTGAATTCTGGAAAAAAGCTCAAAACTGACTTCTTTTTTTGTGTGGTAATTGTGAGTTTATATCTCAAAATGCTGAGAAAAAAGTAAAAAATTACCTTTTATAAAAAAAAATTTAAATTCTGTGGCAGAAACAAGCTTCCATAAATAAACACTGAAGCCGTTTCAGTGCAGGTTTGACCTGCTAACGGTTCTGGCTCACCATGGCGATCCAAAGCACGATGTGTTCATCAACGAAGCTGTTGAAATACTGATTTAGGAAGAGGAGTCCAGGACCAATGAAAGCTGTGTCCGGAAGATGAAGCTCACTCTTGGTCATGTGGGCCACCTGTAGAGAAAAGCATACCTGAAAACACCTGATGCATTTTGAATAACTGTTTAAGGAAAGGGTGACGTGAAACACTCACCACCAGCTTATTTGAGATCTTGGCGATCACCATGCCAAATGTAAGGATATAGAGGCAAGGATGGTGCTCAAAAAGCTGACTGGAGGACTTTTTAAAGATGATGAAGGCAAGAGTGAGGATGAGGCTGATGTGTAGACCAGGAGACAACACACTGGTGTCCTGAGAAAGATGTGCACTGTTAAAGTTACAGTACTTTTTTACAAAAGAGCTTTTATTGTTGAACCTTGCAAAGGAGTTATCATATGCACTAAGCTAAAAAAAACATGAGTGCAGTAGGAATCAATGCTTTTAAACAACAAAAACAACAAAGACCGCAATGGTCCATGCACTGCTGGAGTGCACTTACTGCGACAGTTGAGCCGTTTTTGCCCACTCCACCATTCAGGATGATGTAGAAGTAGTTATAGGTTGAATACAGGAACCCACCGATGATGCCGAGAATTGGAAAGGTTTGCAAATTCACACCAAGAACAGGCAACTGGGTGAAACATATGAGAATGTATAATATGAGAATAGCTGTTAGTTCGTGTCTCATGTGAGCAGGGATGCTGGGAAGGGGGCGAGGCTGAAGCTCTGAGCATGCTTTACAGAATAGGTTAGAAAAGAGAGATGTGCGTGTCGACATCAACTGCTGTTTTCTGTTTTTTTGGCAAGATCATGTATATGGGTGACTGGTAGCCATGGTAGCAGTTTTTACCTATATTTACCTTTTCACAGTCTGTCCTCAGACAGGAGGCAAAGAGCAAAAGACAGAAGGTTTACTTAAAGAGCACACTTAAAAAGGGGGCTCTGTCATGATTTACAGTTAGGGAGGATTTTTAATTTTTACTTTTTAAATAAATTATCTATAATATTTAATAGCCTGTTGAACCGTTTTAAGTAATGTAGACTGGAAGAACCCAACTGCATGTCACACTGCAATTGAGGTTATTATTAAATGATGATAAATTATATTTATTTACTATATTAACATTAACTAAATATATTATTTATATTATTATAATATTAGTATTGAGAATAAACTTGTAAATAAACAAAATACTGATATTCTAATTATATTCTTAGATATAACTTTCTATTTACCTAAATTTATTTTATTAGCATTATTAATGTTAGTATTGTAAAAAAAAAAAAAAAACATATAAATAAACATGTAAATTAATTAAAACTAATAAGATTTATATTATTATAGTTAAATAAATGTAGGTAAATGTAATATATATCTATATAAATAATAATTAAATAAACCAATACCTATATTCGATTTAAGCTAAAGGTCTTGGCGATCTTTATATTTTTACATTATATATTATATTAGATTTACCTAAATGCATTATTACCTAAATGTTATTTTTATTATTATTATTATTATTATTATTATTATTATTATTATTATAGTATTGTTAATAAACAAATAAACATATAAGTAAATAATATTTGTATTACACTTATTATATTTAAATACATTTAGGTAAATATAATATAAATCTATATCTATATAAATATAATAATATAAATATTAGTTTAAAATTATTTACATGTTTAGTTTATTCACAAAACTAACATTATAATAACAATTAAATGATAGGTAGGTAGGTAGGTAGGTAGTTAGGTACCTAAATGTAATGAATTAATATTTTTATTACGTTAGTATTGTGATTAATCTCGTAAATAATTAACAATTATTAATAAAAAGATGTGAAATCGTGCATGAGGGGAAATTATTGTTATATATATTGATAATTGTATTGTCACAGCCCTATTATGCATATGGTTTGATGCAAAAAAAAAAAAAAAAATGTATTAAATTTAAATTAGTAGGCCAGAAACATTATTAGCTGATTTTGATGCAACAGTCACTAGTTACTTACAACTATCATCAGCAACTCTGCAACAAGTCGTAGACATGGAGTGTCTGTGTTTTCCATTTGAAACCACACTGTGATTGACAATGGACTTTACCAGTGTAGACTGTTTCAGTGATTTATGGATTGAACGTTATGGCAGAGAAACTTCCGAGGTTCAGTGAGATGCAAAAGTCTGTTAAAGAAGGGTAATGACATACCCTAATCTCCCAAAGATTCACTCCTCCGAATGCTGTCATCACATACATGATGATAATAGCAATCTGGACCTCGGTCACGTCGACCCTGCAGAAACCGTTCGATAATAAAAGCCAGACATCACACAGACAGGTTCAATGAATTCAGTCAAAAATAAGCCGTAAATAGAGGCACTCACAATCCGAAGCGGAGTGTTCCAGACACATATGTCTGCCAGTGCGCGCAGAAAAACATGAACATGCCCACAAAGCCACAAAAAAACATCCAGTTAGGGTAAGCGCCGATCCCACAGGATATACACGTTCCCACGGCAACAAACACTAAGAGAGCAATCCAATTAGAATGCTGTTAATATGTATAGACATAAATAAACAACAAAGGCTTAAATCTACTGCTAATCAATGAACATATCCAATATTACCGTATTATTGTAAACAGTAATACATCTAGGGTGTTGCTAGGTGGGTGCTTACTAGGCCAATTTAAAAGAGGTTTGTTCAGATCACTAACTTTAAGTATAAACAATAGTAATACTGATGGTTGCTTGAGAAAGCACTACTAAATGTTACTCATAACTAAAGGACGAAAGGTTGTCTGGCTGGTTATACCTGTTGAAACTGCGTCACAGCCATGGTCAAAGAGCTCCCCAAGAGCTGAGCTGCTATTGGTCCGCCTCGCCTGCTTTCCATCAATGGCATCCAGCGATTGGTAGATGAAGAGACCTAAGGCGCTGAGAATAAAGGCCCAACCTGGAACCTAAAAAGGGTAGATATGAAGAAAAAGATAAAGGCCAAACCAACATTAACTAAACAAATTTTGAAGACCCAGTTTTTCTTGTTTGACTGGACTTAAACCTAATGAGAGATTTAATGAGATCTTTTGATTTAGATTTGTATATTTACTTGAAGTTTCCTACATTCAACCACTCAAGCTTGCAGCTCTCTGATGCCAAAAGACAAAACAAAACCTCAAACTAAACTTTGACCTCTAACTGTAGATATGGATGTTTGTATTATTTTGTGCAAGACTGAAAATAAAATGTATCAAGGTTAGCAAACATGAACACAAAGGAACTTTTTTTTATCGTTATCTCCTCTATTTTGTCATAATTTAATTTGCTTTAGAGACTATTTTGGAAAGAAGCATTTAGAGCCATACATATTATTCAATGGTTACTGCAGAGTGATAATAATCAAACAATATAAAGGAAAGAAAATGTAGCTACAAATGTGAAATGATTTAAACTAAAGGCATAATTGTCTACCCTACATTGTTGCCTCCTTTAATTCAGTTTTAATTAGTTTCTTTACAGGCCTAATTTTCCCTATTATTCATTTCATACCTCTAAAACATTAAGATTAGATTGGAAATATAAGATTTTGCATATATAAGTGTACATAACATAGGTGTAATAATAAGAGAAGTATGAAGAAAAAAAATACTATTATAAAGGCTGTGAATAACCAATATGACATTGTGGAGTGCTTTGAAATGACTTATTATCATGGATAATGCAAAATGAGAAAATGGTGTGTGTGTGTGTGTGTGTGTGTGTGTGTGTGTGTGTGTGTGTGCATGCGCGCATTACCCATGTCCCCATTTTTCAGAATGCTTATAATAAATCATACAGGATCAGTTTTTTATTTTTGTTTTGTTTTGAGATAGTAAAAATGCAGAATGCTTCCTGTGATAGGTAGGTTTAGGGGTAGGGGTAATGTAGGAGGATAAAATATACAGTTTATACAGTATAAAAACCATTACGCCTATATATATATATATCACTTGTACAACTGTCTTTGTGAGGACCGGTATGAGTTTTATACCATCGGAGTGAGGAAATTTTAGCCCGTCCTCACTTTCTAAGAGCCCTTTAAAGGCCTGTTTGAGGGTCAAGATTAGGCACTTAGTTGTAATGGGGAGAGTTTGAGTAAGGAGCTAGATATTGCACTGTGTCAGTGAATGTTCTCACAAAGGTGTGTGTGTGTGTGTGTCTCCATGTTTTTCTGTCTCAATGGGGACTTCAAACTGAATGCACACTGACTCACTGACTGGGACTGTGGAGACCTAAATATAGATTTTATTAAATGCCGAAAGTTTTGTGAGATGGGTAGGGTTAGTATAAGGGGACATAATATACAGTTTGTACAGTATAAAAACCATTACGTCTATGGAGAGTCCATACAAAGATAGCAACGCGTGCATGTGTGTAATAGTCTGATATGGGCAAAGGTTCATGTGGCCTACTGGGTCGATTTCCCAGAGAGCCTACATGTAGGCCATCTGGCTTCATGGCACATTCACAAAACAGAATAAACCCCCTGCGTGTTTCAAATGCATCCCTTCAGTACTTTTCATTTAGCCTTTAATGTATTAAATAACTCTTCCTGTTATGGCTGTGACTATGGATGTGATTCCTAAATCTATCAGGTTGTTGTTAGGACAACAGGACACAACTCAATTTCAGGCCTATGCAGTTACATGATTAATGACATGCAGTACTGTATAATTTATATTATATTGATCCTGATACTATTAATTAGAGATGATGGTTGTCATGCAGTCAGATGAAATGTGGCCCTAAATATGTCGATTAAAAAAAATTGATATGTGTGTGTTATCTGACCTCCTGATGCCTTTTCTTTTAAATTACACAACGCATGCTACTTTTCAGATGTTTGGGTTTGGTATGAGTTTTTAAAAATGTTTTTGTCCAAGTCTGCAATTATTTGAGTAAAAACAGTAATATTGTAAATAAACACTTATCACTTTGAGTAGGCTATATTTTAAACTGTAATGTATTATATTGATGTAAAAAATGAATTTTCACCATCATTATTCCAGTCCTCAGTGTCACACCTTCAGGAATAAGTTTAATATGATTTGGTGCACACACACAAAAAAATGTTTTTAATATTATCCACGTTCAAAATGGTTGTGTTGCTTAAATAATTTTGTGGAAAGTGAAAACTATGATAATGTTTTCTCCCCAGGATTCTTTGATTTAAAAAAGTTTATTTTAAATGTTTAACTGTCACTTTTGAAATCTCTACTATTTTTACCATATTACAGACTCCAAACTATTATTATTATTAGGTTTAGGGAAAGAATTGTTCCAGTTATCTAATTTGATTCATAATAATACAAAAGAAAGGTTTAGGTGATAAAAGCAACATCACACTCATAATTGTGCTGTAGTAGTGAATATCATCACAGTTGTAATTATCTATGGCTTTGTGCTAATATTCAATACAGCAGCTCTTGCAATAGTGCTTAATTATAATATTATGTGATTATGACATTAATCATATTATCACGTTGGGCGGCTTGACCAATAAATTTGTCTCCGGGTCCAAGTTCACTCTAAACTCCCTTTATCTGTGTTCTATCCTGGCAACAGGTGGGTTAAAGTTGTGCATTCAGCAGCAATCTCCAGAACTGTGTAGCAATAAACACAGGAATCTGGACTTTGCCAGTAGACTATAGTCTATGATTCTGGAAATATGACAGACAGGGGTACTGTGACATGTGGTCACAGTACAGCCCAGAATCAGATAGAGAGGGTCAACAGCTAAAATAACAAACACTGGCCTGTACAGTCAATAAATCTGATAAAGCTGCTTACTACAACTTTTAAGCTTAAGTGGTGACATGTTGCATGTAGGCTACATACTCTAGTAGTAATAACCGTGAATTCTGCATAGTTACAAGTAGCCTAACTAACCATAAACTAAAACCTTATCTTACACAGCATGTAGGCCTACATGTAGTTGAATCCTTAGTACCCAATTGAACTGTAACAACGTCAACTTAAAATGAAGGGTTACACTTAATTTTAAGGTGTCATTGTTACAGTGTAATTACATATTTAAGTACTGAGTGGTATTAACTACATTTATGTTAGGATTAGGCTTAGGTGCGTGTAATTATGCATAATTTACTGTTATAACTATGGTAAGTACATGTAACGTATGTAACAAGGGCACTGTAAAATGAACTGTTACCACCCAGGTTCAAAATACATCAATTCACGTGAATCTATAAAACAATGTGCAACAAGAGACAATGGCCAAAATGCACAAACATGAAACCGCGAAACGTTACTTTTGTATTTATAGTCTTTGTTCAGCACCACTGACAGCAATGGCATCCTTAACATGCGTGTTTATTTTTAAATCTGACGTGGCAGGGCTTTTAAATAGAATGAAGCACGTAACACTGTCACTCAAAGTTTCGCTCGCGTCTGAACTCACCTCCTCCGTGGCCGTGGGACTGTAATACACGAGAATGACCGTCGTTAATATGTTAATGAGGAGTCCAATGATGGTCAGTGTGTTCGGCGCGACCCACGTCGGGATCTGCTGGACCAGCCAGTTCCAGTATATCTGGCAGGGCGGCTCGAAGAGAGAGCGACCGGCCGCGCTGTACTTGTGCTCCTCCAGGCGCTTGAGCTGGACCGCGGACAGCGGCTCCGGACACGCGCACTGAGGCATTATGATCGCTCTTTTGGCAGGGTCAGTGCAATGTTTTGGTCCTAATCCCCAGGTGTCCACTTAGAAGACGACATTAGCTTGCGGTGGTTATGTGTGAAGAGTCATTTTGATGAGCGGAACCTGACAGACTCCTCCGTTCCTAATAGTTGAACGCAGATAAACATAGAGGCGCAGGAAACTGCGGTCCGGAAGAGGACACAGCCGGGAAATTTGAACGGCTGCGGTACCGCGTCTGACCACCAGGGGCGCAGATGTTGATGTTCTAATTTGCATTGCATTGCATTGCAGGCAGTCTTGTCTTGTTTGCTAAATCTATTAAAACCCTTTTCTCATTTAAATGAAGCTGAAATAAAATATAGTTATAAGATGAAAAAAAAAACTTATTTCAGTCTAATTTTGGTTTAAGTTGAATTACTAAAATAACTAATCCTCAAATAAATAAAAAGAAAATTTCTATTAGCTACAATTTAACGCACAATGTGTACGATTTTTGGATTTAAAAACCCAAAAACAATACAACAATATTATATATTTTGTTGACTTGTGAATATTCCAAGAATATTTAAATCCAGAGAAATAATACATTTTAACCAGGACACAGACAGCGTGTCTTCTATCAATGACATCCATGTTACCCCCGATTTCCTCAATTTATTTTGTTGACCCATGTAAACACCTCAGGCTCAGACACCTAAATATATTATTTATCAACAGAAAACAAATCATTGTTATATAGCTCAATGCAGTTAATCTTATTGTTTAAATCTCGTTTTCTTGATTTACCGCGAGTACCATGTTTTACCATGCCTAATATTGATCTATCTTACTGCAGTGTGCAACAAGTGTCTCATAGTAGCTGCTGAGTGAATGCACAGAGTGGCATTAAAACGTTACTTTTTAAACACACTCAAGTGTAGGCTATCTAATAAGAAAAAACAGCGCTGAGTCACCCCACATACACATGACTGGAAAAAGCAGAAGTGGTCGTCTGTGGCATAAAAGCTCCACGAAATCAAGGCGACATCAAGCTACGCCTTAGTTTTGAATAAGCGACCTCTAGCTGCAAAAAATTACATATTGTGGCTTTAACAGATAACTAACAGAAATGACAAAAGCACATAACAAAATTACTAATAAAATTAAAATATAAAAATAAAAGTTAATTCACAATATTAATAACTAAGTAGTTTATTAATATGACTAAAATAAGATTTATTTCTGGGGGTAAGCAGGTACTGACTGACACCTGTCATACCCACCCTCATATTTCTAATCATAGAGGCGATTTGACCCAAATTAAGGCTTGAGCCCTGGCAAAATAAGCCAAAACCAAAAAAAATATTTTTTGTAGTAGTAGTAGTTGTAATTTAATTATATGGGTTTCAACAGAGTAACCACAAAAGTTTGGTTACATTCATGGTGTGTATTTTCACCTGGCAATAAATAAATGCTAACAAAGAGTCACAAGTTGTTTTGGTAACAATATAGCAACGATACACCTTTGCATTCATTTTGGATCACTATTGGTCAAAACAAAATACTTTTTTGGTGTGTTCCAATTTCTGTACACTCAAAAAGATTTATGCATTTCAATTAATAGTAAAATTCCATCAAACTGAATTTAATAATCCATATATATTTAAATTAAAATTAATTATTCAATTAAAATATGCAGGGATTATTCCATTCAATTTGATGGATTTTTACTATTAATTGAAATGTGTAAATCATATTTAAAAAAAATTAAATGTACATATGGACTGCCTTTTTTAGTAGTGTCTTTACACTGGAAATTCCAAAAAAGATAAAGTGTACTTTAAATACCTATTAAATACATTTAATTAACTGAAACTCAAATATTTAGATAACTAGACTTGAATATCCAAATGATTTCCAGAAGGTTACAAAAGAAAAGGGATGAATTTATATTTAAATTAAAATATTTAAACCCAAATATAGAGACGGAGATGCACAAGATTGACTGCCCATAAGAACAGTGTTGCCAAATCTAGCAAGAGAAACAAACAAGCCCAAAATAAGCAAAAGCTATATTGCAACCTGCATAAAAATAACATCTTTTGACATAAGAAAGAAACAAATGTTTTTCATATAGAGACATTTATTCAACTGTCATGCTAAAATGAACATTTGCATGTACTATCAAGAAACCTTAGACAAACATGTCTCTCTCTGACACTCTGATGTCTGATCGGCCAGTTGCACAGTATTGATATTTCTAATCTAAGTGGATTTCAGTAGAGAATGATGGGAAGGGGCTGAAAAACTCAGGAGTAAAATCAAACAGAAAGAAAAAAAGAAAGGAAAAGAAAGCAAAACCCAGACTTTGGATCACCCTAGTCTCCCAAACCCAGAAAAACACAAATGAACCCATCATCATTCTGTATCTGTAACCGACTGCTCAATGACTTTCACAATAAAATGTCTATTTGTGATATGTTTTGAGGCTACAATCCATGCACTAAGAGCATGCATGTTCTGACTTTCAGTGGCACTTCTTAAAACACAGCTTTATGATTGCACAGTGACAGACGCAGACTTTTCTAACTATAGATCCGTGTCTGAACAAAGCATACCATGCCAAAGACACATGTGCCGTTATTTGTAGTAGTGACAGGGATTTCTGGGTAATCTTTGGGTGAATCAGCCTTCAGTTGGATCCCTTCTTCTCTGACTCTGACTTCTCTGAGGTTTTAGACTCGTTCATGTACTTATCAATGAGGTGTAAGGGAACGCCTCGCTTCATCAGCTCGAAGAACGTAAAACCTCCTGAAAGAGGGGAAGATGACACAGTCAGAGAAATGACACTAGGAGATACATGTTTGTTCTTCACAACATACTACAGCCACATAAGCCATACTTAAAAAATGTGTCCGAAAGTCTTTGCATTATATAAAATATCAAACCTAGTGCCATTTATTTTAAAGAAAGACAGCCCAAGCACTCTTCTTAAGCAGAACACTTCATTAAAAAAAAAGTTTGAGGTTTCAAATTATAGATACAATATCCAAAATGTGGACACTTGTTCACCAAGACAGGAGAACCAGAAATTATCTTGATACAAAAAACATCACACACTTTAAAAAAGTACTTGTTACAAATAAAAATAATATACTTCTGTGTAAAATGAATGTATCGTTTTTGACACTTAATTGCATAGTTGCTATTAAATGAAAATTATTATTATAAAAATGTATATTAAATACAAATAGCTTAAGTGCTTTTTTGACCCACTTTCTGTAAGTAGGACATTAGTACATCTTTATATGTAATTTCATACTTCTATTATCTTTGAAATATGGTTAATGTGTACTGCAAATGCACTGACATGCATTTATGGTGAACTTAAATATACTTTATATATGTAAAAAAAAATGTCAAACTTGTATGTAGGCCTTTTGTATTTACACTGGTGCTGTCAATCAAATACAAAAAATGGACTAAATCACACTGTTTTTAATTAATCGCGATTAATCACACGTTACTTTAAGTTTTTTATACTTTTTATATTTCACATTTAATCTCCAAATTAATGTAGAAAGAACATAAAGACAGTAGATTTTAAATATTTAATCTATGAAATAAGGCTACAGACTATAAATTGATCACTTCAAATTGAACACTTTAGTCTTTAATATTTTTGACACTCCTAATTTACACATTTGCACATAAGTTGCTATTCCATTTAAAATATATTAACTTTTGGATGTAATATTGAAATAACATACTACAGATAATAATTAGTCAACACAACACTACTGTTTATAGAAGACATAAGAATATTAAAACATAATGATTTAAATGTTAATTTAAAGTGAAACTTTTTTAAATTTGTCAATTCAATTCTGTTAATATAAAGGTATATTATAAGTGCATACTCAATACAATAAGTTAAAAAAAATCACAAGGGTCGGTTTGATATTTTGCAAAGCAGTGACATTCAGACATTTTTAAGTGTGACTGAAATGTCCAAAAACCTGTATACAGAGAGAAAGAGGTAGAGACAGACAAAAAGAAAAGGAAACCAGTAAAACCAGGACAGGAATTTGTCAGTGTTCGGCAGGTGCAGCACAAATGTTGAGGCAAGTGAGTACAGTCATATCTCTGCAAGCTTTTGCAGCTATTTAGGCTATTCAGACATCATTGCATGTATTATCTTTGCTTACTGTAGCATGTTGAGCTGTATGGGTGAGTGCTCTAAATTAACCTGCATTATGCAATATGACCATCGTTATAAATATACAAAGCACAGTGAAAGCATCTTGAGAAATAATACATCAGATTTGACTTTTGCTTAGGCAGGGATGCTTGTCTTTTCCAGCTGACCGCTTGGTCTCGAGAAAGGGGTAACAACCCATTTTGAGGCAACAGAAATTGACACTATGCTTTCAGTAAAGTAACTGTTACTTGTTGCATTTTTGTCAAGTAACATTACTTTTGTATTTATTAATGTACAAAAAACAAGTTGCACATGTATTGTGAGAGTTGTGCGAGCATGATGGATATTGGTTTAAGTGTGTCATGCTTCACTGACGTACAAAGCGCAACGGTTTTTCCACCTACACCAAGATTTAGGGTTTTAAAAGTTCAAAATAGAGCTGGTAAATATGCCCCTTTAAAAAGTCCTTTGTGGAATAACCTATATGTCATTGCATGCAAACTATGTTGTGGGCACAAACACTAAGTAGAACAACATAAAGTAGCATTTCCAGTGTAAAAATGCCTGCAAGCCAAGCATAGCGCTTCCATTCTGGAGGAGAAAAAGTCTCAGTTAGATGCTGTTGAGAAAAAGTAACACAAAAGTAATCTATAAAAGTATTCATAATTAGTTACTTTTTTTCAAACATTTCCCAACACTGGTTGACTCTGTCAAAAGCATGCACATATAAATTCTGTATGGACTGAGTTGGTTTCCTGGTCACCATGATTTTTGCTAAGTAAGACATGTTCCTGGATTAACATCATTTGTTGATCCTGGAACAACACTGCTGTCTGAAAATGTAGCCCTAACCCTGCCTGCCCCTATCCCTAAACCTAAACCTAACCCTACCCATAACTTATCCCTATTAATCAGAAGGAAATGGTCGGTGAACAACACTAATGTAGAAGCACCTAACTTGACATAAACTGTAAGCTTATCCCTCAAATCTGATTGGTTAATTGGAACAAATATGTTGATCCAGGAGCATGTTGCACTTGGTGAAATCACATTTACTCAGTTTTCCTATAGAATCTTAAACTGGTTCTTGGACAATCCTGTTAAACATTCTTTATTCATGAATATAATCCTCGAATTCTAGAGAATTACACACCAGCAAAGAGCAAAAGCAGGATTATTGGCAACCAAGGGATGCAGAATGAATGAAAAAATAAGCTTCATATGCCCGAAACCATATGAAAGCTTACCTTGAATGAGAACAACACAGAAACTATTCCTGAGTGATGACTGGGGGAGAAAAGAAAATACGGATTAAACCCAAAGTTTACATGAGGGAGTTATATGTGCCTCAGGGTACATCGCTGACTTAGTCATTACAGATTTAACATGAAGGAGTTAAAGGACATACCACAGTCTACCAAAAGGGGAACACAACAATATGGCAATGTATGACAGAGTATGAAAACATGTCAGCAGCACATGGTATAATATGCAAATATTGGTGTGTAATCACAGTTTAGGATTTCTCATAGACCTGCTAAACAATGTGCAATGGGTGTGACCATGGATCAGCTTTGTACCATCTGTTGCATTATGGGATGTGTGGTCCAGTGGCGGTGGTGAGATGAAATTGTTTTGGATTTGCTTCATGCTGTAGCAAATTCTCAATTTATGACATGGTACAATGATGTAACAAAATACTTAAATGGTCATATTTTGAAAAGAGAGATCTTTCAGAAAGATCACAGCTGCAATAAATGCACATCATATACAAATGTGAGACACAAAAAAATGTATATTTTACTTTTATAATAATATTGATAATTAAAGGATCTAAATATTGAATGTTGGTTTAGAGCGCAATAGCTTCAAGTGTGAATGTACTAATGTTGGTAAAGTAATAATTAAGGTTTTTAAATCAACAGAATAAGACTCTATACCAGTTATTTGTTTAATTATTTCAAAAATGGCATTAACACATTTTATTTGACATAACAGATTGAGTTTTTTTATATATTTATTTTCAACAACATCATCTTCAGCCTTTATAGAAAATGTGTATTCTCTTTAAAGCTTGAAAACAACTACATGAATTAGTATTAACTGCATACAACATGAGATTTATTGTAATAAAATATTTTAATTGATTGCAAGCCATAGTATAGTAATAATATTTGTTGATTTTATAAATGAATTACTTTAAGTATTCTGTATAAATGTATGTATTTAATATTGAATAATTGCACTATTGTGTTCTTGCCTATTACAGAAAAAGAAAAGAGCCTCAGCATAATAAAGCCTTTGTTTGTTGTTTAAAGAAAATATGATGAAAAGCTCCACAGTACTATTATAAACCTGTGTAAGAGAACATTGAGCCTTTTCATCATATGGTTTCAACATTGTACTTACCCTTGAAATCCACAGATATTGAGACATTGTTCATATTATCAGTTTAAAAGACAAAAACAGGATTGTAATAACAGTGGAGCAAAGTGCACTTATCTTGTGCACATTAACTGGTTGGTAAAGTGTAAAAACAGTGTGTAGGTTGGTAAGGAAATGAAGCTATATTGCGTCGCTCTTGAAGACAAACAAACCCTTGTCAGGCTCCTCATTTAGTCATTTGTTTAAGCTGTGTGGTTACCTCATTAAAAATGAGTTTTTAAAGTAAATACAGTTATATTGGAATCAAACGGCAACAGTGAAGGCCCCGATATACTCATGGTGAAGTTATTTTCGTTCTTCTCTTAGAGGTAAAAAGAAGTTTGAAGTACCTATGCAGAGATATTCTGTTATTTCTGAACATCCCGACGCCACATGGGAAGTTTAAAGTTGACATACCCCTTGCAGAATCTGGAAAAATGTAATAATTTTAACATACAAAATGCATGTTCTTTTTGTATTTATTTAGTACTGTCCTGATATGTATATATGTTTACATACAGTCCACAATATATAATAAAGATGCATTAAGAGTTGGAAGGGGGGCGGGGGTTGGGTTCACTCTTGAACAGCGTACTTTTACCTTGCTCTTCAAATTCAAAATGTTTTCACCCCCGGCTCTTAAAGCATTCTGTTTCCTTCTGGAGCATCAGTGAATGTTTGATATTTTTTAATAGTTGTGTTTGAGTCCCTCTATTGTCCTCAGTGTGAAAAGATAGATCTCGTTTGGATCATCCAGGTAATGACACACAGTATTACAAATCAAGGGTACATAAACTTTTGAATAGCATTTTTTTTTATTTCAGCTTTTTTGACTGTATGTAAGTATATTTTATGTATCGTATTCAGGACAGTACTAAATTAAAAAATAACATGCATTTTGTATGATCCCTCTTATTTTGTGAAAAATATTGACATTTTTGCAGATTCAGCAAGGGGTTTGTTTTGCTCACAACTATATTTAAATGTGCTGTGTACTTTTCTCTCAATATCAAACTATACACATAACAAAAATGAAAGCAGTGAGAAAGCAGCAGATAAGAAAGCATCTGATCACATAGCTCTGAAATTCCACATCTATTTATATACCACTTAACATTGTTTTAAAGCAAACAGATTTACAGTATTGAACATGAAAGTCAGTGTGTTGCTTTGAATTAAAAGTAAAACTTTTTTTACAACTTTATATCTAAAGCAGCTCTCCAGCATGTTCATGTTACTCATGGACGTCTGACCTTGACGGACCGAACAGAAGAAATCAATCAATATTTCCATGTCAAAGTAGGCGGAGTCTATGTATTAAGTAATTGCCATGAACCAATGTTTGAAAGTGTTTACCAGCCAGAGTGAACTTTTCTGGAAACTCCAAACGAAGTTCGTTTTGTTCTGATTTCACTTGAAGTATATCGGGGCCTTAAAATTCCTCTTCATTAAAAATCAGGTGTAATATTCCCTATTGAATTACTTCATGACTGTATTAGCCATATATCCCCTTAAAAGGTCTGTTCTTAAGAAGCCGTATCCATATAGATAGGATCCATAGGATCATATTAATGCACAGACTAACCTTTGACCTCTAGTTTGCAGTCCACTTGAGCCTCTCCAAGGTCGTTGATAGCCTTGCAGGTATAAACACCTCCATCAAACGGGCTGGGCTTGCGGAGCTCAAGCGTACACACACCCTGGTTGCTGAACATGCGGTAACGTGGGTCGTCTATGATGGTAATCTTGTTTTTCATCCAGATCACCTTAGGCTGTAAACAGTTATGGAGTATAATATGAATAAACAGTAAACAAAAGATAACATCACTGGTGAAGAGGAACCAAAGCAGCGTCAATCCATCAAACACATTGTGCCCTATTTTAACAATCTGAGCGCATGGCAAGAAGAGTGTGGCGCAGGTGCACTTTGGGCATGTCGAAACCACTTTTTCTAGTTTAACGACTAGCAAAAGTGGACATGGTCCAAAAGGGTTGTACGTAGTCTCTTAATGAGTCATGGGTGTGTTTTGAGCGTAACGTGCAAAACACTAATCAGTGTCATTTCCCATTCCCTTTAAAAGCCAGGTGCGCTTGCACTATTGCGGAGTATAGACGCCCTCAACCTGACGAGTCAGTTTAAATGCACGTGTGTATTGGCAAGATTGGTCAAATAATTAGCTAATTTCATTCATCATTACTGCAAATTCTGATACATTCAATGACTCTACATTATGACGTGTCCCTGTCAATCAGAGTTTATGCACGTTGTGTATCTGCCTATATGCACATTTTAGTACTGTGCTCCTTAAAGAACAGACAAAATACTGCGCTATTGATTTTAGACCAGTGTTTTGCTGGTTTAAGCTGCAGTCGTTTTGAGTTTTACTCAAAAATAGCACAGCGCCGCCAACAATGCACCTGAACACACCTTGTTTTCAGACCAGCACGCCCATGGGTAGACAGATAGGCGTGATTGGCGTGACTTTTTAAACAACATGGGCACTGGACATGAAAATGATAACTGCATTGGGCTGAAATTAGCAAAATTTGCACCGGGTGTATGATGTGAAAACTGCTTCTCTTGTCACGTGTTAGTTACAGTAGAGTGTTGAGTTATTGACACTAAGACAATATGATCCAGTGAGTCTGTGCTCAAAGATTATAACTAGCAGGTGCTGTTAAGCCCATTGGGACACTGGCAGGTCAGGCCACAAAGAGCTAACTACAGGTGTAAAGCCATGAGCACATGGTTGGTGCCCAGCCGAATCACCCACAACCTTGTGTGGATGAAAGGCCAATACGTTTTCATAGGATCATTGGAATTCATGCATTACTTTTTTAATTTTTACCTGAAGTATTTTCTGTACTTCAGATTACTTAGCAAGGGTTGACTTTCTTTGACCCTGTTTACGCCTGGTATTAGCATCTGTTTAAGTGGACAGCACTATATATAGTTTTAAACAAATTTGTGGTGAACAGATTACTCGAATTATAGTCGGAGGTTGTCAGAAACTCATGTGACCATATTGCATTTATTGTGTGAATGATTATAACTGATATGTCTGTGAAAGAGCGTCTACTCGTGTGAATCAACTTTGAGCTAAATACGAGAGCTTTTAAAAAGCAGCTTAAAAGAAAAGAACCATACAATCAAAGAGTTGTGTTCATATAGCCCATATAGTGCATAAAGACTTATTATGCTATTTTCAGTGACACAGATCATTTGTTTTAAATAAATGTTAAATCTGTTAAATGCTGTTGGGGTCAGTATTTATTTTTATTTTTTAAAAGATATTAATGTTTGTTTTTTTCCAAATAAATGCTGTTCTTTTAAACTTTATATTTATCAAATAATCCTAAAACAAACTGTATCATGATTACCACAAAAATATTAAGCATCAAATCAGCACATTAGAATGATTTATATACTGTATTTATATTTAATCAGCATATTATAAATAACGTATGTGACACTGAAGACTAGTGTAATGCTAAAAAATTCAGCTCTGCTATCATAAAAATAAATAAATGTTATAATATATTAAAATAGAAAACATTTCACACAACAAGCTGATTTGTCTGTGCTTTATCAAATGCAGTAATACAATGATATAGTAAGTGATATCAGGTGATCCTTAATGTCTTGTGATCTAAATTGAAGTTTGCTTGAATGGTTGAAAAATGGACTTACCTGTCTGAGGTAACAAATAATATGGTAAAAGAACACTTTTTGAGGTGACATTTTTTCCCAGGCATCTCAATGGCAAAAAGTGTCCCATATTATCTGAATTTACCCTACCTTTCTAGTTGTGTCCTGCCAGTCACCTACCCTAGGGTTGGCACGCACACTGCAGTTCAGGGTGGCGTTGTATCCAGCTATGGCGAAGGTGTTGATAAGCGGCTGAGTGAAAGTGGGCGGCTCGGTGAAGTCGCGGTCATTATACTCTGGGTTCTTCAGTTGCAGGCCTGATTGAGAGTGAGAGGAAGAGCGAGAGGAAAAGGAAGAGGAGGAGGAGGAGGAGGAGTGAGAGGGGAAGGGAGAGTGGGACTTTGCATGATACAAGCCGAGAGCTGTATCATGGGGGAATATCCCTTATGTGATGAGGAAGAAACAACATTTATCATCAGCATTGGCAAGGCATGACACACACAATCTGTTAAAGATGAATCTGCACTTGGGAACATAAATGGTTACCGTCACCGCAGTAATTTGTATCTAATAAACCAATCTTTATGTTTGTAGAATAGCAAGTGTAAATGGAGACGTATCAGGGATAATTATCAAATTGTGAAGCTACTATAAAGTGCAGAACATACCTTTAACATTCCAGGAAAGCCTTTAAAGTTCCTTTGAGACAAAACTCAGACTTTACACCAGGAGTGTGCAGTCCTGCTCAAACACCAAATCTTGATTAACATGTTCAGGTAGTTCCTGTGCTAAACTCTGTCCCAATTTGCATACTTTCCATTCTAACACAACCTAATTATAGAATTAGTGATTCCTTAACAGTGTTATTTAAGTATTATTTAGATACTATTATAGTTATAAATATTTTGAATTAGCTTTTATTAATTTTCATTTTAGTTAAATATTTAATAATTTTTATTTAATATTCCTTAATAATTTTAATTAAAAATGTGAGGATTTTTAAAAATGTGAGGGTTAAGGCTGTGAATTTAGCTAATGCTTTCACACACATACAGTATACAGCAGATATCAAGATATGTTTTTTATATTGGCACACTGTAATACTCAAATGATGTAGTTTCCATCTCCAGCAACATGTGCACACTTATTTTATACATATTCAAACTGGGACACAGCCTTCATCTCCAAGAGCAGGACTGAACAACCTCCCTTTACACCATGTTCAGGGACGTGCATTTTCATTAAAATAATGAATAAATATATTAAGACAGACAAAGCAGGGCATTGATTAGTAAATTAGTGTTAATGAGGACATCAGCCCTCGGGTACTAAGGTTTTATTCCCCTGCGATTTCCTAGATTATCAAAAAACATCATGCAAATCCACATCAGCCAGGCCTAAATGACTGCTAAAATGCAAATTTGTGAGGCTTAAGAATTTGAATTAAAACTGCTGCAAGCAATTTCAGCACCACAAGTGCACAGTTTTATCCAAATACTTTACTTTACTTTACTTTTTTTATTTTATACATGTTTGTAAACCTGTGTTACATGTTTTACTAACAACAGGAATGCTTAAACAGAAACTAAAACAAGCCCCCCAGTAGTTTCAGGCCATTGGTTGAGGTTTTGCTGTTTGTACTGCTGTCATAGCTTAAAAAGGGGGCCTTTATTATATATTATTTTGTTTTGGGGTCTACTAGAATAGTTAGTTTTACAAAAAAAAAATCTTTTTTTAAATAAAAAACATTTTAAAAAATGTTATATTGTTACAGCGCCTCTCTTGCCAGTCTGTAATTGACACTGTTTAGTTCCGGTCTGTATAAAGCCCCATTTTCCGAAAAGAAAATTACTAATGTAACTTAACAAGACCTCTGCCCTTTTTTTGGCTGGAATAGTTAAATGAGGAATATTGTGCCACGTACGTTCCTGGAAGAAAACTCAAGACTACAATCGAAGCGTTTCAGGAAGTTCAGAAACATTGCTTACTAATATAGAGAATAATGCTGTCTTTACATGTTATCGGAAATGTACTACTTCCCACTTCTGGAGTTTGCCGCATTCAAGTGCTTTGTTGTCGAGACTCGGAAATAACAGGAATCATGAAGAACACCACCCTAATTCTTGCCTTTGTATTATAAAAATCTTATTAAAGCCAAAATGATATAAAGCTTCCCATTCACTGACAACCATATAAACATTCACCACGTTATCTCTAGTCAGATCTGACAATTCTGGAATTTTGTTCAAATTCATGCTATTTTGTCAGAGTATATAAAACATACAATACGCTTCAAATGTCACAAACAGAACAGCAGTCATTCTCCCCTCCACCATGTTTAAAGTTTATGGCATGCCCAACTCTAAAACTTCCCAGTGGTAAATGCGACTCGAGAGGGCATTCATGTCCACTTTTTAACTAGGAAACTTGTATTTACAATAATTCCGATAACGTGAAGGAAGCCTTACTCCATTTTTAGTCGGCTTTGTAACTTTGCAGACCTTTTTCTTGCTCAAATAGCACAGTAAAGAAATATGAAAATGTACAAAAAGCATAATTGGTCCTCTTTAATTCTTAGGGCATCCTGACATTTTATAAATAGCATTCAGTAAAACAAAAATCACTTGCTGCAGCTTTGAAAAGTATTTACACAAGCAGTTATTGGTGGTACAAATGGGTAGAAGCAGAGCAGAGCCTTACCTTCCTTCACGATCAGAGCACTGTCTTTAGTGGCAGTGGCACTTTCACTCAAGCCCACCATGTTCTCAGAGTAGATTCTGAAGAAATACTCGTTACCCACCACTAGATCTGAGATTGTGATGCAGGTACGATGGTAGTGCTCCACACATGTGTACCACTCCTGTGCCACACAAACACAATGGTGATCAGTCTTTTGCCCTCTGCATTTAAAATAAGTTTTTTTAAACAAAAAATGACTGTGCATGTACTATATATGTGTATATAAACCATATAATAATAAAAAAATCTTGTTTGGTTTTCAGGACAAGTGATTTTGTTTGTACAACCAAAGTTTTATTCATACCATTGTCTTTTTATCAGCTTTCTGAATTGTGTAGCCTATTATAGGTGCATTTCCGTTGTCCTTGGGTGGGCTCCAGTCCAGTGCTACATTATTCCCCCAGACCTCTTCGATCTTTACAGCCTGTGGTGGGCCTGGAAGATCTGGGACAGAGAGCAAAAGAAAATGTTCAACGGCGCTAGAAATTGAACAATTGTGGGCTTAGTTTATCTCTTCATTATGCAATGGATATAAAAAGTCTTCACACCCTTGTTAAACCACCTTGTTGTGTTGAAACAAGGATAAATCATATCAGAACTTTTACACCTTTAATGTAAAAATTGCAACCCATGCAATGCAGCACTGTGCACACTCTATATAACTCTTTTAAATATGTATAATATTTATAATTATAAATGTTCAGAATGAAATAATCATCAAGTTCATGTGAAATAGTACTTTTTATAGCCACTGTTAATGTCACATAATCATATTAAATAGCCTATCATATATTTCTTGAAATTTGATAGTATTAATCTGTATTTTGGCTTTAAAAATATTTAGAATTATTATTTTGTAACCAAAAGATAATTTCATAATTGGCTAATTTTATTAATTGATTATTAATAAAGCTAAACAAAATATAAATATATAAAAAATAAACAAAAAAAAGGTTTTCCTGCCTTGACATCAAGTAATACAATTAATAAAACTGAAACAGAAATACATTTTGAGATCATAATCTCAAAATTTTTATCAGAAGTATAAATAACTAATAAAAAGCACATTAAAAAATTACGAAAACTAACTGTAATTAAAATTAAAAATGAAGATGAAGATGAAATTATAATTTTTTTTAACTAACCGACTATCTGGATGTCCACTATGGCCGTGTCGATATGATTCTCCACTTGTACGCTCAGTTCATATTTCCCAGAATGTTTGCGCTCAGCTTTGCGGATGAACATGATGCTGTCACAATCTGAGTTACGAATGCTGATGGTTTGTTCAATCGGCTGACCCTCTTTCAACCAGGTGACTTTTGGCCTTGGTTTACCCTAAAAGATAAAAAAAGGGTTTTTACGTTGTGAGCAGGAGGGAAGAATTCAATAAGCTTGGGGTTTGTTATCATTATTTGTTAGCTCACCACAAATGGCACAACGAGATTGACGACTTCGCCAACCTTTCGAATGTACGTCTGCTTCAAGTGTCGAGGTATGCGAATCTTAGGAGGCTCTGTGAGAAATGTGTTTAGTTTAGTTTACATTAACTAATGTGTTTCAAATAGGAAAATGAAAATGGCATTAGGCCCTCACCGATGACCTCTTTCACCAGTATGGAGTGTTGTGTGGTGCGTGGTGCACTGGCCCCAGCAGCATTAATGGCCTTGACACGCACTAAGATCTTAGCCTCCACTGGCAAACCAGTTATAGTGTACTTTGTTTTTTCTGTCAGCTCTTTATTAGCAAGTATCCAATCGTCAGCTGTAAAATAAAGTATTGCATAAGGACAAAATGGTATGAACGCACCAGTTGAACACCAGTTGAAAACCACTTATTCAAATCCTATATGTGCATGCGTAATCTTACTTCCTTCAATGCAGTATTCAACTTGGTACCCATCAAGTCCTGCAGCACCAATCGTGTCTGGTGGTCTCCACTTCATGGTCACTGTGTTATCTGTGACATCATCCACCACCAGCATTGTGGGTTCACTGGTCACAGCTAGCATGAGTTAATAAAGGAAGCAATTAGTGTTGCTGAACATTTTTAGTCAATATTTTTGGATAGTTTGTTCTACAATAACTAGTGTAACAATATATTTTTCAAATGCATCCTTGTGCCTAATGAAGTCTTTTTACTCTATTCTTTCCCCAATTTGTTCTAAAATAATAACAAAAATAACAACCATAAAAAATATGCATCCTTAAAATTTATTTAAACACATTTTCAAAATGGTAATACAATATGACAAGAACTGACAAGAGAGTTAAACTGCCTCAGAACAAATTCATCTTGATAATGTCAGATAACTTTGACAGAAAGGTATGTAATGGATTACAATCAGCCAATCAGCTGTTAAATGTAAGTACACAATTAGATAATACCAATTTAGGTCAACCAATTGCCAAGCAATGCTTCATTTTGTTCAGTCTGTGGTATAAAAGCAATTCAATTCACATTAGCAATTCAAGATTTAAAAAAAACTTATGCAAAACATGGTCAGGTCAAAGTGTCTGAATCATTTTGGTCCCAAACTTTTATTAATTGTATTGGTAGTCCACTGTATGAAGAATGTTTGGGAATAATATGTCACACTTTACTTTATTTAGCTATCCTCACTTACATAAATGAACTGTAGTGTCCTGCACCCACTAGTAAAAAAATATGTGTGTGTCTGAAAAATATTTGTCTTGACTATACATGATTTTTATTATTTATTGTTTTTCCCTCTATTTTTATTCATCCCTTTTTATTTTAGATTAGTATAATAATTTGTCGCTGAATAATTTCAACCAGTATTTTGCATAATTTGTTCTAAAACTATATGTACACACTATATTGCCAAAAGTTTTGGGATGCCTGCCTTTACATGCGCATGAACATTAATGAAATCCCATTCTTAATCCGTAGGGTTTAAGGAGGTGTGTTTATGAGAATTTTTGACCATTCTTCTTGAAGCACATTTGTGAGGTCAGGCACAAATGTTGAATGAGAAGGCCTGGCTCGCACTTCCCGCTCTAATTCGTCCCAAAGGTGTTCTGTCGGGTTGAGGTCATGGCTCTACGCAGGCCAGTCAAGTTACTCCACATCAAACTCACTCATCCATGTAAATATGGACCTTGATTTGTGCACTGGTGCGCATTCATGTTGGAACAGGAAGGGGCCATCCTCACACTGTTCCCACAAAGTTGGGAGCATGAAATTGTCCAAAATGTCTTGGTATGCTAAAGAATTACGAGTTCCTTTCACTGGAACTAAGGGGCCAAGCCCAACCCCTGAAAAACAACCCCACAACATAATCACCCCTCCACCAAACACTTGGCACAATGCAGTCAGGCAAGTACCATTTTCCTGGCAACCGCCAAACCCAGACTCGTCCATTGGATTGCCAGACAGAGAAACGTGATTCGTCACACTAGAGAACATGTCTCCACTGCTCTAGAGTCCAGTGGTGGTGTGCTTTACACCACTGCATCCGATTGCTTTGAATTGCACTTGGTGATGTAAGGCTTGGAAGCAGCTGCTCAGCCATGGAAACCCATTCCATGAAGCTCTCTACACACCGTTCTTGAACTAATCTGAAGGCCACAAAAGTTTGGAGGTCTACAGCTATTGACTCAGCCGCAAGTTGCCGACTTATGCACACTGTGCACCTCACCATGCGCTGACCCCACTTGTCATTTTATGTGGCCTACCACTTCGTGGCTGAATTGCTGTTGTTCCCAATTGCTTACACTGTGTTATAATTCCACTAACAGTTGACCATGAAATATTTAGTAGTGGGGAAATTTCACAAATGGACCTATTGCACAGGATGCAACCTATCACGGTACCATGCTTGAATTCACTGAGCTCCTGAGAGCGACCCATTCTTTCACAAATGTTTGTAGAAACAGTCTCCATGCCCAGGTGCCTTCCAGTTGAAGGAATAATTTACCTAATATATAATTTATTCTTGTTCTTTAAATAATTATTATGATGCTGTTCCGATTTCTTTTTCAGGGAACACCAACATTTTTATTTTTAAGAACTGTTACTTTAATCCAAAAAAAATAATAGCCACACATGTGTACCTACAAACACAAAACACATGTGAGAGAGGATCACCCTGGTATTTCATGAATTTCACGAGGGGTCTTATTTGTCTGGACTTTTCTATTCTCGCACATCTCCTCATGTTTAGGCTGTGACTGAAGTAGAGGCAGTATCTGATCTCATAACACAATAATCCACAGATGATTTGGCAGCCATTATAAAGTCGTGCTCAGTATCTTCTAAATCTCAGGCCTCTCCTGTGGAGGTCACAGACTGAATGTTTTGGATACTGGTGTGAGCACAGCAACACCTGTCGCATAGGAGCCCAAATAAGAATGGACAAGCTCCGGTGTCTCTGCAATGCTTTTTGTCATGTGCTTAAATGATCATACTTTGAGTTGTGTTGTGTAATAGAGATGGTGCTCATGACATAACTGATTAGAAGAGACACAAAATCCCATTGATAATACAGATGAGCCAATTGTGTACTCACCCAGAGGAATGAAAGGTTTGGAGGGTTCACTGGGTTTGGAGACACCGATAGCATTAACTGCAAAGATGCGCACCTCATACGGCACACCTTCAATCATTTTTTTGGGTTCGAAGGTGGTCTCTTTGCAAAGGTCAAAGTTCAGCCTCATCCATCGAGAGCTCTGTTTCTTCTTTCGTTCAATGAAGTATCCTGTGATATATCCCCAAAAAAAGTCATGCTTTAAAGAGGACCTATTATGCCTTTTCACATTTCCTGCTTTTTTTTTAGTGTGTAATGCTGCTGTTTGAGCATAAGAAAAGTATGCACAGTTAACAAAAACACAAAGTCCACTACAAAGGGAGTTATTCTGTATATCAGTAAGCACTGTTTCTGAACTCCCTGAAACGGCTCGATTGTTTTTCTGGGAGCGTACACATCACAATATTCCAATAATTTCCACAATATTTAAATAATTCCCACCCAAGGCATAAGCAAATAAAAGGGGCACGTGTGTTGAAACTCTCAGTTATGGTAAGGCCCGTTTGACCAATCACATCACACTGATCCAGCCGACCAATCAGAGCACTGTGCTTTTCAGAAGGAGGGTCTTAATAGAGACCAGAACTAAACAGAGCGCTGCAGACTAGGAAGAGAGGTGCTGCAACAATGTAAAATATGTGAAAAATAATGTTTTTTTTAAAGAAGCATGAAAACCTATTTTAGGAGACCCCAATTACAAAATTAAGACTTTAAAAAAGGGGCCTAATATTGCCTCTTTAACTTATGCATATGTTAAATGCACAACTGCATATTTAATGGAGCCATGTCATTTTAAATTCCTTTAATTTTTTTCACCCAAAAGTTTACTTATAATGCTAATAAAGTTAAGAAAGTTACAGTATGTTTTTAAAACAGTGCAGGGAACAATTGAATCCCCCCGATGATAATTATGTAAAACAGTGTTTAAAAAGAAAATTATTTACATTTAATTAATAATTATTTTACATTTGTTTTATGTATTATTTTAAAATAGAAACAGTTATTTAAAAATGTTATAATATTTCACAACATTACTGTTTTTACTGTATTTTTGTAACAAATGAGTATAAGAGACATTAAAATATGGATAGTGTAATAAGATTACAGTGAAATTCCAAAATGTTTTTCAACATATAATTTAAAATTACTAAAAATTAACAGGCTTCTAAAATATAAATATGATGAAGTTTTTATGCACAGGAAGTTGATTTACCAAGAATGGGGGAACCACCGTCATAGCGTGGAGGCTCCCATGTCATAGTGCACCAGTCTCCACCCACATCAGTAACCAGAGGAGCCTCAGGGGGATCTGGGATATCTAGATAAAACAAAATAGGACAAGATTTACATCTTACTAATGTCATCACCCAAGCAAACATTATGTTCTCTCAGGGGAGAGTGTCTTACCCACAACTTTGACCTTAACACTGGCCGTGTCTTCTCCAGCTTCATTCTGAAGGACGATCTTGTAGTTTCCAGTATCTTCTCTTTCTGTGACATCAATAGTTAGGCAGGTGTGGTCTGCAAATGTCTCTGCACGAACCCGGTTTCCTGTATCAAGGATGACCTAAATTTAAAAAACAAAACAAAAAACATTAGTCTAGTTTAATCCAGGTGTTTCTGGTTCATACATATCCGAAAATATACTGGTCATCGCTCACCCTTTCTCCCTTCATCCACACCACTCTGGGTGCTGGTTCTCCACTGATGGGGATCTCCAGGCGGAGTTTGTTCCCAGCCACAATGGTCACCGTGTTGTCCTGGGCATTCAGTGCCTCTAAGTGCACCTTGGGGGGATCTGCAGTTAACCCAAATGGGATTCTTTCAGCATGTTAGCATAATATTATAAGAATAAGAGAAATTCTGGATTGTTGCTGGTACCTATGATGTGCACTTTGGCAGACAGCGTCTGTGTGTATCCCTCGGGAACAAAGGTGTAGTCGCCAGCATCATGAATGGTGGAGCTCTCAATGTCGAGGTTGTGATTCCTGTAAGTTGAATATAAGCAGAAATTAAAAAGAAGTTGTTATAAGCTCTAGTTGATACAGTTCTAAGGCGGGAATATTTTATTCACATATTTATAAAATATACAGTCTTGTTCAAAATAATAGCAGTACAATGTGACTAACCAGAATAATCAAGGTTTTTAGTATATTTTTTATTGCTACGTGGCAAACAAGTTACCAGTAGGTTCAGTAGATTCTCAGAAAACAAATGAGACCCAGCATTCATGATATGCACGCTCTTAAGGCTGTGCAACTGGGCAATTAGTTGAATTAGTTGAAAGGGGTGTGTTCAAAAAAATAGCAGTGTGGCATTCAATCACTGAGGTCATCAATTTTGTGAAGAAACAGGTGTGAATCAGGTGGCCCCTATTTAAGGATGAAGCCAACACTTGTTGAACATGCATTTGAAAGCTGAGGAAAATGGGTCGTTCAAGACATTGTTCAGAAGAACAGCGTACTTTGATTAAAAAGTTGATTAGAGAGGGGAAAACCTATAAAGAGGTGCAAAAAATGATAGGCTGTTCAGCTAAAATGATCTCCAATGCCTTAAAATGGAGAGCAAAACCAGAGAGACGTGGAAGAAAACGGAAGACAACCATCAAAATGGATAGAAGAATAACCAGAATGGCAAAGGCTCAGCCAATGATCACCTCCAGGATGATCAAAGACAGTCTGGAGTTACCTGTAAGTACTGTGACAGTTAGAAGACGTCTGTGTGAAGCTAATCTATTTTCAAGAATCCCCCGCAAAGTCCCTCTGTTAAAAAAAAGGCATGTGCAGAAGAGGTTACAATTTGCCAAAGAACACATCAACTGGCCTAAAGAGAAATGGAGGAACATTTTGTGGACTGATGAGAGTAAAATTGTACTTTTTGGGTCCAAGGGCCACAGGCAGTTTGTGAGACGACCCCCAAACTCTGAATTCAAGCCACAGTACACAGTGAAGACAGTGAAGCATGGAGGTGCAAGCATCATGATATGGGCATGTTTCTCCTACTATGGTGTTGGGCCTATTTATCGCATACCAGGGATCATGGATCAGTTTGCATTTGTTAAAATACTTGAAGAGGTCATGTTGCCTTATGCTGAAGAGGACATGCCCTTGAAACGGTTGTTTCAACAAGACAATGACCCAAAACACACTAGTAAACGGGCAAAGTCTTGGTTCCAAACCAACAAAATTAATGTTATGGAGTGGCCAGCCCAATCTCCAGACCTTAATCCAATTGAGAACTTGTGGGGTGATATCAAAAATGCTGTTTCTGAAGCAAAACCAAGAAATGTGAATGAATTGTGGAATGTTGTTAAAGAATCATGGAGTGGAATAACAGCTGAGAGGTGCCACAAGTTGGTTGACTCCATGCCACACAGATGTCAAGCAGTTTTAAAAAACTGTGGTCATACAACTAAATATTAGTTTAGTGATTCACAGGATTGCTAAATCCCAGAAAAAAAATTTTTTGTACAAAATAGTTTTGAGTTTGTACAGTCAAAGGTAGACACTGCTATTTTTTTGAACACACCCCTTTCAACTAATTGCCCAATTGCACAGCCTTAAGAGCGTGCATATCATGAATGCTGGGTCTCATTTGTTTTCTGACAATCTACTGAACCTACTGGTAACTTGTTTGCCACGTAGCAATAAAAAATATACTAAAAACCTTGATTATTCTGGTTAGTCACATTGTACTGCTATTATTTTGAACAAGACTGTATATGCGGTTTATGAGAATGATAAGCTGGTGTTATTGAGCAAAAACAACTAAGTTGGCATACTTGTTTTTGTGCAAAATGTTGATACGGTCATTAGGCTGGATCAGCTGGCCGTTCTTGTACCAACGGCCCGGGACATTTCCGGGGTAAATCTCACAGTTCAGTCTAAGAGGTTGACCCAACAACACTGTCACACTTTGTAGATCCATTAAAACCTTCAGAGGCTTCACTGAATCATCCAATTGCACGTAACAGGTAGGAAAATAAAAAGGGGAAAAAACAACATTTAATGAAGAGGAGAGAAGGGGATCAAACTAAAATGTTTTGATGCTCTCAAAAAGCAATAATATCATACAGTCGACTTGAACGTGAGCCTGACTGGTGCCCCCGGTGGCCATTAGGGAGTAGGTGCCAGTGTCATCCTTTGTGGCGTCATCAATTATCAGCCAGTGTTTGCTTCCCTCGCTTTTCACACGGTACCGTGATCGCACTCCTGTGGGTACCTCCACTCCATTCTTCATCCTTTACCAGACAGTCAGCAAAACAGGTTGAGCTTTTTTACTTTTTCAAAATAAAATACTTTTTATTTTGCTTTGTATTAAACACAAAAACCAACACATAAAATCTCCATTACACATACCATTTAACTTTTGCTCCTTCCTCAGACACCTCGCACTCCAGTTCAATTCTCTCGTTCACTGTGGTTTTCACGGGCTCCAGCTCTTTCACTATGTTCACAGGCAGTTCTATAAGAGGACCAAAGGAGACCAGGATTAAATCATTAAAGACAGCGTTCAGGAAAGTAGTTATAAATCAGTCATTTTTGATCACTTCCATCACATTTAAGTATGAAATCGTCTGGTAGGCAGGGAAGAGTGGATGTACCTTTCACAAACAGTTCAGTGGTGCACTTCTCATCTCCTGCAGTGACTGAGTAGGCAGCATCATCGTTCATCTGACAGTTGTTAATAACCATTATCCGTTGAGTGCCTTTGTGCTCAAAGATATACCTGAACAGTTAATTCATTAGTTACTGAAAGTTAACATATCAAAGGCTAATTTTACTTTTGACCATAACTTTACATTATTAGTTAACGCCAACGTGGAATATCATTTATGATTATTGACAGCAGGATTGTCAAGAAAAATATTTAGGTGTTATTTATTTTTAAATTTATTTTATCTTTTATTTATGTTACTTTAATTTATTCATTATTTATTCATTTATTTTTTCTTTCTTTCTTTTGATTAATTTAAATCATTTATTTATTCATTCATTCTCTCTATGTAGTCATTCATATTCAGTCAGTCTTTTGCTAACTTTTTTATTATTTACTATATTACTATTGAATTCCACTATTGAAAAGCTTAGATAGGAAATAGAAATCATAAATAATTTATATTATGCACCAGATAGCTCTTTTCCTTCCATGTGGTTGATCTAAATGTAATTTGCTCACAGTACATTGTAAAAAAAAAAAAAAAAAAACAGAGGGAAAAAAAGAAGTTACCTGGTTGCCCTAAAATTTTGAAATTTGTTTTAGTTAATACAATACATTTTTGACAATCGACAACCTTTATTCAAATATTATTAAAACATTTTTGTATGACGCAGTGACACATGCAAAATTGTGCTATTTTCATGATTTATCACATTTTTATGTGGTTCAGATACAATATTATTTTGAATTTCTATTTATTAAACTAATTTCCTTCATTGTATCAACTCGAATTCTTAATTTCAATAAACACAGTTTTAAGGCAATCAGGTTACTTACTTTTTAAAAACATTTTTTTCAGTGTACAGTGCTCTATTTATACAGACTTTTTTTACAGTGTAGATACACAAAGGTTGATCCTGCTTTGGCTTCCTTTATAAGTGTTTTTGTTAGGAGAGAAAAAAATTGACAAAATAGCTGGCCATATGGTGCTTAAATCGTGTATGTGATGATATTCAGAACTCTTGCTTGTGTGATTGCTTAATTATTTGTAGATTTGTTATTGTTGTTTGTTTAATTTAACATTTGCAATATACATAGCATGTAAACCATCAGAACAGATTCATACAGCAGAAAAGACGTCACTCATTTGGTTCAGGTCAAATATACAAGACAGTCCTGAGGACTGGCTGACTTACTTTCTGTTACTTTATGGTGAACAGAGGAGCCAGAACAGCCGGAGCAAAGGATGGAGAAGGTGGAAGTGGAGGTTATAGCAGACAGGTGGTATCACCATTGCATAACAGACAGAAAGGATAGATAGACATCATGCCTAGATCAAACAGGGCTGGAAGAGCTATTAGTGTTACAGTTATACAGAGAAGTAGAGAGAGAGAAAAGAGAAAAGGTGGAAGAAGAAAAAGAGAGATTCCCACCAAAAGCAGGGAATACTGGAATGAATGAACATCATTGAAGATAAGCAACCAGAAAACTGCACGGACCACCCAAATGGCTTTAATTGAATTGCTTTTACAAAGAAAAGTGGGTTGAAATATCTGCTGCCTTCATATTCAAATAACTTTATAGATCTACATTACTGTCCTTTACAATTATTGACAAATTAAGATTATTGACAAATTAAGCAAGATAAATACCATTATATAAACTATACAGTTGCATCCATGTACTTCTTGCTGAATCTTTAAAAAATAAATCTTTAAAAATATATATTTAGCACTTTAATACACATTAATACAAACTAATATTTTCTTGTGGAAAATAGCTTAATTGGTGCAACTAAAAATACAAATACAAAATATAAGATGTATTATAAAAATAAAATTATGTTTAAATATGTTATGATATTATATATATATATATATATATATATATATATATATATATATATATATATATATATATATATATATATATATATATATATATATATAATTTGTACAATATTACCATGAAACATTTCAGCATATCATAAGAGATAAATATATGCATTTAATGTACAAAATTCAGGTAGCTTTTGCAACTCTATTAAAGTCCTGTGAGGGTGGTGGTGCCTTTTTCCTATACAGATTCCTGTTGTTAATTACTCATTGTACACTACATTGAAAACTTCAAATGTAGCTCAAGAGCTTCACATTGGCCTTCACTCACATAACGTCCTTTAAACATTTCTGGAAGTTATCAGAAGGCACAGATTAATGCTTTAAGAACGTTGTGTGTTTGCCGGGTATGAAATGCTGATGGTTCACTTGTGTGTGTGTGTGTGTGTGTGTGTGTGTGTGTGTGTGTGTGTGTGTGTGTGTGTGTGTGTGTGTGTGTGTGTGTGTGTGCCCTTATTTATATTACATCGTGGGGACCAAATGTCCCCATAAGGATAGTAAAACCTACATTGTGGGAACCAGCCAGTGGTCCCCACTTTTCAAAAGGCTTATAAATCATACAGGATGAGTTTTTTTGAGAAAGTAAAAATGCAGAATGCTTCCTGTGATGGGTAGGTTTAGGGGCAGGGGCAGTGTAGGGGGATAGAAAATACGGTTGTACGGTATAAAAACCATTATGTCTATGGAGAGTCCCCACAAAGATAGGGAACCAGACGTGTGTGTGTGTGGCGTGTGCGGAGGGTGTGTTTCTGCATCCTTGTGCCCAGCAAGCGGAAGAACACAATAAATAAGGGGTTTTAAACATGTTGGCGTTTACAGAGGGATTCATATGAGCGTGTTTCTGAATGTAGTTGTAAAAAAGAGCATGTAAGAATAGGGGGTGACATACTTTGGAGTAGGCCGGATCTCTTGTCCGTTCTTGTACCATTTTAACTCCACAGTCGGGTCAGCGAGGTCCACAATTAACCGAATCTTTCCACCTTTGTCCGCCTGATATGCAGGTTCCAGTCTCTTGGCAAATGCTGCAGTGGAAAATGAATGCAGATGCAGTTTCAAGAGAAGAAATTGGCTATGTGGTATTTTCAAAAGAATTCATGAAACTACATTAAAAAGTGCTAGTTTACACAAAAATGTTAAATCCGCCATTAATTATTCACCCTCATGTTGTTCCAAACTTGGAAGACTTTTGTTCATCTTCAGGACACAAATGAAGATATTTTCTGAGAGATTTCTGTCCCTTCATTTACAGTCTGTAAACTAGACAGCATTCACTGGTATGTGAATAAAAGCCTAAATTCCAAATTCCAAAACACCACTCAATTCATATGGCTTAGTTTTACGATCTCTTTATGAACTTTTTAAAGTATCTAACTGGTAGTTGCATAGACTGACAGTGGAGGTACACAAATCACTCAGATTTCATTAAAGAATACCATCATTTATGTTCTGAAGATGAACGAGTGTCTTGTGCATTTGGAACGACATGAGGGTGAGTAAATTATAAAAGAATGCTAATTTTTGGGTGAACGAACCCTTTAACAATATATCTAGACTGAATATTCCCCATTATCAGACTAACAGAGGTTAAATTAGCACCTTCGCTCTTTTTCTCTTCCTTTTTGGTTTTCTTCAGTCTTTTTAGCAGGCCTCTGAGATCGGTGATGCCATACGTAAAAGCAATCTTCTCATATTCATCAGGTCGAGCGTTTTTCAAAATCTCCCACACGTCCACCTCGGGAGTTTCCTCTTGCTTGTGCTCCCTGACATCACAGAGCAGTAAGACAGTATGAGGTCAGAGGTCACGGCTAGGGCTCTCTCAACATGTGTTGAGGAACTACTATCCTGCTTTTTTCTAGTCCCTCAATACATGTCACACAAAGAGATGGGCAGGAACATCCCTTCTATGTCATTGGTAACCTGTTACAGGGAGAGATGCCTGACTAGTTTTTAGCTACACGGTGGATCACATGATCAAGGAAGGGATGGTGTTGTGTTCATGATTGGGGACACGAATTTAGTGAGGAGCTACTACTATTCGATTTCACTGTGATTGGAAAGGATAAGTGAAAAAGTCAGTGAAAAGTGGAGAACATTGGGTTATGGAACATGTGGTTAACACCTGATCGTGCTCATGATGGATGTACAAACCGAATCATTTACTACAAATGTAACATTTGATTCAATGTATTATAATGTGAATTATATTAGGGAGATTTATCATTAGAGCTGTCAATGTAAAATTTATTTAGTGCAGGTCTCAGAATGTGTTATTAAAAGTTTTAACTGTATTTGACATAAAGACCAGAAAAATAAATAGGCCAAAAATGATGGCCAATGACATGTACGTTTTTTTTTAATTATTGTAGGTCTATTTGATTGATATAGAAATAGATCAACTTAAAAAAATATGCAGAAAGAACATAGATAGATAGATAGATAGATAGATAGATAGATAGATAGATAGATAGATAGATAGATAGATAGATAGATAGATAGATAGATAGATAGATAGATAGATAGATAGATAGATAGATAGATAGATAGATAGATAGATAGATAGATAGATAGATAGAAATTAATTGTCAGCCCTAATTATAATCCTTAATTCATTAATCTGTTGACTCTGTCCTGTTTAAACTGTACCCATCTCTTTGTAGGGGTCCTATCTAAACACATCTCTCAATGTAGTAGTTTTCTTTTATATTAGGGTTAGATGTCAGGGTTTATTAGGTGTGAATATTGTTGTTATACATGATCACAGTCGTTAAACATGATCAGGGTGAGACAACTAAATTAGTAATCATCAGCTTTTGTCATTCAGCCCTCTTCTTACACAGACATTTCCCTGAATGTCCGGAGGCAACATTATTATTTTCATGTTTTTAATGCGTTTCAACAAGTCTGCAGTTGCTCAGGCAAGTATTAAGAACACCGGAGGTTTGCAGTTGCAGTTGCGTGTCTTGCTTCTCGAGTATAAATCAAGATTACATGAACAAAAGTAGCGATAACACTATTTCACAGCTTCATGTAGAAGTGCTCCACCAACAACTCGTAAATGAGTGGGAAACGTGGCCTTTTCGTCAGGTTCTGAATTCTAAAGGGTCGTTTCCATCATTGCTGAGCGTTGCTGAATCTTTAATGAATGCTGTCTTTAAATAAAGTGTTACCAGACTACAGTAGGCCAACACTCTTGCTTATACAGTTCCTGTTCAGGTCATGCTTGGGAAGCTAAAGGATTATAATACTTACCAGTGATAACGTCTAATCGTTTAATTACCTACGATACTAACCTGCCGTGTCTGAATGTGTGGGGAAGAAAAAGAGACAAGCCAAGATAATTTTCGAACTTTTTTCTCCATTATGCAGGAGTTTAACTTATGCTATTTAGCTAACAACAAAATACTAAAGCAAAACCTCACAAAAAAAAAAAAAGAGGCAAAACTACAAAAATAAGTTTGTGTGAATGATGATATTTTGTCTGATTCTAGTATTGCCTATATGTTGGTAACAAAATACACTTGCAATTAATTATATGCCAAAATAATATCAATAATGGCACATAAATATCGTTTTCCACATTACAGGCTGGTTAAATGTTTAAGGGCAGAGTAGTTGCTTTGTCGCAGTGAATGACATGAAGAAATTTATTTTAAGAGTGTCAAAAGATAATGTTGAATTTTAACAACAGTGTAAAAGAAGGATTGAAGAAAAAGACACCCCTGTCAGGGCTTAAGAAAGAAAAAAGGTCCAAAAAATAAAGAAAGATTTGGTCCCCTGTGAGGGCCAGATTGGAGTTCTCACCTATGTTTGAGAAGCCCACTAAAGTCAAGCTCGCCTGCATCGTCCTGGCCTTCACTGCTGTTGTTCACAAGAGATTAATGGAAATTGAATCAGAAAAGTCACAAACATCAGAATCAAACAATGCTAAAAGAACAACGCAAGCGCCTGCAATCTCTGCATTCAAACGAATGCAGGATTGAGGTGTACACAAGAACCTTTCACTTTGCGGCCGAGTACCAAAGCACTGGCGTTGGGCGAACTGATTTGTGCACAAACTACCAAGGCTGGTCTCATGACCGATTCTCCCAATGTTACTTTGGGAGAACAGTATGAGCTTGGACAGTTTGCGTTGCTTTTGTGACACATTGTTGGGTTGGAAGTTCCCAGTGCAAGCGTTGGCCTTTGAACAAGTTCAACACGTTGGTTTGGTCGACGGGTTGATTTGGTGGTAAATATATTCGACAAAATGGTTAACTGAGAACTTTCTGGTAATCCAGCCCTTCATCAAACCATGTTTTTACATCGGTTTGTTGAGGATTACTGGAACAGAAGTCCTGTTTTAATTGATTAAACATTCACAGAGAAGATCTTATACTTCGGGCACTGTAATGCATCACTTATGCTGGAAAATAATATTTAATGTTGAATAAATCAAGTATGATTTTTTTAAACTCTGAATGATATTATAACTGTATATATATATATATATATATATATATATATATATATATATATATATATATATATATATATATATATATATATTACATATATTAATTATGTCATTATATTTGATATATCATGGATATATCAAACCATGTTTATACATCATTTTGTTGATTTACTTTACTTTAACTGTTAATTCTGAATGATATTGCAACAATAATGTAATAAATATCATTATAGTTTATATATCACTGATATAGTTCACCTTTATGTGCTACAAAGACGATAAACTACCTAATAAGTGTTAAAATAACACAATAACAATATCATTATATGTATTTTTTATAATAAAAATTATAATGATTACTAAACAGCTCTTTTTAATTTTTTCAGCCATTTTGCTGAACATTTCTATATATTTCTCTTCAAAAATTATTTTGGGGGAGGATGGTCCCCCTTTACCTTCTTTTGAAAGCTGAGCGAATATCAATGCTCTGAGAACCCTCTGGGACATCTGAGAAGAAAAAAAAGAAGAAAAAAAGATTAAATATAATAAATGGATAAAATGTACACTAAAAGTTTGAGGTCTGTAAGATTTTTTAAAAATGTTTTTGATAGAAGTCTCTAATGCTCACCAAGGCTTCGTTTATTTAATATTCTTGCGGGGGAAAAAAATGAAATGTTGTGAAATATTATAATTTGAAATATATTTTTTAATTAAAATAAATTCCTGTGATGGCAAAGCTGAATTTCAGCAACCTTTCCTCCAGTCTTCAATCACACAATCCTTCAGAAATTATTCTAATATGTTGATATGCTCTTATGTTTATCAATATTGAAATTTGAAAATAGTTTTTTTTTTTTTTTGGGTGAAATCCTTGATACATTGTTTACAGGATTCTTTGATGGATAGAAAGTTCAAAAAACACCATTCATTTAAAATAGCGATATTTTGTAACTTTTGGATCATTCTGATGTGTCCTTGCTGAATAAAAGTTTTCATTTTAGTAAAACTGGGGTGGGGAAATTGTAACGACCCAAACTTGGTAGTGCACATGTATTTGTAAGTGTTTGTTGTGTTTAATCAGATAACAAACCTTTGACCTCCAGGTCAAAAGAGCAGCTATCAAATTTGTCTTTGTAGGTGACCTCACATCTGTAATTCCCTGCATAGTTCTCCTTTGCCTTAATGATGTGCATCTCAAATGTGTGAATCTACAGCCAAACAAAAAACAATGCTTAAACAATAGGAAAGTTATGCAAATGCTTTTTTAAATATGTTGGTTGAGCGGGATCACCTTGGAAAAGCGATCAAAAGATTCTTTAAGCTGCAGGTGCTTCCCAGTCTTGCTAGCCAGATCCATCCACTTGCCCTTGAACCACTTAATGGTTGGTTTACGAAGCAAGTCTTTGGCCTCCACCTTAGCAACGAAGGTGATGTCGCCACCTTTCAAACAACAAAATAAAACGTACTGAAGTTGTGCTGGTTGAACAAAAATGGTGAAATCTTAAAGATGGCATAAGAGCCTCTATAGCCGTGTTTACAACGCAGGAAATTTCCCCAGGTACCAGGGACTTGGGGGTGGTATTTGGTGTGTTTTGACTGCAGGAACCAGGTTCTAAATGAAGTTCCGGGTAAAAATTCCCCCCTAAAAAAGTCCCTTCTCTAGAGGTAGTACTTTTTCAAAGTTAAGGAACTTTTGGGGTGGAACTTGGGTGCTGAACATGCTGATTTGTTATGTTCACGCAGCATTTTTATTGGTTGACTCCAAATAGTCCGACATCACCAGACTAATCTTCACAGTACTTTAGACCGCGATGGAAAAGCAGACAGCAACAGGTCTGGGGGTAAAAAGTTCCTGGGACTACACTGTTCTGGGTCATTTCAATGGAAACAGGGCTTAATATGCTACTTTAAAAGTTCCTCATTTTGTTTGGAAGTCTTCTACAATAGGTTTATATGCATCCAAGATAAAAATAAAAAAAACACATAATATATATTGCACATTACCTAATTTCTCAAAGATTCTGAAAATGGTTAATTCGAAGATTCAGTCTCTCTAAACCCCTTCGTTTTTCGAGAGCCTGCTCTTCTCTGATTGGTCAGACGACCCAGTCTGTTGTAATTGGACGACCACTTACAGTATGTGTCAGAAAAGAATCGTCTATCACCACATCTTAACTTCAGCCCCGGAGACTTCCACAGTGACACAAACAATAAGGGCTTGTTTTTGAACACGTTTTTGAAAAGTCTCGAGAGATGTTTTTGTTTAAAAAGTTGAACTGATTTTATCTTGAGCGCTATGTTTTTATAAAGCTGTGTCGTGTGGGATGCTGCAAAAGATGTGAGTGCAATGTTTATACACCTCTGTCTAGCCAACAGGTTGGTTGTTTACATAGAAAAACTACAAAAAATGTCTGTGTCAATAGCCTCTAACAATGGTGTGGGTTTTACCGTATCAATTTGGGCCCAAGTTCTCATTCTTTGGAAGTGCATGAAAAGTCGCATGCTTTCGTAGCGAGGAAAACAGCTTCTTCTCAACATGTTTACAACACTAAACTCTTTCACGCCTCAGCTTTCCAACTAGTGTTTGAGGGCGGATCATAGTTGACGTTTTTTTACGGACAGCTAATGAAGGCCATTGGCAGGCAAGTCTCATTTCAGGCTGTTCAGAATCGGTTCTTTCTTTTGGGAGAAAATAACTCTGTTTATCATGCACTTTGATCTTTGAAACTTCACAAACAGCTATGCAACACACTACATGAAAGGTAATATCTGAGAAAGCATAATAGGGGCACTTTAAAGGGATGGTTCACCCAAAAATGAGAATGTGATGTTTATCTGCTTAACCCCAGGGCATCCAAGATGTAGGTGTGTTTGTTTCTTCAGTAAAACACAAATGAAGGTTTTTAACTCCAACCGTTGCTCATATAATGCTTGTCAATGGGGTGTTTTTCTATGAGAGCCACTATAAGAGTAAAAAATACATAGACATACGAATCCATATTAAACCCTGTGGCTCGTGGGGACACATTGATGTCTTAAGACACGGAACGATCGGTTTCTGCGAGAAACCGAACAGTATTTTTTTTTTTTTTTTTTTTACATCAATGCAGATGAATCTCATCTAATATTCCCAAAGCCATTACTTCCGCCAGAGAAGGTCTTCTGCTGATGGTTTTGTGTCTTAAGACATCAATATGTTGCCACGAGCCACAGGGTTTAATATGGATTTGTATGTCCTAGGGGTTGCACCGACTAGTCGACTAGTCGACTTTAATGCTCTTTCATGACGCTTTAAGCTTGACGTCGACTAGTCGCTGGCCTATAGAGGGCGCAACAGGATAAGCCATTTCCTGACACGCAGGCTCTGTTTTCCACAGTTAAAAATGGCAAATAAATGCATACTCTGAGAGCTCCACAAGACATGTTTGATTATACCACCTGGATGCTCAAAATTGATCAGGAGAATGCATGCTTATTGTACATGTAAGTTAATCATCGCAAACGAATGCGTGCTGTATTGCAACCAAGGGGGTAATCTAGCACTCGGAAAGCGTTCCACCCCTAGGGGCTGCCATTGCTAACCAAGCCATCACCTGCTGTTAGCATCCCATTGACTCCCATTCATTTTTGAGTCACTTTAACAGTGAATAACTTTACATCTGAGACGTTTAAAGACTCCATTTGTCCATTGTTTATTTCTAAAGAAACACGACAATGCATAAAAGGCTCCGTTACCTTGTATCTTACACTATCGCCCCGTAGAAGCTGTTTTTGTAAAAATAGGCTAACTATTGCGTCATAACCAACGCGACTCTGTCGCACAGTTGAGAAATTACCGTATAGACCTGAGGAGACGCTCGCAGGCAATCTTTTACTGTCTATGAGACAGTCGGGGGGACGTGGAGACATAAAGTCTGATAAAGTCAAGGGAGAAGAATGGGGAGAAGCCCATAGTGAGCCAAAAGCAACGGGAGAAAATATTTAAACGTGATTCAGCTTTCACTTTCCACAACTACTAGAACACCTACAGCTGTCAGACAGGAGGCTCACGTCACATCTACGTCGTCAAGCTCAGTCTGAGCCTGCGCAGTTCGCTCAGCCATCAGGAAGTGAGTGCTCCTATACTGACATCACTTAACGCCGTAGAAGGCAATGGGATCGCTCCGTCCATTTCTTTTACTGTCTATGATTGCAACACGCACACATAGCTGATCACGCGGAGATCACGCACGTCTCACACAAACCATTCAGTAGCGCAGAAATGTATTGTCAACACTGTTCAGTGATTTATCAATAAAATAGCTTAGAAACTGAAAAGTTCTAGGATATATTTCTTGATAACTAAAACTCACAGCTTCATTAGTAGAGAGACGCTGGCAGGTAGAACAAATTCACAAGCAATCACTCACTAATGCATTCATATACATATAATCTTCATTGTGCTACTTTATCTTATTCAGAACGAGCAGAAATCTGTGAGAAATATGACGACCATAAGACCAAAGCTGTTATGCTGATACAAAAGCTGTTAGACCAATAACCATATGGGCAGTGCTGTATCATATACCATAGCTGTCATGTGCTCAAGAAGACCCGAGTTTGCGTCTCAGCTCAAGGTTCAGGCTTATTTGTTTATTAATGACGTCATCAGTGACTAGGCGACGTCGTCTCAACTTTCATCACATAAATGTCGACTTTAAAAAAGTCATTCAACCCCTAGAATGTCCATGTGTTTTTTACTCTCATAGTGATACGAGCAACGGTTGGAGTTAAAAATCTTCATTTGTGTTCTACTGAAGAAACAAACACACCTTGGATGCCCAGGGGGTAAGCAGATAAACATTACATTTTCATTTTTGGGTGAACTATCCCTTTAAGAATCAACAGGGATTACAAAGCTGCATTTACTGACCTACAGTGATGGAGCCACTCTGGGGCTTTTCAATCAACAGAATCGAGAGTGGTGGAGTGTCAATCTGTTTGTCAATGTCCTCAGGCGGCTGTCCATCCCCCAGAGACCACACTGATCAATTAGGAGAAAGAACACACTTATCCCACTCATACATTTTGGTAGCTTTATAATAACTTTCATTTTATACTATACTAATACTTATTAGATAATTAGTTGAAATATTCACTTGTATTCAAATATATTTTCAAATAATCATGTTTTTAATGACTTAATGAAAGTTATTATAAAGGTTGTTGTCACATCTTGCAATCATCCAATTGCCTGAACTGACACACATAATACTCAGCAAACACAGTGACACATCGTCATCACACATTGCTGCCGCAAAGCAACATGGAAAGCATAAAGACACAGAACAATGACCTTTAAGAGGGAAAAGAGAGAATCAGTTAACATATGTATATATATTGTAGCAAAATCATTTCGGCAAATATTCTGATTGCTCAGTGAGATTTCACAGATGTTTTAGTCAATGATCAATGGTGAGATTAAATCTTGTACCAATAAAAATATAAACTATGCCATTCATTTTCCCATGGAATATGAAAAAGCAGATGATCTCCAAAACCCCTCCAGTTTCTTTCAAGATGGGGTTTGGAATTATTAAACCGCTCTTGCCAAATGTATCTATTTACCCGTTGCATTTGGCGGTCCACTGTGGGAAAATGATGCACTGAAAATGTCTTATTATGCTTTTATTAGACCTATTTCGGCCTTTGTTTCAGTTAAAGCGTCTACTATAGAATTACAGAATTACCTGAGTCTTTTCTCCCCCTGGTTGACTCAGGGTCGCTATCATCTAAACAGAGACAGAGAGAAATTTACAGCATATTATAAGAAATAGTACTGTAAAGTCCATTGCGGCCAACACACTGTTACACACAATCCACATATAAAACATGAACTGAAAGCAGGAACAGGTTGTTAATGTTATGCGTCATTCCATACGTTTAAATGTCTTTTCAGGAATTATTGTGCTTGACTGCGTTTAAAAGTATTTGTATATTTGCATACACTTACTTGTTTTTAATTTGCAATTACAGTTATATCTTTAATTTGATTAAATAAATCTGAAATATGTTTTATGGTTTTCCAGCATCCTCAGAGGAATTTCAACGTATGGTGCACTGCAAGGAAATGTAAATTCACAGGGCAATGATCTCGATCCGTTATAAATAGCCTCATTAATCCTGAACCTGTTTGCTCAAATGAATAGATTCACATATAATCTAAAAATAAACCTCTGGACTGAGAGTAATGGGGGCATTATTTAATAAAAGACTCTTACTAGGAAGGTCAATAGAAAGTTTCTTGGGTGTGCTGCCATTCTCTGTGAAAAAAAAGCAAAATATTATTCATTATGAGTATCTGTTTTGCCAAGGTGAGGTTTGTTTATCGGCCAAAAAAAAAAAATATATATATATATATATAAAATGTTGCATACTTTGACAGGTTAAGCTTCTTTATAATTATATTTTTTTCTTTTTTAATTTGACTGCATACATTTAAAACATTAAAATATTGTTCATATGCAAAAACTTTATGCATGTTTGTACAAGCACATCATGTCAGAAATCAGACATGATCTTCTGCAAACCTTCCTTTATATAGATATGATTATATATTATATAAAGGGCCTAAATGCTTGTAGAAGTCAGGCAGAAATCACAAACATTAAGTGCATATGTTTTTACATGCATGCGTTCCTTTTTTCAACTGTAGAGCCATAAATATCATTTTTTTAGCTCAACCTTTAGTTTGTTTTATGACTGGACTACACTGGCATGTTCGTAGAAACAACATTAGTAAAAGAACTACAGTGATTTGATGAAGATGGGTCATCATGGCTACCAACCTGCTGGAGGTGGAGGTGATGGGGTGCTGGCGGTGACATCATCATCTTTATCTGAAATAAAGGTGTGATTGACACATACACCCACCTATCACTGAACTCCATTTCCAGCCATAGACCAAACACAGCATGCATTTGCACAGACAAACATGAACTTCAAATTCACCATGAACCCACTTACAAATGAAAGATGGAATGCTGGGAATGTTTGCACGTGTTTTTGATAAGCATGAGATGAATGGTATGTCATTATGTTGCTGTTGTGTATACGTGTGTGACGATGAAATGCGATAAGTGTGTTGTTTTTTTTGCCAGACAGAAGCAATCTGTATACAACCACATGCTTATATGGTGGCCTGCCAAGCCATGAAGCAACATATGTGGAGATGGAAGGAAGTGTGAGGTTATATTTTGGCTTCGGTGAAACCCATGAGCATTATTTTGCAATACGCAAAGAAACTATATTGCAGAATATTCATTTTGTTGCTACAGGAACAGATTTAATATTCAGCAACTTGTCTGAACTTAAATAATCGAAAAAGCCACATCATTAAAGCTTCAGAAAAAAAACAGTGATGCTCAAATGCACATATACACACATCTCCACACAAAACGCACAATGACTGATATACTTCTCTGTGTCTTTCATTGGCATTACCTTTTAATGGGGTAACTATTGTCTTAGCAGACTTCTTCAGTGAAGGTGCTGATCAGTATAAATTCAAATGTTAGAGGACACACAAATACATACAAACTGCTTATAAACAAGATTACAATGTCTTAGCCTGGACTTTTCTTACTCATTCGGACTTGCTCTGGGATTTACATCACACACATGCACACTAAAGGTCACATTTCTTACAGGCACTGTCAGTACAGATCTTAAAGGACTACAGAAAGTGGAATTAAATGTAACATTTGCAACCTAGAGTTGTAAAAAAAAAAAAAAAAAAAAGGCCTTTGAAAAGATTTTGATGTGAAGACCTTTGAGTCTTTGCATGCAAGTGAGAGATATGAACACCTGGGTCAAAACGTGGTGCCGTAATAACTACAGATCTGTATATCAGATTTTTGTTTATCTATTGTGAAAGGGACAATGTACATTATTCAACATCCAGATAGATGAAAATGTACCTAAGTTAGATCAAAGGCAATTTTTTTGTTGGCAGTTCCTTTCTCTGATGTCATTAGGCAAAAAAAATTAATGTATATATATAATTTAAGGGATATTTAGGGTGCTATTTTAATGATTTAAACACATGGTCTGAAGCGCGTGGCCCAAGTGCTCTTAGGCCGTGTTCGAATTCACTTTTGCTAGTTTAACGATGGAAAAAAACGGTCAGCGTGCCAAGCACAAGGTCCAAAATGGTTGTACCTTGTCCCTAAACGAGTCATGGGTGTGTTTTGGGCGTAATGCTTCCTCATCTCCCATTCCCTTTGAAAGCCAGTTGCGCTAGCACCATGTAGGATTTGCTATTTACATGGCGGAATTTGCGAGCAGAAAGACTTAACGCTTCTTGAGGGAGGAATCCTTTTATTTTTAATATATAAAAATGTTTGTGTGCTGCTGCACATCCCTGTGTGTGTAATAAGCAGTGTACGCACGTTGTGTACCTGCCTATATACACACATTACTAACACACTCTTTAAATAACACAAAAAATACTGTGATTTAATTTGCCTCAAAATAGCAATGTGCCAACAATGCACCTGAACACATCTCGTTTTCAAACCAGCGAACAGATGGGCGTGAGTGGAACACATCTCCATGGGCGAACAGATGGGCGCGAGTGCATTTGCTATTTAAACATTGTGGCGACTGCAAAAAACAGTGTGTCGCATTGCGGCAGGTGTATGATAGGGCGCTTAGACTTATTTAGATAAGTTAAATGTCCCTAAAGAGTTCAACAAAACAAAATATGCTGCAAATACTAATGGTTACGCAGAGTTTAATGCTTGTATTGCTATCAGTGATTATAAAAGTTTTGCTTGAAATCAACTTTTTTGGCCCACATGTACTTGACCTAGACAGTATGAGTATTGCAGTGTTGGGGAGAAAGTAACCTTACAAACTTTTAGCATTGTTACAGTAGCTCTGCTATTTATTTTATTCCCAGCAATAATTGATGCATTGCAAGAAGAAAAAGTGAAAAATAATGTGAATCAATTCAATTGATTCAGTTTTTAAAAAATCAAATAAATGCAGCTGGTAAGCATAAGAGGTTTCTTTCAAAAACATGAAATCGTACCGACCCCAGTTTTTAATGTTAGTGTATATAAAAATATACATTGTGTTTTTATATTTAATATATGTTATAATTAAAATGAGAAAAATAATAAGACTTTAAAAAAATACAGTGTTTATACAGTATTTGTAAAACTAAATAAATAAATAAACAAATAAATAAGTTTGAATGAATTTTTAAAAAACAGCTGTGTTCTTCTATATGGAGTCACGGCAGGTGCAGTAAACTATTTAAAAGTCACATGACAAGATAAACACCATTCATCTTATCTAAACCATTGTTGAATATGAACAGACATTCACACCATTAATGGTCAGTTCTCAAAAACAATGTTTTTAGTTTAAGTTTAGTTTAAATAACGTTACGATTGCCCAATTGCAATCCTCAATTGTTTTTGACCATGTAGCTTTGCAAACTAGTCTCAAGGTTGCTTCCCCAACACTGACAACTTTTTTTGGAGTTTTACTCTTAGTAATACTCACCAGGAACTTTTGAGGTACTAGCCTCCTCTTCTTTTACCTCGGTCACCTCGAAAAGCTTCTCAGCCTGTGTTGGCTCTGGCTCATTGTGCCCATTCTCTACAGGCTCTGACACTATTGGCCTTGTGTCTGTGACCTCACCCTCTACTGGATCTAGTTCAGTCACCACAATTACTATGGGTTGTGGCTGTGGGGCCTCAGCAGCAGGTATGGGTACGGCTGCCTCTGGTTCTGTGACAGTCACTATGGTCTCTGTGTCTTTGGTTGCCACTTTAGCCTCTGTATAGCAAACACAGCCAGGCTAGAGCAGCAAGACCTCAGAAAGCCAACTTCAACCCAGCTGATTACACATGCACACTCTCACATAGATGTAGAGTAACTAAATCGGTCAATTAAGAGGATTTCAAAAATGAGTAACAAATGCACGTGTTTTAATATGCATGCATATGTATTTATATGAAATTGTATTCTAATAATATCTTTTAAGGCATTTGAAATTAGTCATGTGACCAAAATAATCTAGTTACTGTACATCTATGAAACTGTAAATCCCAAAAGAAGCAAAGTACATCCAACAGTAGGACATGCAAGCATCTGTATACTTGTGCAAGGTTAAAATAATTGTATATTCTATTGATTATTCTCATACTCAAAATGTTTTTTTTAATATCCACATATTTGTACACACCAAATACAGCCATAGCATGTAACTTCAGCATTTCTAAAACAGTCAGCTTTATTTTGAAAGCACAATAAACAGATTATGCCTATGCAGATATCTTTCTGTGGGAGTCCTTTGCTTCTTTTCATATACTATACCTTCACATCAAACTTCTCCATTCACAGATGTGCAATTACTCAAGAAAATCCTGTCATCTATAAACCAGAACAGGCATTAGTATTGACGCATGTGTGGGTTAAGGTGTGTAGACTACCGTGTTCATTTGAGTTTGAGTGTGAACCTGTGTGTGTTTACTGTAGTTTGTACTGCATGTGAGATGATTTACCTGAACTGCTGTGGTCACAAAGTGATAATTTGGTGGAAATCACAGTGGAACAAACACAAACACTCTCACAGACGTGAGGTAAGAGTGCCGTTGGTGAAAATGAGAAGCGAAAGAAACCAAAGGGAGAGGAATAAAAGGGGGAGAAATATGTTTGAACACCTACCTTTTGGGGTGATCTCAACCGAGTTCTCGGATAGGGCGTCACCAGAGACTGGGGCAACATTCTCTGAGTATGTGATAGACATAGCGGAGGAATGCAAGTGCCTCTTTCAAAGCATGAAGCGTCAGCAAAACAAACAGACACACATATGCTGAAGGACAGGAGACGATACAACATACTCACATTTATAGCCTATACAGATATGTCATTACACACACACACACACACACACACACATACAATAGGCCTTAATTATAAAATACAAGCAAAACAACTTCTGCTTGTCAGAAGTTGCATGTTCCTTTCATTTAGGAACTCCACTGTCAGGACAGAGAAAAAAATATTGAGAATTCCCCAAAACATTCCTAGTTTTGGAGTGTAAAATAAAATAAAATGAAATGATCTCTGAAGCATTAAATGGACATAATTTAACAATGATTATGAGAGGATGTCAGTACGCTGGTAACATGGGCCAGAAATGTAATTTAAATCAACAACTCATGATCAGCTGGACAGAATACAGAGATACATCAGACCACGTGGTTGATAACTGATCAAGGAATAGCTTTAGCTACTCATTGAGTAGTTCCTATTTCACTCTGTGGTGCATTTAGGCTATAGCTATGAGCTACCAGTGCTGTGCAATTATGGCCTTATTAAATGTGTTAATGGACAACTTATGCCATAGGACTACAGAGCATGTCAACATCAAAGTACTTTCAGCTTTAGACATACTCATGGAACTCTCAATAAACTTTTGTAGTGTATTTGTATCAAGAATGTAGCCTACTAGATATAGCCTGGTCTAATTATTTTATTCACATTATTGGGTAGCCTTTGTGACTCTCTAGAAAACTTGATTCTGATTAACCGCGTATTAAGCTGTCATATTTGTATAATGGTTAGGTATAATTTCAGATGCAACATGGCGCTTTCTAATCTTCTCTTTACGCAGTCTTGTATCTCGTTTCCAATACACATGTCAGAATAGCTAATAGCTAAATGTTTAAAAAACCCTACTAAAAAGAGTAGTAAAAATGTCATTGCATTATTTTAATTATTAATTATATGGTAAGAATAAAGGTGTGGTTACGTTTACCGGTATTCGGCGAATTTCCGCAGGCGTAATCCAATCATTTAAATGGGAATCCACGTGGTTGGGTATTTTCTCAAAAGGTTCAAGTTATTTACGCGGATTCAACGCGAACGCGGTGACCAACAGAAAGCTGCTTGATTTGTAAGTTACTATTTTTTGAGTTCATACACATTGTATTGATAATCAACAATTAACCCTTTTCGTCTTCTAAAGTTACCACACCTTAAATGTTTTGCCTGCTAAACTTTGCATTTCACTGTTCCCAAATGTAACACTCTTATATCTCCTACTGCGGTAGCCATTCGTTTCCAATACAGCAAATTGGCGCCATCTTTTGACTAAAAACAATCAGACTAGTAATGTCCTTGAATTAAGTATGATTATATGATAAGAATACATGTTTTGATAGATTTGAAGTCCAGAAATCGTCCCCATTTAAAGCGAGAGAAACAAAAATTAAATGAAAAAAAAAAAACCTGGATGAAAGAGAACTTCAATTTGTAACTAAATATATAAGCTTTTGTTAGTGTAGGAAAAAATGTGTTCTTTTGTTACTTTAATTAATTTATAGTTGCCTATATTTTTTGTCAGACTTTGTTTAATCCCCCCCCCCCCCCCCCCCCTTTGACATTATCCATAATGTCACTCTCATTTGACATTATCCATTCACTCATTAAAACCTATCCAGGATGAGGCAAAAAGGGTTTTCTGAAGACATTCCCCACTCACCTTCCGGTTGGCCATCATCTGTCAGGAAAAAAAAAGAAAAATGTCTCTACTAAGTTTATTTTAGATAGACAAATGATGCTTTAAATGTTTATACAATATTGGTTAGCTGCTGTGGCCCCCAATATTTTTTACACTTGATGGCTTGAACATCTTTCCATTATTTTTTTTGTTTTTAATTTGCAAACAAACGTGCTTGTGCTGTCTTTAAAATAAAAGCCACTATTTATACTATATATAGCCACTGTCTGTGTACTTTTTGGGCCACTGTACTTATTTATTTAGAACTATATAAGCTTTGGCTGTCTTTAAAGCATTCAGGTTTAAACTGGTTATCAGTGTGCATTGTGTTAGTTACAGTCTAGACTTAAAGCAAACAGTTTAAAGAGGCAAATGTTGACACAGCATTACAGTAAACCCAGCAGTGCATGATAAAAGTGCTCTTACAGACCCTAATGTGATTAGAGGAGTTAAATAAAGTTTAACAAGATCAATGAGCCCAATACATTCATTATGATAGTTCTAAAATAAACCAGCCTTTTTATTTAGAGATTACCATAGCATTGACACACCATGGGCGCCTGACTCTTTTTAAAGCGGACAAAGCTGCAAATAATCTGATCTCATCTTTGAATTTATTTAGAAATCTGTGATGCTAGATTTATGCATATAAAAATACAAACATGAGGTCATGTGAAGGGATTTTGATTTGCTGGATAGAAACCTGACTATCTTAAAGGTTTAGTTTACCCAAAAATGAAAAATCTCTCATTAATTGCTTACCCTATTCCATTCGACACCTGTAAGACATTCATCTTCGGAACACAAATGAAGATATTTTTGTTGAAATCTGATGGCTCAGAAAGGCCTTCATTGACACCAATGTCATTTCCTCTCTCAAGACCTATAAAAGGCACTAAAGGCGTCATTACAAAGTCCATCTTATTACAGTGATTCTACAATAATTTTATGAAGCGACGAGAATAGTTTTTGTGCGCAAAAAAACGAAACAATGACTTATATTGTAATGGGCCGATCTCAAAACAAATTCCGAACGGTTATGAATAAGCGTATTGATTCATGATTCGGATTGCGTGTCAAACTGCCAAACAGCTGCAATCACGTGACTTTAGCGATACGAATCATGAATTAATACACTGATTCATAATGTTTGATACTTTGTTTTGAAATCGGCCCATCACTATACAAGTCGTTATTTAGTTGTTGTTGTTTTTTGCGCATAAAAACAACTTGTGTCGTTTCATAAAATGATTGTAGAATCAGTGTAGTGAGATGGACTTTGTAATGACGTCTTTAGAGCCTTTTATGGGTCTTGAGAGAGGAATTGACATTTTGTCAATGAAAGCCTTTCTGGGCCATCGGATTTCAACGAAAATATCTTTATTTGTGTTTCGAAGGTCTTGCGGGTGTGGAATGACCTTAGGGTGAGTGACATAATTTACATTTGTGGGTGAACTAACCCTTTAATATGATTTTTCCCTTCCGGGGAATTTTAGGAAGAACACTTTGACCAAATTGAACTTGGACCATTGTAAACTCCATCAGGTCTCATGAACTCTTAAAGAGCAACATCTGAGCATTAAAACCTCCCCTTGGGTTAATATACATGATGTAAATGTCAGCAGCCTTGTCTCAGAGACAAGGCTGCTGCTCCCCTGGCATCCCCTGGCATGTTCTTGTTCCCCTGGCATGGGCTGCTGTGAATTCTGTGAGGATGCCAGCCTAGTCTGATCATGGCACAAAAGGATCTCTGTGAAGCACTACAAGAACGACTGCTCCATTCTTGCCCCCCTTGTGTCAGGAGCCAATGTGAACACCTGTGTGTTTAGCCTCTTGATATTTTTGACATTTCAGCTTTCAGTCTCTGTCAGTCCATCTCTCCTTCACCGGGTATTTTCTTCAGTTCAGTGTCACTTCGTTTTGTGTCATGTCCTGTATCACATCGTTTCCTCAGTCATCACCATATCTAGTAGCTAAAAACTCCTCAAAAGTCTTGTCAAAAAGTTAGCTTGAATTCATAAGACTGGGGACACAATTATATAAAACCCTCAGAAATGGAAAGATACATTTATGGTCTAACTAACAGATTATAGTAAAGATTATAATAAAAATATAATTAGTAATCATGATTATATTAATGATCTCCCCACTAAATTATTATTATTACTATATTTAGATGTTAATTTGTCTTTTGAGACACCAAGTTTTATTATAATGTTTTATTATTTCCACATATCTATTTTATCTCTTAAAAAAAAAATATTAAAAAAACATTGTATGCATGAAACTAATTATAATAGTTTTTTTTATATTGAGATGTTTTTGCATGTCTTTTAAGCCACCTAATCTTATTTTATCTCCCTTTTTTGTCTTGTGCTTATTGTGAGAATAGCATTATATAAAATAACTACATTGAGATGTTTTTTTGCACATGAATTAGTCTTTTGAGACACCTAATTAATTTTGATCTCTCTTTTTTGTCTTGTGCATATTGTGAGAAAAGCACTATATTAATATAATAATAATAATACTATTAAATCAAGATGTTTTTGCATGTGAGTTAGTATTTTGAGATATCTAATCTTATTTAATGTATCTCTCTCTTTTGTTGTCTTGTGCACGTTGCCATCCAACAGGTCATGTCTTTTGGACACCTTAGCTCAGATTTGGGGGTGACGTGGGTCCTTCCGCCCATTAAAGAGCCATTTATGTCACCGTTAAGCTAGCTAGTGTGGCGTTCTGCCCGTTTCGAGATCCCCCCTCCCGGCTCATCCAGCAATAACGACAATTCTGAAAGGTATTGTTTTACCCTCGTAGTGCAGCACAACAGTATGCAGGTATGTTCAGCTGTCCCTACTGCTGCCGCGAGGACAGACAGGCACGACACACGAATGCTTGTTACTAGTCCTCCAGTTTAATTTAGATACAAATCAGACCTCATTTATTAAAGAACATTTTCAGCTACATGCTTTTTGATTGATAAGCAAATGCACCGTGGTCAACTTTTCATTGTCACAAACAACCCTGACTGAAAAACCTCCATAATCGAAAGTTTAAGAGGGCAAAGATTCAGCTTTTAGTTTAAGTCTTTTAGTCTTTTTAGTTCATAGTTGTTCTACCGAAAAAAAAATTGTATGTGGAGCTTGTGGTAACTTTGCTGGCACAGACGATAACAGGCATTAGAGAGCAGATGACAGCTTGAATGTGTTGTCTCTTGGTGCTAATTTATGAGTGGACCTGACATAAAGGAATGACACCAACTTCTTTGAATGAGAAAAAAATTGAAAGTGAGACATGCAGGGTCCAAAATTAACACTCGCTCAAGTAAAAGTTGCCAACTGAAAAGTTCCAACATTCACTGTAAACTTAAATTAATTAAATTAAACTTAAATTAATTAAATAAAAAATATATGTTCAATAAGTTATGACAACATGTGTTTTTACATTGTTTTAACTCATCAAAAACTGTTAAACTTTTTTTATAAGTTATACAAGATGCAACTCATTTTTTAAAGTAAGTTTAACACGTGTAACTACGTGGAAATAACTTAAACATTCAAGTTGATTGTACTTAAAAATTTCAGGCTGTGGCTTTTTTTTTTTTTTTTTTTTTTTACAGAGCTAATGTGCATAATTCAAACTTATGGTGTACACCCCATCTTCAAATAAAACATCTGGGGGAATTTTTTTTTTTTTAATAAGATACATAAATGTTATTTTCTCCGGGACTTAATGGTGGCTTAATGTGGAATAGTGTAATATTTCACACATAAAAACACTCTTCAGTGAGTTGCAGGTTTACAGAGAGCTAGAGACCAGGTCAAATATGATGTTGCGCGTGACACAATGACCTGATCCGTTTCCCTAATCCCTATTGCTCCATTCACTCACCATTAGCTGATGAAAAAGTTAATTTTGGACCCTGGATATATGCCGCCCCTCTAAAGTTGGATGGGTTTGGCATGGGGATTCTTTCACCTTTGACCGTATCTTTAAATCATTTGTCAAAGGGCAGCTAATTACACTGAGAGGGCTCTGGAGATAAACTTTCACAGACATGATACACCCTACTAAAGTTTGTTGTGTTTCCTTCCATTGTTGTTTTCCTGTGGGATCCTATTTGTGATGCTGTCATATGTGGAAATAGGTCGTAACCTCCATCCTTTGATATTATTTATCACAGAGATCAAAGTTCAAACAAACAAGAGCTCAGGATTCTCCGCATGATAGAGACATAAAGTCACTGGATGAAAGATAGGACTAACAGAGAGAAGAGAGAGAGAGCAACGGGGATTAAAAGTCTGCTCATTCTGAACTATTCCAGGGGTCTGGAATCCAGTTCCCCAGGGGTCCAGCCCTGTTCATCCCTCATCCAGCCTTTTAAAGCCTGGAGTAAACGCTCCACGGCAACCCCAACCGCCCCGCCCCATCAGCTGTTCCCTCAAATTTACGAGAACAATAATTTTTTTTCCAAACAGGCATGGTCACAAAGTCTAATAGTCTCTCTCTCTAGCTCTCTCTCTCGCCCGACCGAAGTTATTTATGGCAGGCATCTACTGTATATGAAATCCATCGTGCTTAAATATTACAGTTGGCACATCAACTGCTTTCAGACTTTCCATTTTTCAGAGTAACCAATTCAAAGTCTCTTTGTTTGTTACTTGAGAAAGGGTCTTGTTTTTAGGTAAAAATGTTACATTCATACATCCATGTGTCTTTATATATGCATAATAATTATACACAGCACACACACACACACACACACACACACACACACACACACACACGTTATGTGAACACAAAGTTTTATTTTGGATGTGATTAATCGATTTGACAAAATTATTTTGTTTATTTATCTTGTTTTAAAGTGATAATTCACCCCAAAATAAAAATGCAGTCCTCATTAAATCACCCATATGTCATTCCAAAACAGTTTAATAAAAATAAGATATTTTGAAGAATTGTTTTCTTGTTGTTTTTAATGGGAACCGAAAACTGTTACCAACATTCTTCAAAATATCTCCTTTTGAGCTCCGCAAAGGGAAAAAAAAGTTGTACAGATTTAGAATGACATGACAGTGAGTAAATGATGACAACATTTTCATATTTAGGGAAACCACCCCTTTAAGAATATTTAAAAAATGCATTTTTGCCTTGATGATTGACAGATGGTTTCAGTCACCATTTGCAACCTATCCAATATCGTTTCATTTAAGACCTTAAAAATCCGCACAATCTACCGGATGGCATTTGTAATGGGCGACGCGGGCACGTCTGCAAACCATTTACAGAAATTTCCCTAGAATAAACCTCCCTGTTTATGACCGTTTTTATGAGCATCATCAAAATAGCAGCCCCCTCATTCGGCTTCATAATCCCCATTGTCCATTGGTGGATGGATCCTATCCAGTGTGCATATGTTTAGAAGCAGATATCAAAATATGAGTAATCCTCAGACAAATGCTAAAGCCTGACCAAAAATAAGATTTAAAGGTCAACAGTGCTTGTCATGAATAATGGAATATCAATGCATAAGAGCTGTTGTACCCATGGGGATGCAGCTCAAATATGTCAGGCATTATAATAATAATAATAATTTTCCATAACAATAAGAATACAATTACAAGAGCACACACAATGCCGCATCCTCATATTTCTCCATCCATCCATTAGGCAGTGGAAGCTGATCTCTATATCATCACCCCTGAAATATTTGTCCATTTGGAGGCGTAGCATCCCCACTGGGCCATCGGCATTGCATCATCCATCAGAGATGCCTCTGGCACCGCAGTAAAGCTGGGCTCTAGCGCCGAGTAAGTCACCACCATTCCATACCCAGAATCCTCTATAGCTCAGCTGACTGTGCTCTCCTAATCGCCTTGACTATGTGCCATCCATCATAGCAACAGTTATGACAATAGTTGCTTTGTATAAAGTTGTTTTGATCACCTCATCATCCAGCACAATGTGAATTCCAAAGTCGCTTTTTATGTCTGCGTGGGTCATTCTCGTGACTGTTGGGATGCAGCAAAGCAGTACCTACTTCTAACCAACCACCTATACATTATACGCTATATTTTGTAGTAGGTTATAGGCTGCACACTGTTTATTTCATCTCACGCATCTCATAATACACAATTATCTGCATTCACTACTTTCTATTATGCATATGATGTATGTGTGCCAAATGCAGTTAGTTAGGCAAATTCAATGTTAGTTCAAGCCTATTTGCCTCATGAATGTTAGGTTAGAATCAAAACAGGTGAAGCAAATCAACAGCACGGAGAGCTGCTATTAGCATGTTTGTTAGTAATGTTGAGGTGATATCACTCATAAATGATGTTGCTTGTCTTGATTTGGTAGAATGATGAAAACCATGTCTTGCCATCCTAAAACAGTTCTCTACCTTTCGCTCCAGTTTTCCCATCAGACTACAAGATCTGTGGCGTGATGACGGACAGAGTTCATTCTCACCTTTCTTTGTGGGCTCAGGCATGTTGAGCCGTTCTCCGGTGGACCAGGCACCAGTTGTAGGGGTTCAAGGGTGAGTCTAGGCTGCCCAGTGTGTGTGGCAGGGGGTGTCCTTTAGCCAAGGGGTGTTATGATGGAGAAACAGAGGTGAGGAAAGCTGCACCAGAGACTGTGAAAGCCAATAAGGATGAGGGCAATGCAGGAACGTGAAGGAGAAAGTAACAGATCTGGGGATGATGAATAAATGGGGTTTATATAGCGCTCGTCCTAGCCACTCCTCTCTCTCTTTGATAATGGAGCCCAAAAAGATCCCTAACACCTCCCTCCCCTTCTCTCCTAAAGTCCTGGGGATTAGATGTAGCTCTCTGTCTCCTTACCAGCTGGAGTCAGACGGCGAGAGGAGCTTTTGGATAACGTTGCAATGCAGAGAATAAGATGGTATTTTTGTTTTGAAACGGTGGCATTGCTTTGAATATATCACAAAGAGACATAATATTTTTTTATACAGAATGCCTAACACAAGTCAAAATGATAATGTAGAAAAAAAATTATACATTTGTAGTCTATAATTAAATTAATAATGTAAATATATAATTGTATAATTGGCATACCTGTAATGAATACTTGTAATGTATGTTACAATCTTTCATAATGTGTTTTATACAAAATAAAATGTATACAACATTATATAATATATAAAGTAAAATTTCATAAAATAAATTATAAAATTGTTTTATAATATATAAAATATATAATAATATATAAAATAAAATTGTATAAAATAAATGATATAATATATATATAAAATATATAATAAAATATAAATATTTATAAAATAAAATGTGTAAAATGTACAATTTATATATATATATATATATATATATATATATATATATATATATATATATATATATATATATATATATATATATATATATATATATATATATATATATATATATATATATAATATAAACACATCTAAAATATTATACTAACTACTGCCAACGATGTGTTTGTAATGAAGAGACGACCCTGCCAGTGTGTAGTTGATGTGAGTGTTGAATGTGACCTTTTTACTATACCTTGTCTAGGTCCATGTCAAGGGCATTGCCTATTGAGTGAATGAAATAGATATTATCAGGCGATGCTGTCATCCAGGGGTTCCCAGTGTCTAAGCTCCACCCTTTCCCTAGAAGGCCTCTGTGAGATATTTAGGGCTTAGTGAGAAAAATAGGAAACATTCACTTCACCTTTCAGCCAAGTGCCAGAGATGATGTGGATGTAATGTGGATGAGGGTGATCTGAAGACCAGGACTATAAATTCTGTTCAGATGCCTGAGCAATGCTTCTAAAGTCTAAAATTAGAATGCCACCATGAACTCTGACTTTTTGCATATCAAACATGGGAAGATGGTGGGATTGTTGCCATTGTCAAGACTCTAATTATCCTGTTAACGCTTTAATTTCCACTATAAATCAGGCCCTGCTTCTTGCAGAACTGACAACAATTTACAGTGAGTGAGTCCCCAAAGCTTTAATAGTCCTAGCGACCAATTACATTTAATTTGGTTTGTTATTTCCATATAGCCTGACATGGTCATACTCAATTCTAGTCAGAAAATGAACTATGAACTACGAACTGCCCGACCTAAAAAATTTGTGGGCAGGGCTAAGTTTGTCTGGCATCCAGGCTAATTTCCATATGAAATATGTCTCAAATAAGAAAGTTAGTTTTGAAATCCTTCTACTTGAAACTAATACAGAGGTCAATGACATGATGCTAATTAAACCCTTGGTTTCACAGAAAAGGCTCAAGTCTAGTCTCAGACTCAAATGCATGTTTGAGCTGTTTTAACTGAAATCAACTTGCACTGACATATCTTAAAATATGTCTGTGCCATTGTTTTATCTCAAAATGCACTGCAGGAAGTTTTAGCTATAAGGTAGGTTTTTGAAAGATACTTGTTAAAGTAATATCCTAATTAAACAAATTAATAAAGTGTAATCCTGGCTTAATCTGAACCCTGTTTGTGAAACCAGGCTTTAATCTGTTAATTTAATCTATTAATCAATTATATTATCTAATCTATTCATTTTAATCATATGACTTTTCATTAAATTTGGAAATTCATCAAATTACTGATATTTTTTGGTGTGGATAATTTAAAAGTGACACAAGACATTAAAATAATGAAATTATTGAAAAGGAAATATTATTCCTTTATTATTCCTTATTATTCCTATATTCCTTATAGTTAGTGTGGCATAATCCGTGTGCCGAGTAAATCTCTAAAAATATAAAACAATTTATGACATAAAGTTATTTCAGGTTGCAAAATGTAAGATGTGGTGCGACTTTTCTTAACTGATATTTATTATAAACGTATTTCGAAACCATGTTAAACGTATATGAACACAAAACATTTCTAAGAACTTGGAATTCATGCTGTCCGTGAACTTCTACATTAACTGCAGAAATGAATATGGCAAAGACTGAGAAAAAGGTCAACCTTGCAGACGGTCACATGAACGGCAACAAGTAATATAAGATGTTTCTGCTGAGCCAGTAGCATATTATATATTAAACCAGGAGACTTCTTTAGTCCCTTCAGGCTGTTCTTCTTCTGACGGGGTTTAGTCAGAAGTCATTCTATCCGTAGCTACGCTTGCCATCAAATAAATCGTTGTTTAGAATAGGAATTTTTTACAGAAGCATGTCGCACCAAATGTATGGTTGCCTTACCAAAATTAAATTGGAATCTCTTTTTGAACCGGCTGTGTGATATAAGGAGGTTATGAATGTTTTACCACATGAGCCTATCACAAACCATCTTGACTGAGTGGATTTTAAGCATGATCTTTTGGCCTTTATTGGTAGCAGAGCCTCCAACTAGGGTCCCATTTATAACCGTGTGTGTACAGCTCTAAAGACAGGGTGCTGGGGAAGTATCATGTGGGCTTGCCACAATGTTCACACAAAACCATTTGGACCAGACTGGTGGTTAAAGGTTCATGCCGCCCATGGGGATTTAGCGCTCACGGTCACCATAAAAAGCTCAGACGAAAGAGTCAAAGTGGCACCTGCCTGCACAAATGCGCGCACACACACACAAACCTAAACAAAGATGAACAGATATTGTCTCAGAATTTCAGCATCTCATTAAGATTCAGCACGTTCAAGCTTCTCTTTCGTGGAGCAGGCAATTCTTTAGATATAGTGAGCCAGTAAAGCACAAATACTGGCTGCAGAAATAGATTTCACTCCTCCCCGTGAATAAAACACTGTGGGATTATAAAGGGAGAGAAATGCCATCTCTGAATGGCAAATTACCATGTGTGAGAAGCACCCTGTGGCCGGTCAGTCAGTCAGAGAGAACACACCAAGAATGTGTCTTTTAGTTGGGTGCTGTCAACAGCTCTGGGTCCAACTTCACTGATGCCAGTTCAGAAAAAAAACTCAGCAGCTGCAGTGGCTCCAAAAAGCATTTGAACACTTAAGCTAGGTTTAATAATTTATGGATTTTATTGCAGCATACAACAAAATCTCAAACCAAGTGTCATTTATTGTAAAGACAGCGTGTATATTTAGCATTTCACAAGTTAAAAGGTTAATTATGCTCAAAATGTTGAAAAAAAGTGATTGTTTGACTTTATACATTCACTAAAATGACCTAATTGCAAAAATCATAAAAAGAGAAAAGAGATTAATTGTTTGCAGATGTCACTTGTTTTGAGATTTCAGTGTATCATGCAACAATCATATTTTTTTTTTGTATGACCCAGGTTTGACCACTAAATTTGGACCGGCATTGTTATTATGCTTTTAAATAATAATTAAAAAAAACGATTACAAATAATTTATGTTGATTAATTAAAGTTCAAATAAAATACAAATAGATTAAAAATTACAAATGTTGCCATTGCAACTAACTGTAAAAAAGAAATGTTGCCATTGAAGTACTAAACATATATAGAAATATAAAAATGACAAAAGCACATAATTTAATTATTTAAAAAGATTGCCTATATATGCAGATGTACACCAGTACAATTTTATTTACAAAACAAGTTTATAAAAGACACCAAGACATTAAATGCATCAAGATATGACCAATATAAAAAACATGAAATTGACAAAAGCACAATATAATTGCTAAAACTTAAACTAAAATACCTTGATACTAGTAATAGTATATAAATAATGCTAAAATAAAAGTATAACATTACTGAAATAATGAATTAGTGAACTATATAGAAATAGTGAAATGTATAGAAGATGCTTAACTATGATTTTTGCAGATGTGCACCCCCCGTCCCATGAGTTTGGTTAATAATCAAGTTCAAAAGCAGAAGGAAAAAGCACATCTGTAGTGAGTCAGTCAGTGACAATCAAAATACAAGAAGTATAGCAGCTTTGCCACCTACTGGAAACAAAGGAGCGGTGCGGGAAGAAGACATTTAGTCTGTTTTTTAATCTGGTTTGGTTGCCAACTGCCATTTTAAAAGCTGATTAAAATTGGACAAATATCAAAAGAAAATTATAATAAGAAGACATAATGTTGATTGACACACTTTAAAGGGACAGTTCACTTTAAAATGAAAATTCTGTCATCCTTTACTCACCCTCAAGTTGTTTCAAACATATAAATTTCTTAATTCAGCTGAACACAAGGGAAGATATTTTGGAGAACGTCAGTAACCAAACAGTTAACTGGAGCCATTGACTTCCATAGTTGGAAAAAAAAATACTATGGAAGTCAATGGTTCCAGCTAACTGATTGGTTACTGATGTTCTTCAAAATATCTTCCCTTGTGTTCAGCTGAAGAAAGAAATTCATAAAGGTTTGAAACAACTTGAGGGTGAGTTAAGGATGACAGAATTTTCATTTTAAAGTGAACTATCCCTTTAAGCATCAATGTACACAAAAAAACGGCAAAAAGTAAATCATTTTGGTTACGATTTGGTTAGAGTGTTATATAAAACCCCAGAGTTCATCACCTTCTTATGAAACATAATTGAACAAGAAAACATTTGAATCTAATTTTACCCTCCTCCAGTTACCAAGGCAATTAAGATATCATGAGAGTAACACACTGGAGACAATCATTCAGCTCTCATTTCGATGCTTTCTTTAAACCATGTTGACTCTGTAAACTAGAGAGGGTAGGGACACTGAACTGGTAAGTCAGTTTTTTTTTCACTTTAATGATCTCCCCCGAGCGGGCATAATTTCGTAGGGCACGAGACATTTTCTGGTAGGTCATGGGCATTCTGTTGCCTTTCCTCTTGCCCCATAGCTCTGCCACATGCTCCTTGTGCCTGGCGGAAAAGCGGAAGACGCCGTCTGAACCCGGGACCCAGGACACACAATGGGCCATGCCTGGGTCCTGCAGCGTCTCGAACAGGAAGTGGAAAAGACGCAGCTTTTTCCCTGCAATCATAGAGACGATTGCATGTGTGAGCATGAAGGGGTGGGCAAAGGCCTATGGAAACTATTTCCCATAAAAGAGCTTTGTATTATGATAGGCGTAATTAAGATAAGCATCTTTAAACATCAGTGGTGTACACAAGACCAGAGAAAATGAGAGAGAACTGAGATTCTATTTGGCAGTTATGGGTAGGACGAGCCACTCCCGAGCTGCAGTTCCCCTAGGTTATTCCTCACCTTTGAGATAGCATCTAAACAAACCACAAAAGCAGAACTGACCTTTCTCTGCAGGTGTAATGCTGGGCAATGATTCGGCACACTTTTCAGGTGTTGTGTTCAGAGTTAAAGGTCTCTCTGGTCCCTTTAGGGCATTTAACACTCGCCGGTCGGGTGCATTCTGAAGGGCCGAAGACTGATCGACTACGGTGGTGCTGTTGCAGTTCACCCCGCTGTCCGTATACGAGTCAGATCCGTTGGCTTTGGCCAGAAATCCCACAATCTGTTCATTTGACAAAAGCTCTTGGTTTTAAAATAGCAAAGAATGGATACAAGAATGACATGAAGTGTCGAGCTGAATAGCTCACCTGGTCAGAGAACTCCAGCTGGGACTTTTCTTGTTCTGAATCTGACACATTTCTGAAAGGCTCCTCACCAGGTAGCTTTTCTTCAGAAGTGCTCGTAACTTCACCAGTCGACATGGCACAGAGATTCCTCACTGCCATTGCATTACAAAAAGAGTTAGTGGTGATAAACAGGCATCATTACTGCTAATGTCAGTGTTTTTTGTTTTTTTTTGTCCATGCAAGTAAATGGGGTCTAATTTTTTTGGACAACGTTACCTTATGAAAAAGAACTAAACTTTAGCATACTTTAATAAAGAGAACTTAATAAGAATACTTAAGAATAAACATATATACTTAATATATAAAGGTTAAGTGCAAACTCAATGTGATGTTTTCAGACACTTGATTGTGTTAACTGCAATTAAATGAATATGAATTGCAGTTTAAATTTATACTGAAGGCAGTTAGCTAAACCCTAGTGTTTTATGACCCGCTTAAGTAGGACTTAAGTACATCTTTATGTTATTTTAATGTACTGACAATGTTTAACTAAAATAAACTTTTATGTAATTTCTATTGAAACGTGTGTGTCATGTATTTAAATATGTTTATAATTACACATGTGTTGTGCTCAAGTATGGGTTTAGTATGTTAGTCAACACTTCAGAATAAATGTGCTTCTTTGAAGCATGGCAAAATGATTTAAAATGTACTTTAAAGTAAAACTTTGACTATTAGAAGTTGTTCATGTCAATTTAAGATTATTTTTAGTGATTTCATTATGTGCTTTTGTCATTTTATTAGTTAAAAAAAAACATATTATTTAGGTTTATTTTCATTTCAGTTTTAGACTTTTTTACATTTATCTGCATTTAATAATGTACAATTTTATTGCTTTAACTTATTTCAGTTTATTGCCAAGGCAACATTTCTTATTTTTTGTTTATTTTAAGATTTTTATATTCAATATTTATATTCTATTTTATTTCAGAAATGTTTTATATAATTTTTTAGTGTGTTAAGAAAAAAATAAATGCTTTAATTGCATGGATGAAAATATAAGAAAAAAAAATCTTAAAAATATAATCTTTTGTGGTCTGCAGATGAAAAAAAGTCATGCATGCTTTGAATGACATGAGGTTGAGTATATGATGACAGATTTGTCATTTTTTTGGGTGAACTCTGCCTTTAAGCTTCTTTCTTACTGTTCCATAGTGATTTCCTTTGAGATTCCTGCCTGTAGTGCTCCTCAAGAAAATCCAGAATCACCTCCAGATCAGTTTGATATTCCTGCAGACTGTTCTGGTAAGAAATACAGATTTTTATCTCATACACAAATGGGCCCCCCAAAAGTATTTGGTTAGATATAATATATATATTGACAATGATACATTTAAAGCTGTCCAAATATGTTTTGGCTCCACTGTAGAGTAAAAAACATATAACAACTGGAAAACGTATCAGTTCTTACCATGTTAGTGTTACAGATGTGATCCTTATTGAAAAATAATGCTGTTTCAATGCTGTTCTCGCATGAATGAATAACCAATAAGTTAAAAAGACCGCTTTGTTACTATTAGTGTGCTTTAACAACAAAACTCTTGTTGAAATGGTGCAGACTCGTTTTTATCAGTAACAAGGGGCTGGGGGAGTGAACAGGCCTTTCTGGAATGATCTATGACCGTACATAAATAACCAGCCATCTTTTGACCCAAAACCACAGTTTCTTTCGGTCCAAACACACACACACACACACACACACACACACACACACACACACACACACACACACACACACACACAAACACACACACGCCGATCTTGGTCTAACACACATCTCTAGCATCCACCTTTATGGAACCAGTAACCACATCCTCTTCACTCTTAGAGATAACAACCACAACCACCTAACAATGGCACGCAGGCTCCACATTAATACACACATTCCTTTGTGCTGAAATGATAGAGAAATTTGAGTTCATGAACAAAATATGAAAGCAATATATATGAGAGAAATGCAATGGTTAAAACTTCAATCATAAAGTCTAAAAGAGTGTAATTGTTACGAGACAAGTGTTTATTGTCCATTATGGAAATTATACAGCAGCACTATATTAGTGTATGATTGCTATCTTACAAAGAGGAAGGTGATTTGAGATCAGTTTGTAATATGACACACAAAGCAGTCACAAACAATCTTCTCTCTGTGAAATTAGATAAGCTTGCCCCAATGCATTTGTAAAGAAATCAGCGCAGACGTTTATACAGCGGGCTTTAAGTGTACATACAGTGGAGAGTTTAACAAACAAATGCATTGGGTTTTTCAGCAAACTTTATTTAAGCACAGAACCTTAAAGTTATTACTAGAGTTATGTTATATAGAGTTATATTATACTTGAATTATATAGTTATATAATTAAAGTTAAACCTTAAAGTTGTAACTTTATTTAAGTTACAATACCTTAAAGTTACATCTTATGTAAACATGTTAAAAAAAGCAGATATAAATACAGTATGAAGATATACCTTGATAGAACTCTAATGGTAGATAAACAGTGGTCCCAAAAAAATATATGGACAATTTTAGGCACTTGCATTAATGTAAGATTATTTCATTGCATATAAAATATTTAAAAAAAATCTTACCTTTTAATTTGCAGTCACCTGGTCCTGGAAAAGTCAGTTTTTATGAAATCTGCATATTTTTCTTCTGTTTAACTTTTTTGGAAAATGTTTTACTTGAAATGTGTGCTTGTCATTCTTTAAAATAAAGGTTATTTGGTTTGATATTTTTTACATAATGCAAAGACATAGGTTAACACCATCGGTGAGTATTTTCTCCTTAAAACTAAAGTGAAAAATGACGCAGTTTTTTTTTTCAAAAACGCAGTTTAAAATCACCACCTGTTTCTTGCATCACAAACTACCTTGTAACCAATCACGTCACCGTTTGTGGGGCTTTAGCATGTCATTTACTATATTCTCTGAAGCCGTGGAGTCTTAAGAGAAGCCAGGTTATCATGGTATTTTTCTGTTGATATGAAAAATCGGGAACATTTAGCAATATAATAGGTATTATAATATAACATATATGACGTATATTACAATGTTTTGATGAACTATATGCCTTTCTCCACTAATGTTATGTTGTTCAAAGTATTTCTAAGGATACTGATTTTCAGAAGGCAGCTGTCTGACTAAAATGGCGAACGGGAACATGGCTTGTGCAACATTAGCAACACATTATTAGCTGTTTGATAACCTAGTCAAGCCATTACTATTCTGATACATTGTAGACGAGCCTGTTGGAGTGAGTGGAGGCGGGGCTCATTTGCATATTCATGATTAAGCAATGGTTTAGTTACATTCAAGCTATTTTAAGGCATGAATAAAAAAATAACAGAAAGAACGTTAAAAATGTAATCACGTTTGTTGATCATGTTTTTGTGATCAAAGATGAGTTTTAAGGGATAACATTATTAACTATAGGGGGTCTTTGACGTTTTTGAAAGGAATCTCATGGTCACTAAGGCTGCATTTGTTTAATCAAAAATATAGTAAAAACACTAATATTATGAAATATTACCATTTAAAATAACTTATTTAAAAATATAATTTATTCATATGCAAATTACTCCAGTCTTCAGTGTCACTATGCTTTAGATCTAATATTTAGTACTCACTTGTTATTATTATGAATGTTGAAAACGGTTATGCTGCATGATATTTTTATTGAAACAGCGATATGACATGTAACATGAGTGCAAGGAGCGCACGACGAATGAGAGTCAAACTAGTCTTTATTTAGAAATTCACATGGAAACGGAGAATAAACAGATAAACAGATTACACAGACGTAAACCATAGATGAGATCGGACAACCAACTAAAAGAAAAAGGGAGTATAAATACTACAACAAATGAGGGAACTAACGAGTTAATGAACTAATAAAACACACTGGTCAAACAGGCAGACAGGACCAAACTACAAACAGAAGGAAGGAAGACAGAACCAAGGAAGACAGAACCAAACTACAAACACACATGGCCAAAACAGAACGTAACTCTGACAATACAATGCAGAATCTTTTTTCTCAAGATTCTGATTAATAAAACGTTAAAAGCAGCAGCATTTATTTCAAATTGAAACTTTTTGTAACATTATAGTCTATTTTTCTGTCACTTTTAATCAATTTAATGAATAAAAGTATTTCATTTAAAAAAAAAGTGAATTTTTTTTTTGAACAGTGTTAAAATCATACATTTACTCATTTCAATTGCACTGTAGGAAAACAGCTTTATACACTTTTATACATTTTACCCAGTCAAGGTTTATCTCAAAGCATCTCCAATCTTGTAAAAGACAGAGTGAGTAACATTTGGAATTTATGGCATGTTAGGGATTGGCTCTTTTGAGAATCGCTAAGCTGAAATGCCTATTTTGGGATCCTCATGCACTGTCAGTACTGTAGCAAGATCATAATCGCCCTGGTAAGAGTATTGGCTGTACCAGTAATGACAGTCTGGGAGAGGAGAGCTGTAGTACACGTGCTCAGCGGAGCCTTGCTGATGAAGGGCCATGTCTCTTGACGAAGGACCCGAGCTGAAGCCTGACAGTGAGCTGAGTCGCTGGAGTATAGCTGGATTAAACTGATACGTGAGCTTGCGACGCACCTTCACAATCTCGCCCGTGCGGCTGTAGTTGCGTAGAGCGCGTGCCATTTTCTGGTAGGTCATGGTCTTGCGGTTGCCCTTTCGTTGACCCCAGCACTCGGCCAGTTTCTCTTTGTTTTTCGAGATGAAATGGAAGATGCCGCTGCCTCGGTCCGTCCACTGGATGGAGTCGCCCATGTTGTCGTCGTGAAGAGCCTCGTGCAGATATTCGTATAACCGTAACTTCTTACGACCTAATGAGGAAGAGAATGTGTTCAGCCGTGAACCATTAAAATTATGTACAGTACGTTTTAGGATATGCACAAGTATGTCTACTTGTTTTATTCCTGAAAATGTTCAGCTGAGATTATTTATACAGTATAGTTATTGCAGTCAGAGAGAAAAATTTTTTTTTTTAATGTTGTACCTTTTCCGTGGCGCTGTGGTAAATTTGAGTAAAATACCGAAGGCTCAGCAGAACACAATGGCCCCAGAGACACGTCTGGCACAATGTGAGGCCATGACTGTAGGGACTGAGAGAAGCTTTTCTAGTCACAAAACACAGGTAAAAGTATCACAACCTAACAGGTGAAACAATGAAAGTGAGTTGTAAACCTACCGAGGATTCATTCCAGTCATACATCGATCCTTGAGGCTCAAAATGAGGTGTGAACTGATAGTATGAGATGGCATGTCTCACTGAAGACTGTTGACTTTCCAAATTCTCATAGCATTTATTTTCTGAAAGAGGCAATCAGCAGAGAATGAGTAATCATCATCATCGTCATAATAGTTTGTAGTTAATTATATTTTTAATGCTTGATAATATTATATAATATAGTTAATTAATTAATATATTACATGTTCAAATGTATTAGATACATTTATATTATATTATTTATTAAATATACCCGTGTCATACTGCCGTATCTGAGAGTGACGCTGAATTACATCAATGGCATCCTGAAAATCTTGATTGATATCATTTTCAAGAGACCCCTGTAAGAAAAAAATAGGCATAATTCAGATTTTCATGCATATGAAATAGCATCTGCATTAAGGTTCTGTCTTGTAATCAAATATGTAAGTAATGCATATGATAAATAGCCTATATATAGCCTAATAAAAGTATAAAATAATGTATGGGTCAACAAATAATCAAGTAAATAAACACTACATAAAACAATTTATAATTATACTAGTACACACTTGAGTCAAATCACTCACCATTCTGGCCTTGGAAAACCTAACACTTCATCTATGTAAAGCTCAACTGTGTTGATGTCTCAGCGCTTATAAGTCAACAGATATTTTGTAGAAGGACTACTGTTTTACTGTCCAACTAAGCAATGCGGCCTGTTATATACATGGGTCCATTTAAATGTGCCACGTCAACATAACATGGAGTAGTCAATGATACTCTACTTCTCTTTTTGGAAATGAAGACCACATAGGACTCATAGTCCCTCTATTCTATAATCTCCATATCCCATCCATGAAAAATGATAGAGAGAATGAGAGAGAGAAGGAAAGAAATAGGGACTAACCCCTAGTTTATACAGGATTCCTTCTCCTTTGTGAAAACATTTGCATTTCTGGTTAGAAGCTGTCAACGGCACTGTGGTTTATTGGTCCTGTAAAAAAAGAATTGAGTGGCACCAAACAATACTGATAATCACAGCAAGAGAAACGCTGGGGAATGCTGGGAAATTGCAGGTGGGACACGTCAATAAAACGTGCGACAGAAATATGGATTTTTATGTTGCTTTCATGCATTTCGTTAAAAAGAAAAAATGGCACCAATTCAACAGTTTTTATTTATTTTAGCCAGATTTTGTGAGTGTGAATAAGTATTTGAAAAAATTCTCCTTCCTTACAAAGCAATCCTACATACAAATAATGTTAAAGATAATCATTTCCTTCTTCCATTCATTTCACATTCATATTAGTGTGCAAAAAAAATCCAGTCCCATTTTAACGCATTTCAATTTTTTTTGTTTGCCATGTATTGTTATAAGCTTCTAAAACATCAGTTAATTCATTGCACATTCTCATGACACGTTTTAAATATCAACTGACTGGCTCCTGAAGTTCCCCTTTCAGGTGTGCAGAGAATGAAAATAAAGAGCCTCACTGATAAAAAAAAAAAAAAAACAGGTACATTTTATGAGACCTCAGCGCTTCATTCGACTGTGTTCTGGTGCATAATCAATACGCTAGAAAAAGACATTTATAGCCCCAAACTGTGTAAAAGCATCACTGACACAAATCATTTTTGCTGGCATTTACATCAACATAGGCTGTTATGTTTGTTGTGTATTTTTATTAGGAAATACAACAAAGACAAATATGAAATATTGTCAGACTTTAACTAATGTAAGTTCAAATCAAACATAAACAGATCATCCACAACAACTTCTAAGCGCGTTTTCTAACAACTTTTACCATCAGAAATTGTAATAATTTCTATTAGTAATAGAGTAATAAAGTTATTGTTAGTAAAAAAAAAGGGGTTTTCTGCTTTCCAAGGCTACATTTATTTGATAAGTAATATTATGAAATATAATTACAATTTAAAATAAGTTTTATATTTTAATATACGTATACTGTTTTAATTTATTGTGATAGCAAGGCTAAATTACTCCAGACTTCAGTGTCATGTGATCATTCAGAAATCCTTGGTTTCAAATATCCTGAATTCTCCTCAAGAAACATTTATTAATATCGGCGTTGAAAACTGCTGAGCTGCTTGATATTTTTGTGTAAACCGTGATAAAAGAATGTCAGGATTATTGAATTCAATTGAATTGAAGTTGACTTAACTTTTTTTTTTTAAACTGAGGAAACCTGTTGCCTTAAAATGATTAAGTAAACTTCATGTGTGATTGAAATGTGTTAACTTGACAATTCCACATAACTTATTTTTTTCAAGTGTATTTCACTACGTTCACTATCGTCAAAGAGGATTGACTATTAGCATATAGTTTGGATTGGCTGTATGGATCTGTTCTGGGCAAGAATTCCCTGCGCATCCATGCAGCCTAGCAATAAACCCCCCTTAGGCTAAACAGAACCGAACCAACATAATGTATTTAAATGTATTAAATAATTTGTGAATTAGTCTGATCCAAGTGGAATCAAATACCAAACCCTGACTGAACGAGAGGAGGAGCTGGGGATAGAGGAGGGTAAATGAGCTCTGGAGAAGCGGGATAGCTGATAGTGAAGGAAGGTTTATATACACTCTAAAAATGCTGGGTTAAAATAATCCAAGCTGGGTTGAAAATGGACAACCCCAGAAATTAGGTTGTTTGAATGGGTCCATTCACTGGGTTCAAACAACCCAATTTCTGGGTTTGTCCATTTTCAACCCGAATTTGGTTGTTTTTGACCCAGCATTTTTTTAGAGTGTATGCATGCTGTGATAGATATTGTATTCATATAGGTAGACGTAATCAGCTGACAGTCAGCTGATGCAAGCTTGAGTGACGTGACCTGCCAGAAGTTAAGTTAGGTGAACTGTGTGTGTGTGTGTGTGTGTGTGTGTGTGTGTGTGTGTGTGTGTGTGTGTGTGTGTGTGTGTGTGTGTGTGTGTGTGTGTTTTAAACATTTTTGAGTAAATTTCACATATGGGATTAAGTAAATTCTACTTAACTAAGTTAATAAATTAGCAAATTATAATTATAACTTTGCCAGTGAAGGGTTGAATGATTTCTACTTTGTTGAAATTTCATTTGAAATACATGTTTACTCGAATTAAACCATGCTTTTAAAGTGTATGTTTTACTTAAAAACATCTAAGTAAATAACATAAAAGATATTGTACCATATCTACATTATAGTAACCCTGCATCTGCACACAAAAACATCAGACAAGTTGAGTACTTTTACTTAATTTTATAACGTTGATATTTACGCTTTAATTTCTACAACTTTGAATTGAGTACTAGAATTTACTTTGTTTTTTTTGTTGTTGCCTGAACTAACTTATTCATGTAAAAATCACATGTTTAAATATGTAGTATTTAAATCACCATTTAATATATACATACAATGTACAATAAGAATGTAACACAAAGTGCAGTTTCATTGCTGTGAAATATTCTCAAGAAAGTTACATTTGTGCAACTCTTTTTTTTCTTCTGTTGACAGGGTTTAACTGTTCTGGAACATCTGTGGTAAAGTGTGGAATTGTTTCCTGTCTGCTGTGGATGATAAAATGTGCTTGAAGGGTATGAGAACCTTTCCTCCACTGTGAATTACAAGGTAATTCAATTTGCCATTTAATCTTTATCATTTTGACACAAAGCCTTTTTCGCGAATCTTCCTTATTTGCCATTTGAAATTACATTATTTGTAATGCAATAATTGAGCACTTTAACAATAAATGTAAATGATGAATGAATGAATATGGAAAAAAGAGTCCTTTTAATTAAACCATGTTTTGGTTCATTTTCTTGTTTACATTCTCTCTCTCTCTCTCTCTCGTGTTTGTGTAAACCATTTTTCCAATCGTTTATGAATTTATGTATGCGTCTCACGCCTGCCAAAGTATTTACATTTTCTGGCAAAACAGTAGCAAGGGCTTTATCTTTTCAAACAAAGAGCTGCTTTCCTTCCCCTTCTCTTCAAACCCTATTCAAAAGGACCATTAATACCAAACCCAATGAGGGAAGGGCTGTATAACCACAACATAGCTCCTATTCAACTTCTTTATTTACTGGCACTCAATCAAAATAAGTTCCCAAAGTGCCTGCACAGGTAAACAGATCACTCAAGCTGTCTGATGAAGTTAACCCATGGCTTACCGATTCTGGGTAGGAAAACAATACTGCTGTAATTGTTTCTTGTTAAGCCTGGTCTGTTTGCTTTTTACATTTAATGAACGACTTTTATGGCAAACCTTTTGTTCTCGTGTTTGGTTTGTTTTTTATTACAAACGCTAATAAGCTTAATTTTAAGCTATGTAATGTGTGCACATGATATTCTGATACGCTTTTTACATTAACTGCCACATAATTCCAATACTGGAACACACCGAATTGTTATCTGACAATATTTTTTTCCTTTTGGGATTTTTTTTTTGGGTAGACGTCATGACAGTAAACAGGGTAATCATGTCATATAGCCTGTCCTTCCATGTCCCTTAACCTGAACAGCATTTTGGGATGTCATAGTCAGATAAGGCTACAACTATGCTGCCTATAAAAACCATCTGATATACAGTCTTGTTCAAAATAATAGCAGTACAATGTGACTAACCAGAATAATCAAGGTTTTTAGTATATTTTTTATTGCTACGTGGCAAACAAGTTACCAGTAGGTTCAGTAGATTCTCAGAAAACAAACAACACCCAGCATTCATGATATGCACGCTCTTAAGGCTGTGCAATTGGGCAATTAGTTGAAAGGGGTGTGTTAAAAAAAATAGCAGTGTCTACCTTTGACTGTACAAACTCAAAACTATTTTGTACAAACATTTTTTTTCTTCTGGGATTTAGCAATCCTGTGAATCACTAAACTAATATTTAGTTGTATGACCACAGTTTTTTTTAAACTGCTTGACATCTGTGTGGCATGGAGTCAACCAACTTGTGGCACCTCTCAGCTGTTATTCCACTCCATGATTCTTTAACAACATTCCACAATTCATTCACATTTCTTGGTTTTGCTTCAGAAACAGCATTTTTGATATCACCCCACAAGTTCTCAATTGGATTAAGGTCTGGAGATTGGGCTGGCCACTCCATAACATTAATTTTGTTGGTTTGGAACCAAGACTTTGCCCGTTTACTAGTGTGTTTTGGGTCATTGTCTTGTTGAAACAACCGTTTCAAGGGCATGTCCTCTTCAGCATAGGGCAACATGACCTCTTCAAGTATTTTAACATATGCAAACTGATCCATGATCCCTGGTATGCGATAAATAGGCCCAACACCATAGTAGGAGAAACATGCCCATATCATGATGCTTGCACCTCCATGCTTCACTGTCTTCACTGTGTACTGTGGCTTGAATTCAGAGTTTGGGGGTCGTCTCACAAACTGCCTGTGGCCCTTGGACCCAAAAAGAACAATTTTACTCTCATCAGTCCACAAAATGTTCCTCCATTTCTCTTTAGGCCAGTTGATGTGTTCTTTGGCAAATTGTAACCTCTTCTGCACATGCCTTTTTTTTAACAGAGGGACTTTGCGGGGGATTCTTGAAAATAGATTAGCTTCACACAGACGTTTTCTAACTGTCACAGTAATTACAGGTAACTCCAGACTGTCTTTGATCATCCTGGAGGTGATCATTGGCTGAGCCTTTGCCATTCTGGTTATTCTTCTATCCATTTTGATGGTTGTCTTCCGTTTTCTTCCACGTCTCTCTGGTTTTGCTCTCCATTTTAAGGCATTGGAGATCATTTTAGCTGAACAGCCTATCATTTTTTGCACCTCTTTATAGGTTTTCCCCTCTCTAATCAACTTTTTAATCAAAGTACGCTGTTCTTCTGAACAATGTCTTGAACGACCCATTTTCCTCAGCTTTCAAATGCATGTTCAACAAGTGTTGGCTTCATCCTTAAATAGGGGCCACCTGATTCACACCTGTTTCTTCACAAAATTGATGACCTCAGTGATTGAATGCCACACTGCTATTTTTTTGAACACACCCCTTTCAACTAATTCAACTAATTGCCCAATTGCACAGCCTTAAGAGCGTGCATATCATGAATGCTGGGTCTCATTTGTTTTCTGAGATTCTACTGAACCTACTGGTAACTTGTTTGCCACGTTGCATAAAAAAATATACTAAAAACCTTGATTATTCTGGTTAGTCACATTGTACTGCTATTATTTTGAACAAGACTGTATATGTATCTTGTAAGCAATCATTGATTTTGATGCCATAATACAAATTCTTTTTCAGGTTTCAGACACTCATCCTTAATTATGCAGTGTTGAAAGGTCCCAAGGTTTGTATGAAATGGTATAACAAAATCTGTGTTATTAGATATATACCATCTTCAGATGTTGTTGTGCACCAGGGGCTACACTTCAATGACTGATGTGAGTGATTTATTTCTTATTTTCATTCTAAAATAATCTTTTATATCACTCTTTTATATAGTGTTGATAATGTCCTGTGTGTCTGCTGATTGCTGACATCTGTTTCTTGTTTTCTAAATTTGAGAATGAAACACCTCACCTGTTACGGCATCTTTGGGAGTCTCGTCTTCTTGTTTTAGGTACTTCCTTTTATCCATACTTCAGTGAGACATTGTCACTGGATTCACTAAATTGTCTGCAGTATAATCTTTTGAAGGTAAATTTTATCTATACATTTTGTCAAATGAAGTATACATCTTTTGGATTCTGAATATAGGTCACTAATGGAATAAGCACATTTTTTACACTGATTATGATGGTCAGATGTTCTCCCAGTGAAACCTAAGATGCTCTTTGGACGATTTCAAATCATGCTGGTAATCGTGATCATCAGATTTTTGATCATCAGATTTCATAAACCTGTGGAGTTCATGCTGCTGTCATTGAAGCAAAAGAGGGACAAGCCAAATGCTGAGACAAATATAGGGCTATTTAACTAGACTTCTGGATTGTGTTGTGTTAGCATTTGGAATATTGTCACTCTTAAAGGGTTACTTCAGCGATTAGCATATGGCCTTGTATCAGTAGAAACCCTGGAGTATATTCAAATGATTGTGCTTTCCCCCCTCATATCCCCCTGAGACAAGAGATTTAGGCATTTTATTTCTGGAAAAATTCCTCCTATGATGCAAATTGACGATATTTGCATCATAGGAGGAATGTTTGGCTAAAGACTACAGCCAGCAGAGGGAGCCATTTCCACATGTTTTGAACCCGCGCATGGGGGATGGAGATCACACTCAGAGCTCAGCTGGCAGCTACAGGCACTCATTTAAACAGAGCTATGGTGAGCAATGTAAGTCTTTTAACTTCTCAAATTAATTTCTATGAAAGTTAACCTTGCAAAGGCATGAACTGAAACGCGCCAGACTGAACTCGCGTTGTGAATGTATGTTGCGAGTGTAGTCGCGATTACCTCAGCTCTCATCACTCGTGCAGTTAGTGCTCAGTGCTGTGACACTCGCGCGGTGACTCACTCCTTATATTGAACAGACACGTTCAGTTTTTAATTATAGTGGCTTCTCCAACTCCATCACAGTAATCAAGTTGGTGGCTTTGGGAGTGGCCTCACAGGGCAGCGAAGCATTCTGGGAATTGTAGTCTTTCATCCCCATGGGACAAAAATACATTTTCGGTCTTTTTTCAGTCTAGAAGGCACCAAATTCAAAAATAATTTCACATTTCTACTGCATTGATGACCCAGTTTAAATACAGATTAATCTTCCCAGCGCTGAAGTACCCCTTTAAAAAGGTTCTTCATTGCCATCTATGGTTCTATGGAGCCCCATACACAACAAAATGTCATGCACTGTGTATTCTGACACCTTTCTATCCGAACCAGCATTAACTTCTTGAGCAATATCTCGTCTGTTCCAAAAGGAGTGGAAAAAATATGGTTGACTAAAATATGACTTCATGACTAAAATAACACTTCAGACATTCTACTAAATATAAGTAACTTTGCAACTACGTGTCAACTAACTCTCATTAGAATATTAGTAGACTGTAAGGTTAGGTCAGGGTTAGGTGTTTTGGTTCGGGTTTGAATTAGTTGACATGTACTTGCAAATTTAATTATAGTCAGTACAATGTCTGTTAGGGAACAAAATGTTAGTAGGTATTAAGCAGATAGTACAGGTATACTTATAACCTAATGATTGTTTACATGTAGTTGCAAAAAAAGTTACTGTAGTTAGAATGTTTAAAAATGGACCATCAAAATAAAGTTTTACCAAAAATATTTCCAGGACAAGCACTACTGCACACTATAATGGAATCATAAGTTCCATTTCATGCTGTATCAAAGCATGTAGTTGCTTTTATTATACGTACATTGCATGAATTTTACTTTCCAACTAAAACAGCGAAACGGTTGATAACCTGAGCATGGCAGTAAGCACATAATAATATATAAATATAAAATATGAGAGATATTGTGGTTGTGAATATTGCTTGTCATTAAGACTGTCCACAAAGCTTGATGAGGTAATTATTTATTGGCACATAAATAAAAGTATTTAGATTCAACTAACAGAAGTGTGATGCTATAGGTAAAATGTTTTGACAGCCAAATATATATATCCAAATATATCATATTTACGGAACCACAGGGAGTGTACAGTATTTTTGTTGTTGTTCAAGCTATTTATATGAAAATAAACGATAGTACATGTCGTTTTATACAAGTGCCCCAGGTAATTGCTCAAATCCTTCCCATTAACATGGAAATTGAACATGATACCAAAGCTGAAACAGTAACTGTTTTTTAGCACACCATTTCATTTGATCATATATACGGTAGCTGCTTTTTTTTTCTTCAGAAAAGCCCTACAGCTAACAGGATCCCCCACCAGAAAAAAAAGATTTGAATAATTATTGCACATGTAATGTAAGGGACTTTCCCTTCAAAAGAGCCACTTGCTCTGGTGTCATGTTAGCCGAGATGGAAGATATACAAATTGTGTAACATGCTTGCAAAGGACATGAAAGTAAACAAAAACAGAAATTGAAATGTGTGTCTTTTTTTCGACGTGTGCAACATCAAGCAAATTAAACATTTACAAAATTTCAGCCCTTCTTAACGTTTAAACCACTTTGAATGTTTTCTACTGATCACGTACGTCTCAAACAGGTTCAAGGTTCTAGGATCTTCTAAAATATGTTAACAGGTTGAAAATCAATATAAGCCATGCAGCGGCAGCACTTCATGATAAACACAATCGCGTGTTTTAAAGGCCTCAGATGTAAGCGTGCACGCTCTTTACCCTGAAAGCTAAATATGCTTTAAGGACCCTAAATCATGACTTCATAAAATAAGACAAGAAAGATTATCATAGTTTATAAATGCCAAAATATAGTACAAAATGTACTTCAAGGGGCAAGCAAATACATTTCCAATGCAAAATGCAATCCTAAGTAAATGCAAAATGTTCTCTTAAAATACATTTTGTATCAATTTAGACTGATAATATGTATTTAGAAATACAGTATATTTCTGTCAAAGTATATATAAAGGTCCAAAATTAAATTTAAATTTGAGAAATATACCAGAAAATGTATTATTTTCCATATGGGTCAAGTCATAATATTCACAGTGAGAATAAGTGTTTGTTTGAAAACTGTTGAAAACATTATTAATGTTTGATAAGTCTGATTTAGGATCTCTGAACTGGAATCTGTCACAAGAATTTGTGATTATTGCAGAAGACTTTATAGAGGTCATCGGTACTGATCCAAAACACAAAAAAAGCTAAACAACATTCATTTAAGTTTCAATCAAGACAACTGGAAGACATTTCCATGTGTGGATTAGTTCAGGAGCAGTCGGTGTATGTTGTAACCATGTTGCCCCTTCGCTCTGTGACAGTCCTACAGTGCTGCCTGCTGGAACTGTGAAAACTGCTTTGAGTCCGTGTCTGGTGTCCATTAAAAGAGAACATCCTTTCCATATCCTCAAACATATCATCAAACATGCCACCGCCGAAAGAGTTCTGGAAGTGCCTCCTGTGTCTGCTTTGTGCTTCTTCATGGGCCTGAAAATGGCTCTTGAAATGTCTTTTATTATGCACGTGAGGATTGTGTCCAAACATGTCAGAGTCTCTGAATATATCATCAAAGTTGAAGCTAAAATGTTGACGGAAGTGGTCGCCACCTCCTCTCGGGCCCTCTCTAGAGAACGGACTGCTCCTTGTCTGGTCATACTCCTTTCTCCGGTTGTCATCTGATAATGTTTCATATGCTGGGAATGTAAAAAATATTAACTTTAACAACTGATCGACACTTCTAATGTTCAGGAAGGTGTGTCCTGTGTGTGTTGACTCACCCTCAGCAATCTCTCTGAACTTTGCCTCTGCGTCAGGGCTTTTGTTTTTATCGGGGTGATACCGCATGGCTAATTTGTGGAAGGCTTTTTTGATCTGTCGATCAGATGCATCTTTGGGTACACCCAGGATCTCGTAGTAATCTTTCTCGGCCGAAATCAGCTCTGCGATGAGCAGAACGCTCACAGCAATGGTGAACATTGACTGTGCTGTTGCCATGCCTGCGGTCAGAACTGTTGACAGGAAAAAAGAAAAATATCACAGTTTTTGTCATGAGAAAATGCACAGTAGCACATCAGTGTCTATGTTATCTCATTAGTGTATATATTTATTTAAAAAAAGAAATAGAGACGATTTTTGTAAACTGCAAAATGAAATGCAGTACAACAAATGCACCATAATGTATAAATAATTCATACATGCACACTACACACATATACTGTTTGTGTAAATACATGTGAATCATTTGCTTTACATTAATGAGAATGTATGTATGTATTTAGGCCCTTTGTATGATAGATAGATAGATAGATAGATAGATAGATAGATAGATAGATAGATAGATAGATAGATAGATAGATAGATAGATAGATAGATAGATAGATAGATGCCTAAATTATATTTCTTTATCATAATATATTTCTTTTGATTAATGATTTATGATTATGATGTTCTTGACAGGTTAAAAATGGGTTACACGTATTATTCTTAGAGAGATACTTGCAACAGGACAGAATTAGTCTCTAACGTTTCTAAACAGCATTATGTGTAAGATTAAAGACTGTTCGATTAAATACATAAGAAAACTGCTGGTTTGAACTTACCCGATGCTCTCTGTCCCAAAGTTACTTCAACCACAGAACAGCTGATCGTTTTTCTGAGCGCTGTGACTGTGCTGATGTTACTGCACCACGATTCGCAACGCGATTGGCTGATTCCCGGGATGAATGACTATAAGCGTTTTGATTGGTCCACATAGGGAAGCACATGGAACTCTTGTCAGAGCGTCATTTCCTGTTTCTAAAGTGGTGCCAGAGTGCTGCGATTCTGTGCGCTGTCAAACTGAAAGCATAGAGGACCCTCTTTAAAAGACAACAAAAGAGTTTTTGTCCCTAAGACTTCAAAAAATGTTTATTTGTAAACCTGACAAATACATTTTTTTAAGTATAAAAGTTTAAAACTTAAGATAAGGTGTTTGTATGTTCATTTAGATTAACAGGCTAATTCTATCTATCTATCTATCTATCTATCTATCTATCTATCTATCTATCTATCTATCTATCTATCTATCTATCTATCTATCTATCTATCTATCTATCTATCTATCTATCTATCTATCTATCTATCTATCTATCTATCTATATCTATCTATATGTCTATCTAAATGTCTGTCTGTCTGTCTTTTCTTTTTCTATTGGATTTCTGTTTTCTGTTCTAAAGGTTCCCCTTGAGAGATAAGGTCAGGCAAAAACTAATCCGAAACAGGAGTGGGAATCAGGCCAGCATATGTTCTTGCTCAGCGTACATTTGACAGAGGACTTGTTCATTAATCATCGATGGGAAACCTGATATCTGTAAGGCCACTAACTATAGGCTGAACTATCTAAGTTCTAAATCCATAAGTATGTCCCTATTTCATACATAATTATCCTTATTACAGTATCTAAACATTAGGTCTACTGTAGGTGGTTTTGTTTTAGGCAGAAAATGTGTAGATTTAAATGTTTAAATCTAAATATGTTGTTCTCTGTTTTGTGATAATTTTAAACCTACAGAGCGATCATGACAGCAGAATCCAGCTCATCAGATTGTCTCCACTCCGGAAAAAAAGGTATGATCCTTAAAGCTAATACCGGTACAGGCTCCAGATTCACAATTTCACTTGACTTGTTGCCCCTTCTCTTGCTGAACTTTCCAAATGAGTGTTTGCAATACGGTGATACAGTATCAGAAACTGACAGCATCCCAGATGCTCCTGTTATGGAGGTTGAACACTCTTACTCTAGATAGATGGGACATGCTTAATACTCCATGCAAATATAATGGCATAAAAAAAAAGACAATATGAATGCCAGGTGACACACTGCAAGCGTGGCGTTTCTGTTGCGTGTCAGCCGCGGGTCGGCTGCGTGCTGTCTTTGCACACCAGAAGCGTTGATGCACAGGGAAGCCCTATACTTCATGTTAAACATAAATATAGTCTCTGATACAGCAAAGACAACATCAGCAGTAGCCTATTGACCTACATATATGGCATTGATGGCCAAATAGGCTACAGAATATTTCGTTCTGCACTGATAGGTGCAATATTTCAAAATAGATGTTGATTTATATTACAATTAGGCCTATATCTGCATTTATGTTAACCTATAGACTTTCAAACATAAAAATGTAATTTATTAATATGTGTCGTGTCAAAAATTACATATAGGCCTAAACATATTTTCCTATTCTATTGGACTTCTATCCGACGCTTGCGTGTTGCGTGAAAAATAGGCACTCGGTTTTCGTGCGTGTCTTGCAGGCAGTGTGCAAGCTCCAACCTGTTAACATGGGAGCCGAAATAAAAACGGACACGCCACGCAGCCGAGACACTCACGACACGCTTGCAGTGTGTCCCTGGCAAGAATGAAAGCTTTGCAGGGATATTTCACATGTGTCACTTTAATTTATATATATATATATATATATATATATATATATATATATATATATATATATATATATATATATATATATATATATATATATATATATATATAATTTCTTTTTTTGTAAAGGTTTATTTAGAAATTGAGGTTTACATAAATCTGAAAAATGTAAAGTTAAAATAAATCTAAACTTTTTGCCCTTTGGTCTGTGCCGTAAATTATAATTGAAACGGTTGTTAATCTTGAATGCTTTAAAGCACAAACTTAAGTTTGACTTCTTTTCAAAGACACTTGACAGATTATTGCAGAAGTGGAAAAAAGTACTTTTTTTTTTTTTTTTTACAGAATTTTATGTTTGTTGTTATGAAAAATGCACAAAAACAATATTTTCAATTTTTATAAAATTTCAAAAACATGTTTTAGTCTAAAATTACAAGAAAATCAAAGCCTAATAAAACAAAGTTGAGTTTCAAAATTTGAGCTTGATATCTCAAAAAATTGCTTTTTGTTTAGAAATAATGTATCTCCCATTAAATGTGCACTATGTAGTATTTTTGCAGTAATTTTTTTTGTTTTTATTTTAACTTTTATTTTTGTATTTTTGAACCACTAGGCCAGTGTAATATATTTTGTTCAGTTGAGTACCTACAATATCCCAAATGTTTCCAACTATTTGTTAATTGTGAGAAAATTGCTATTTTAACTAAGGACCGGGAAGTTTCAGCATAGCGTTTGAGCGAGTCGCCTGTCAATCGCGTCATATCTGCGTTACCCTCGGTTTTATTCTGCAGAAGTGCTTTTCAGTGTGAACATGTCACAGCAGCACCGAGCGAACGCATAGAGTAACGTCATTACATCATTTTAAACACACTTAAATGTGTCTAATATAATAAACAGAGCTGCTTTACCTTATAATCATGACCGGAAAAAGCGGAAGTCTGCGTGCCCGGCGACTGTGTCCTGCCCCGTGTGTTTGTATAACAATCACTCCAGCGGCAGCTCCACAACACTCAGTCCTGCTCTCCTTTACACTACAGTAATGTTAATAACTGCATCCATGAACATGATTTCTGTCTGAGTCCTATTTTTCACCGGCTGTGAGGTGAAGACCACATGTCCCAAGATACTGCGTTCACACTTAGCGTCATCAAACTACGCCTTTGTTTAGAATAGGCGCCCTCCAGTGGACGGAAAGTTGCATAGTGCATCTTTAATTTCCAATGCAGTCATTTTTGACCCAGAGTAGGCCTACAGTAGCCTAACGTGGTCATACTCAATTCTAGTTAGAATATGAGTCTGAAACTGCTCCATTGGGCTGTGATTATGGGGCGTGTTTCAACCGAACCAGGAAAGACCTATTATCCAATTGAGATTGGATAGACCTACAACCAATCAGAGCAACGAAGCGACATCAACAGAGCTCAACTGCACTGTGTTGCTAAGTCCGCGTTTTTTTCCCGCTGGTTGTTTTCTATGTCCACGGGTTGAAGCGACTATTATGTGATATATAGACCCATGAGTGTGAATTTTAGCAAGCAGGCAACCTTGCCAAAATAACACATTTTACCCCCCAAACACCTTTTTTTTTCCCGGAGAACCCCCCGAGAAGCTATTGTTTAGGGCTAGTAGTTGGCGGGTTTTGTTGTAAAAACTTGGCAACCCTGTCTGCACGTGCGCTGGAATACACGATCTTTACCGGTGTTGTAAAAAAAGAAAATAATTTAATGATACACAGAGTAGGCTACTTACCCAACATGATCATCATTTTTGAGAGAAATTGTGAAGGTGAATGCATATACAAACAAGCTCTCCGTTTAAGATTTGAACAAATATAATCCAAGCTCCTTTGATGACGTGCATGATTACGTTACTGTTTATCATCTGTCCGCCATCGTCTAAAGCCCGCCCTGATGATTTCACTGGTCCGAACAGTTACTGTTCGGGGATAATTACTCCTCTAGGGAGCGAGGCCAGACCGAACTGCCCGACCTACACATTTTGTGGGGCTAGGATAGGCTAGACCTACGGGTGTGACTTTTTTTTTTGGGACCATTTAACCTTTTCAAATCATGCCCATGATTTTTGTTTTGTTTTGTAAAAAATTGGTCAAAAATGACCGAAGGGCACCAGAGGATTAAATAGAAACAAAATGTAACATGTTTTGATTAAATATTTGAGTTGGTGTCATGTGACCATGAACCATCATCAGAGAACCATGAACATGGAAATGTGTTAATATTAACTTACAATATTACTACATGGCCACTTTTTACATCAAAGGGGATTGGCTAACAACATTTTTGGGAATTAAAATTTGTGTTATAACAAAACTACTCACTATATCATATGTATAAAAATAAACAGTATATTAAATGTTTTATTTAGTTTATTTAAAACATAAGAATATATTAATATGTAATTTAATTTGTAATAAATATATACAAAAATCTTCCAAAAAGCATCCTTGTCAGCAGTCTAACCTAAGCCTCTGTACTTTTAGGCTCCCTCAAGACAAACTGCAAATTAGCTAAATGAGATTTTGTACTTGCTTGCCAGAATTACTGAAAACTCCATGCATAAATAAAGGCTAAACCATTTAGTGGCTATAAGTAGGACTTTATATTCTTTTGTTGCTTCATAGAAGTACAAGGGAATGAAATGGACATAATTACACCTGTCTTTCTTTTCATGCATGTATGGCCACGTGGTGTCAGTGTGGCAGAGGTCATGTCTTTATTGTCCGTTTACACTGACAGAGGGAGCTTAAAATGCAGACATAAAAAGGCAGTGTGAGTCTTGAGGGGGAGTTGTGAATAAAGCAAAAGCTTGTTATTAGGTGCCTTAGAAAAGATGTGTTTACTCTGTTGAAGTCACCATGACATCAAAATTACTAACACGTTGCTTAAAGGGATAGAAAGGGAACTCATACAAACCTGAATGAGCTTCTTTCTTTTGTTGAACACAAAAGAAGATTTTTAAAGAATGTTGGTAATCAAACAGTTAACAGTAGCCATAGTAGGGAAAATACAATGGACTTCAATGGCTACTTTCAACAGTTTGATTACCAACATTCTTTCAAATATCTTTGTTTGTGTTCAACAGAAAAAGAAAATTCATACAGGTTTGGAGCAACTTGAAGGGGAATAAATTATGACAATTTTCATTTTTGGGTGAACTATCCCTTTAATGGGACTATATGTTCACTGTAAAAAAAAAAAAAAAAAAAAAAAAAAAAACAGGTCTCCAATTGAACATTTTTCAAGTGACTGATCGCATCTAAATTTTCCAGTTGGCCAAATTGAATTTCTGTGTGAAATTGAATTTCTTCAATGAACTAAAAAATGTATCAATTCATAGAATTTCAATTCAGCCAACTGAAAAATGTAGATGTGATCAGTCACTAGAAAATGTTCAATTGGAGACTTTTTTTTTTTTTTTTTTTACAGCGTTGTTGGGGACATTAAACATCATCAAATGGTAAAATAATCGACATACTTTCACAGCCTCACTGTGTTTGCAATTGGGCTCTTGCAAATGAATGAATGACTTTCAAGACAATTTGTTTTAGCTTTTTATTTCTGCTGATTGTAGATAGGCTTCAAAATTCATAAAAGTTGTGTTAATTTGTGAAAATTATCTTGATGGACAAAACACGTATGTATCACAAACTTTTGCTGATCACAGAGCTCATTAAGCTTTGTGATAATAAAATTTTTGTCCAGGAACTAATGTGATGCTAACTTCTTGGTTGGCCTACAAAAATACATAATCACTACGGCATCAATTCTACATTTTTTCTAATTCGAGAAGCATTTTCACTTAAATATATTTCACAAGAAAAGACAATTTTGCAACTTCCGTTCCTGCAGACTTTAATGGATTATAGCATACAAACTATACTTTTTGTTAAACATTTTTTTAGCCCTCTAAAAACTGTTGTTTTAAAAAGTAAAACTGGTAAAATTTTATTGATCAATATCTATATCAAATCTTGAGCCACGTAGAATAAAGTCCTATTCTGACAGGATTATGGCCAGTAGAGTGGTGCAGGTATGACATCACTTTGTAGGCCAAAACACGGAAGTGAGTTTTAGTTTTAGTTAGTTAGCATTTTAGTTAGCACTTCTGGTTCCCTTGTCCCATAGTCAATGGGTTTTTTGAATGGGATTTTGTTTAAATGGCTGAAATAAAGTCTGTGGTGAACACAAGCTCAAGACACTTTCATGTTTTACTCTACGACATAAAATACATCAATATTGCACCACTCGTGATTTTTTTTTCCAAAGCTGTTATGTGTCTTGAAAAAGGCGGTTGCTAACAAGTGGTTAAATGGGACAAAAGATGCTGTTGGGGATATTAAACATCATCACGCCAAACAGGCAGGCTCAGTCTGCTTTTACAGCCTTGTTATGCTTATAATTGTGCTTTTACAAACTATTCTAACTCAAATGTTCTGTGAAAAAGTTTTTAGATAAAAACTGAAAGAGTTGTTGGAAGCTTAGTGAAGGTGACGTTGAAGTCAAGTGACCATGGTGTAGTTCATTTATAGCCTACCTTTAGCTTTTTACTTCTGGCAACTTTAAAATTAATAAAAGTTATGTTCATCTGTGAAAATTACATTAATGGACAAAACGTGTTCATATCATAAACTTGTGTTGATCACAGAGCTGTTTATTATTGCAAAAGCTAGTGTTTTTTAATTGACGATTGGCCTACAAAGTGACGTCCCTGTCATCATGTGTGTATTACGTTGTTTTCTGATATCATGTGCAAACATACAAAATTATCTGTATATTTACTGAAGAAAATGTGAATGGTGCTTGCCTAGAATGCAACTTAATGCTTCTTCAATGGCCTCCATACTTGAAAAAACATAGCAAACTTTTCAGAAATATTTACATACATATTTACACATTGTCTTTTCACACTGGATTAGCATAACCTGAGGTAACTTTTCTGAACCCTTTTTACAGAAGGTAAAAGTTGCTGTAATCTTTACGTAATGATTACTGAGATGGCACCTTCGGACAGGACTAAATCACTGAGAAGCTCTGGTAATAAACCATGTAAAACAAAAAGAACCGTTTTACATGGTGATAAAAAAAAAAAAAAAAACATCCACTCCATGCACTGTTAAAAAAATGTGTTTATCTAAAAAAAGTAAGTAACCTGGTTGCCTTAATTTTTAGTTAATTGAAATAAAAAAATTGAGTTGATACAAGGAAGGAAATTTGTTTAATAAATAGAAACTCAAAATATTGAGTAACTCTAAAATATCTGAACCACATAAAAAATTGATAAATCATGAAAATAGCACTATTTGTTTCACTGTGTCATCACAAATAAAACACACAAAATTACCCAATCTGCGTACAAAATCTTTTAATAATATTTTAATAAAGGTTGTCGAATCTCAAAAAATGTTCATTGTATGAACTCAAAATTTTAATTTCAATGAACTGGTAACTTTTTTTCTAAATATATTTTTTACAGTGCGTAAACCTAATCCCATACAAAAAGGGCTTAAGCATTGATATTCTTAGTATCTACAGTACAAGTGCAACGTTTTTCAAATGTATCAGGATGTTGTTGAATTTAAGAGGTCAGATCTGTCAGATGTGGTTGCTCAGGTGAAAAATACATACTATTAAATGTATTAAAAATGTACTTGAGTATGTTTTTAGTACAATACAAATACAGGGAGTGCAGAATAATTAGGCAAATGAGTATTTTGACCACATCATCCTCGTTATGCATGTTGTCTTACTCCAAGCTGTATAGGCTGGAAAGCCTACTACCAATTAAGCATATTAGGTGATGTGCATCTCTAGCCCCTTTCACACTGCGATTCCGGCAAATACACGGATAATGCGACCCGGCATTTGTTCCCGGGCCGCTAGATTTGGTCCATTCTCACTGCCAGCGAAATACCGTTATATGTGCGCTTTCACACACAACGCTTAACGGTCCCGGGTCGAGTTGACACGTGACATCCTGATGTGACGTATAATGGCGAGCGATCTCAGCTTCAGCGCGGATAGTAAGGAGCTCCGTGGTCTCGACTTGTCCAGTTTGCGCACATTTCTGCTTGTTTAATTTTAGTTTCTTTTGTATACGAACACTCTCTGTATTTAAAACACTGACTATCTCTTCTGGCACTGCAGGGTTGTATTATTGAAAAAACAAGCTCTAGGAGTCGCACGATAACTACGTACACGTTGCGGCATTAGTTTTGGCTTTTGTTCACACAGCGCTCGTCCCGGGTCGAATACCGCAATAATACTAGGTCCCCGACCCGGGTCGAATTCGGTAATCAATCCCGGGACGTGGTTGCTTTCACACAGAAGGCGACCCGGCAATGTTCCGGGAATATTGCGGGTCCGACGTGCAGTGTGAAAGGGGCTTTTGTAATGAGAAGGGGTGTGGTCTAATGACATCAACACCCTATATCAGGTGTGCATAATTATTAGGCAACTTCCTTTCCTTTGGCAAAATGGGCCAAAAGAAGGACTTGACAGGCTCAGAAAAGTCAAAAATAGTGAGATATATTGCAGAGGGATGCAGCAGTCTTAAAATAGCCAAGCTTCTGAAGAGTGATCATCGAACAATCAAGCGTTTCATTCAAAATAGTCAACAGGGTCGCAAGAAGCGTGTGGAAAAACCAAGGCGCAAAATAACTGCCCGTGAACTGAGAAAAGTCAAGCGTGCAGCTGCCAAGATGCCACTTGCCACCAGTTTGGCCATATTTCAGAGCTGCAACATCACTGGAGTGCCCAAAAGCACAAGGTGTGCAATACTCAGAGACATGGCCAAGGTAAGAAAGGCAGAAAGTCGACCACCACTGAACAAGACACACAAGCTGAAACGTCAAGACTGGGGCAAGAAATATCTCAAGACTGATTTTTCTAAGGTTTTATGGACTGATGAAATGAGAGTGAGTCTTGATGGGCCAGATGGATGGGCCCGTGGCTGGATTGGTAAAGGGCAGAGAGCTCCAGTCCGACTCAGACGCCAGCGAGGTGGAGTACTGGTTTGGGCTGGTATCATCAAAGATGAGCTTGTGGGGCCTTTTCGGGTTGAGGATGGAGTCAAGCTCAACTCCCAGTCCTACTGCCAGTTTCTGGAAGACACCTTCTTCAAGCAGTGGTACAGGAAGAAGTCTGCATCCTTCAAGAAAAACATGATTTTCATGCAGGACAATGCTCCATCACACGCGTCCAAGTACTCCACAGCGTGGCTGGCAAGAAAGGGTATAAAAGAAGAAAATCTAATGATATGGCCTCCTTGTTCACCTGATCTGAACCCCATTGAGAACCTGTGGTCCATCATCAAATGTGCGATTTACAAGGAGGGAAAACAGTACACCTCTCTGAACAGTGTCTGGGAGGCTGTGGTTGCTGCTGCACGCAATGTTGATGGTGAACAGATCAAAACACTGACAGAATCCATGGATGGCAGGCTTTTGAGTGTCCTTGCAAAGAAAGGTGGCTATATTGGTCCCTGATTTGTTTTTGTTTGGTTTCTGAATGTCAGAAATGTATATTTGTGAATGTTGAGATGTTATATTGGTTTCACTGGTAAAAATAAATAATTGAAATGGGTATAAATTAGTTTTTTGTTAAGTTGCCTAATAATTATGCACAGTCATAGTCACCTGCACACACAGATATCCCCTAAAATAGCTAAAACTAAAAACTAAAACTTCCAAAAATATTCAGCTTTGATATTAATGAGTTTTTTTGTGTTAATTGAGAACATGGTTGTTGTTCAATAATAAAATTAATCCTCAAAAATACAACTTGCCTAATAATTCTGCACTCCCTGTACACTAATGCATTTTTAATACATTTTATAGTAAGTCTTTTTCATCTGGGTGTAATGAAGTGCACAACGAAGGAGTAGATAACAAAAATAGTCTTTAATAAATCTAGCAAGGTAACACTCAGGAAATCACTAGAAGAAATGCAAACAGCCATGTGAACTAAAGACAACACCGAACAATGAACTAAGGAAAGTAAGGGCTTAAATACACTGAGTAATCAATGGAAATGAGCAACGGGGCATCGGCGTCAACACTTGGTGTAGGGCGTGTCCAAAGCTTATCTGAAGTTTGAAGTCTGAAACAGCCGATCAAATTACTTTTTTAGATGTTGCATGAACACAACTGGCTAGCGTCTGCACTAGAGTATTTGCATAGGTGATCTCATTGGCTGACGTCTGCGTTGGTGCTTGAAAAGTTGAAAACTTTTCCGCGAGCCACACCAGTGACGTGATTCACTGGTTTTTGTGGAACCCACAATTCAGTTTTTTTTTTTTACGCCAACTCCTCGTGTGATTGCAGCATGATGAGTAACTATAGAAACTAACAATCACAGGGAACAGACAAAACCAAACTAGAGGACACAACACCGTTTTACACGACACCATTTTTAAATAAAGATGTAAAACTTTTTATGCGTTTTACCCGTTTTTTTACATGACAACAATGGTTTGGGGGCCTGAAAATGCCAACTTTTGAAAAACGTGCTTGAAGGTTTTTGATAACGTTATCGCTATCATCTCCTTGTAAGCTGAAAACGTGAATTTGTGAAACGGGTGACAACATGCATGAGTATTACATGTTCGGTCTATCGCGTAGTGTTTTTTTTTACAAAGTGGCCGCCAACTACTGACCTGGCAGCAGAATTATAGTGTTTTTAGTTTAGTTTTAGTGAATCCGTGTGGATGTTGTTGTGTAAACGTACCCTTAAACACAGATAATCTAACAGTTTAATTCAATTTATCATAGCTAATGTTCTTTTGTATATTATGATGCTGGTTTATTCAATTTCAAAACATATCAGCTGTTTTTCTATCTGTTCTAATTATGATATTACTCATATTTTTCTGAAGCCATTCCCTACTGAAAATGTCATAATTTACACCATGTTGTATTTGATATGGGGCATAAAATGTTATCTTATTTTTCTGCCTCCCCTTTCACTGTTCAGATACAATGGTCGCCACCATTTTTTATTAGCCTCTAAATGCTCTAATACTATTTCCCAACAGCTACCTTGGATACAGATGCCTTAGGCTTTCATTTTGCCTTTAAATCTACAGTGTTTGTGCAGTGAAAAGGCTAACCGATTTTGTTGTGTCGTTTGGCAGTTCCATAAAGCTTAGATGCTTTTTAGCATGTTTTAACGATTATAACTTAAGCGCACAACCACTAAGACCCTTTAATTAATTAATTTACTTTTTCATTTAAATAATTAATTATTATTTTTCATATGAAAGGTGTAGTTTTGGTGCATACATAGGATTTAATTTTTAAAACATGCTTAATGTGACATTAAGATAAATATATTTTTTTTTTAGAATAATCAAACCTGTAAAAGACTCCTCAGTCAAAAGATGGTCTAAATGTGTGAGGAACTATAATAGGTGTATTAAATAATAAATATTCAATGTCGCTCTATTATTTATGGGAATGAGCAGAATAGAATGAACAGAGGAGAACAGAAACAAGAAATTTCTGGAGGGAAATATAAAACTGACCACCAAAAAAATCTTGACTGATGTTTGTATGAATCCGGGTTTCTCTGTGAAAGAACATTCCAATTTCATTAGCATAAAGGATTTAAACGGATTTCAAAGTGTGAAGTGACTTTCACTGAAAAAAGGCTTTACAGTACAAAGACATTTGTGACACAGTGACTATGGAAACCATCATACATAATTTTAATCCTATAGACTTTTTTTTATACACAAGCTTGTTTGCATTTTTATTTAAATGAGGAAGGGAAAATAAGATTACTTTAATAACTGTAAATGAATTACATTGAACAATGGCCACTCTCTAATTAACATAGCTCAGGTAAGATCATACAGTGTTTTAAAAATGAAATGAAAGACTTGAAAAAAACGTGACCAGTCTATACAATCACAGATATATAACGACAATCACATATGCAGCTCATGTCTGCATAATCACACAAATGAAGGCATGAGCTAAATATCTTTTAATACATATTGAAAAATAATTATACTTGATTTTATTTAAATAATAGCTAAGACTTGATGATGAGTCACTAAGTGCCGAATGGCTTTACTTGTAAATCAAAGGGTATATTATTACAGCACAAAGATGAGGTGCTATTACCCATATCATCTGTCAGAAACCTCATTCTATGAATAGTCTATACAGAGTTACTTACAATTTACAGCTTTGTACATGTAACAACCTTCCTTCTCTTTAGCAGTAAAAATAGATTTTTTCCCTAATTGAATCAAATGACCATGCCGAAATATGCAACAACCTTCCATAGCCAAAATTTAAATAAAAAAAGCCAGGGAATTTGGTGTGTTAGTCCATGTTGAGACCATACTCTCTTCAGCAGCAAGAACTTGTTGTCTGTAAGGTTTTAGCTGTAGTACAGGTAGATCCATGGGTTTGTGCAGCTGTTAAGACTGGCGAGGAGCATGATAGTGACGAACACTGGCCCTGTAGAAAAGGCATGAGACTGTAAATAAAGAATAACAGACAAAAATATCAAATTGCACCTATAGGAAGTGTTCAAACTTGGAACTTTTCTGTGCACAAATAATGCCTGTGTGCACCATCTGGTGTCTACCAGGCAACCAAAACAAAAAGCAGTTTAATCTGATCCTTTGTGGGCATGCACATGGATGGTAGGACCCAAGGTTTCCCAGCAGAACATTGCCCAAAGCATCACACTGCCTCCACCAGCTTACCTTCTTCCCATAGTGCATCCTGGTGCCATGTGTTCCCCATGCAGGCAAGCGATGCACCCAGCTATGCACGTGATGTAAAAGATAATGTGATTCATCAGACCAGGCCACCTTCTTCCATTGCTCCGTGGTCCAGTTCTGATGCTCACGTGCCCCATGTTGGCACTTTCGGCTGTGGACAGGGGTCAGCATGGGCACCCTAAATGGTCTACAGCTATGCAGCCTCATACGCAACAAACTGTGATGCACTGTGTATACTGACACATTTCTATCAGAACAAGCATTAACTACTTGAGCAATTTGAGCTACAGTAGCTAGGCTGTTTGATCGGACCTCACGGGTCAGCCTTTGCTTCCCACGTGCATCAATGAGTCTTCGTCACCCATGACCCTGTCGCCGGTTCACCACTGTTCCTTCCTTGGACCACTTTTGATAGATACTGACCACTGCAGATCGGGAACACCCCACAAGAACTACAATTTTGGAGATGCTCTGACCCAGTCATCTAGACATCACAATTTGGACCTCGTCAAACTCTGTCAAATCTTTACACTTGCCCATTTTTCTGCTTCTAACACATAAACTTTGAGGACAATATATGTTCAATTGCTGCCTAATATATCCCATCCACCAACAGGTGCTGTGATGAAGAGATAATCAGTGTTATTCACTTCACCTCTTAAAGTCAATGTATTATTATAATACAATTAACATTCAAAAATATTTTATTCAATTTAAATGTTTTAGAAAAAAATTCAAACATGTGTAGAAATATTTACAAATAAAATAATATTTTATGATAATATTTAAAATAAATATTAAAGATTCTGTTTTTTTTTCTACAGATCACTTTAATCCACATCAAAAAAGCAAATCATAGGAACTACAGACGGTCAGATCTTCTTCCATTGACGTTCAAGAGGCTCTTGGTTCATCTTACACACTGGAGAACATGATCATTAGGTTTTACACAAACTTATGTAGTGCATGCTGCTATCTTTAAAGCAAAATTAATATTAATAATTAGTCATCTTGTTAATTTTTCATTGCAATTTTACACCAATACTATATGTGTATCAAAATAAATGCTGTATTAAGTCATAAAAATGCAAAATAGAAGCATCTCAGAGTGACTTCTGCACAGCTTTGACTTACCTTGCGAGGGTGCACTGCTTGGACTCCAAGCTGACCAGAGCTGGACCACGAAGAATGGGCTCCAGCAGAGGGTGTACACCAGGATGATGATAAAAGTCATTTTGACAGTCTTTAGCATTGCGTTTGATATCCCTTTAGTGCTGGAGCGCCCATCACCTGTGCTGCCCTGCAAGGCTTTCCTCTTCATGTTGAAATAGATCCCTGCGCATATCTTTATCTGACAAAACATCAAGATCACGGCAGGCAGAACAAACACAGATAAAGTGATCCACGTTATGTATATTTTGCCTCCCCAGGGCTCAATAAATGTCGCCCAGCAGTCGAAAACGTTCTTCTCAACTTCTTGGAGTGAGAAGATGAATATTTGCGGAGCGCTGAACGCCAGTGAGATGAGCCAGGCGGCACTTATGGCAACATACCTGCGGAAAGACCCTCTGAAGAACGACACCATGGGTTTGCAGACCGCGTGATAGCGATCTATGGTCATTGCCACGATCATATACGTGGACGCAAACATCCCGACCACTTGAAGATACTTAACTGATCTGCACACCAGATCGGAGCCTTTGAACCGGTGCGTAATCTCCATGGATAACTGCGGCAGGACTTGGAAGAAAGCGACGACCAGATCAGCCAAGCACAGGTGCAGAAGAAACAGCTGAGTTCGAGTGTGTCTCTTTCGTCTTTTCCAGAGGGCATGGAGGAGGAATAAATTGCTAAATGTTGCCAGCACGAAAATAGACCCCAGAACCGCAGCTTTTACAAGCGCAAAGTGTCCATCAGATAAACCAAACCCCTCGTGCGCACTGGAACAGTCCCCGCTGCTGCAATTAAGGTTATTAGCCATTGTTAATTTAATCCTACCTCAGAGCCTGAATATTTCAATTGTTTTGTTTAGGACGTTTGACTCCTGCAGTTGTTGCGCACTGACGCACGCGGTGCGCTATGGCACAAATTGGCTAAGACTTCAAATCGACTACCTGTGTTCACGCACGTCAGGCATTTAGTCATACATTCATTATGCACTGAACAAACACTTGACACAATTTGTCTTGCAATTTGTGCTTTTAAGATCAGTATTCTTCCCTTAATGCCCATGAGATCAAAAATATGACTGGAGAGTGTGATATAAAATTACTTGCAGCATGAAAATTGCGACTGTGGTAAATATTCTATATAAAATGTATTCAAAATTATGTATATTACTATAACGAGGACCGTTATAGGTAGTTTTACTTTTTTCTTTCAAGACTATTAGCCTACCCGAACCAGCCTCATCATCTGCAATATGCAAGTCTACACATTTTCAGTCATTCGTAAATGAAGAATCAGGTAAGATTTCTGCAATAAAACTGAATGTGTTTTAGATAATAACAAGGTTTTTATATCCATAAATCCATATAGTGTCAATACATAGGCCATACACTGTAACTAAACAAATAAAACAAAACAAAAATCACAGTGACCAGTTTATGCTGATTCTACTGCATTTTGCAAATACGATTATTTAATAATAAAATATAGTTAATAATAAATTATTAATGCCATGATTTATTTGAGTGCAAAAATCTGACCTGTTTCTTACCCTTTGTTTATGACTGACAAACATTGTTTTTTAAGTAACTCGTTACTGTTATTTAAAAGAAATTATTTACCTTACAATATAACGGTCTCAGAATTGTAATGCGTTACATTACTCCTGAATTACTTTTGAGTACTAAGTTACTTTCACCGAAATAAGTAGAACTTAACATTCTAAAATGACAAAATGTAGGTTTCTTCAGAGCATTTTACATCTAGTAGAAGGCGATGTTATGTAGCATAATGACTGTGGGCTATCCAGGCTACTAACAGGCATAGGCTATTGGCAAAGTGAAGGCACAAGACAATGCAAGAAAGGATGACAGACAGAATCACAAAGATCCAAGTCTGTTAAAAATATGGTACAAGCCTGAGTTGGCCTCATTTTCAGCCCTTACTGTAAAAAAAATTCAGGTCTCCAGTTGAAAATGTTCTAGTGACTGATCACATCTAAATTTTTCAGTTTGGCCGAATCGAATTTCTGTGAATTAAATTCATGAATTCACAGAATTTCAATTCGGGCAACTGAAAAATTTAGATTTGATCAGTCACTTGAAAATTTTCAATTAGAACTTTTTTTTTTTTTACAGTGTTGCTAATGATTAAGGAATTAAGGACATACAGCTGCACAAAGTTTGCATCAACATCTGTAAATTTTTTTAGCTATATAGCTGATCTTTCTGCTGTAGAAATTCTGAACATATATATATATATATATATATATATATATATATATATATATATATATATATATATATATATATATATATATATATATATATAATATTTTTTTTTTTTTTTTTTTTTTGTAGAAAACTTGATGTCCTTGAACCCCAAATGGGATTACCACCTCTATAATTTTTTCTCACCGGACCAATAGTTGACCACCAGCAGAAAAAGGTAATTCTGTATAGTATAAAATATGTATTGTATATGTAATGTAATGTAAATAAATATTTTATTTTTTGTACATTTATTTTAATGCAGACAAAATGTTTTTGTACACACATGCATGAAAACATAATTTTAAAATCTCATGCAAACACGCGTGTAACTTAAAATAATGGATCGATTTAGGCTATTAGGCCTACACTATACAAATGTAATAAATACAAACAAAACAATTATCATATTAGCTTAACAATTACCAATTAAAAAACGAAGCTAAAAGGGAGACTATTGGCTAGCATACACATGAGTGAACAAAAAATGATACAAATAAATAAATGAATTATAAAAATATGTATATATTTTTTCATTAGTCAATTTAAAAGATTAAATTACGAAATCCCAAGTAAAAATATACTCCAAAAATAACGATGTTCAAAAAGTGAATTGAAGTGATTGACATCTGTTTGTCTGCCTAGTTACAGTCATATCGAACTCTGCATTACCTCAGCGGTTCACGTGACTTTATGGCGTTTCGCTATTGGCCAGAACGTACCGGGGAAGTTGTTTGTGTCAAAAAAGCAGGAAGCGCACAATTTTTTAGGTGCGGACAAATTGGAATGTTTTTTCAGCTGGATTTCTTTGTAATGTCTCACTGAACGTCGCTGGTCTTATTCTAGCAGGAAATATTCTCTTATGTCCCTATATTTCTCCGCGAAGCACAATATCTGTAAGTATATGCATGACTTTTAAAATTAATTTCGATTTTCTCCCCGTCTTAACTAACTGATCGGAAGTCAGTCAATAATCATTAGCTGATGAGCTCACCTGCGTCTATAAATTAAACATGTCGAACACAGCGTCCTATTAGGTTGTCAGCTATTAGGTTCTGGAGTATTATATTTAAGTTAAAAGTTACGTTTTCTAGACCCGTGCCTTTGTTGGCATGAATTATTCACAACACGTATTAACTATTTGTAAGAGGCGGACCGTTTTCCCGTCTTATTCAGTGACATGACAGTACGAGTAACTAAGTTACCTAACCGTATGTCCACACCTGTTTTTTTGTTTCATTATGTCAATTAAGTCTTAGTTTTGGTTTTACATTGACTTACTTGTTTAGCATGCTGCTCGTGATATTTGGACCTGTTATCAGATTAATAAGTTTGATAAGGCCTGTCATTTTCTATCAGATAAAACATTTTTGGACACACTTGACTGTTTGTTTATAAGGGTTTAAAGGCAGTTGTTAGGCACGTAGTCATTGCCATACAGCATGACATTATGTTCCATATTTTATATCAAGCAATAACTTCGTATTCGTATTGCATCCTTCCTATAGAAAATATAGAACCTAACTTAATTCAACGTTGCTATACAACATAGCTAGCGAACAGTTAGGATAAAGCTGTTATCATTTAAAGGGATAGTTCACCCCAAAATGGTTGTCATTTACTCAACCTCATATTCCAAATGAGTTTCTTCTGTTGAACACAAAGTATATTTTAAAGAGTTGGTAGCAAGCGTTAATGGCACCCTTTGACTTGCATGGTATTTTTTTTCTTACTATAGAAGTCAGTGGGTGCTGTCAGCTCTCTAGCTACCAACACTTTAAAATGTCATGTATTAGTTTTTGTCAAACACAAAATAAGTTTGGAACAACAACTTGTGGGTAAGGAAGGACTACTTTCATTTTTTGGGTGAGCTACTCATTTAAGTATATTAAATGATAAGTCACTTAACTAGTAATATTATCTTTAATGTTTGTAGGCTACTTGTGGAATGCACTTTCTATACGGTGACATGACTCAACTGTTACTTTTTAGTGAATTTTGTCCTCCCCAGTTAGAAGCCAGGATTGGAAATTCACATTAGCATTTAAAAATGCATTGGGAGCGTGTTTGCTTGGTATGGCCATTTCCAAATGGACCTGGGTGAATGTACGACATTATGCCTTCTATTCTAAAAGCATGTTTACACCGAGCTATATAACTATAAAGATAACTGTTGATAAATTTGTTTTTATGCATCGGTGTGGACAAATTATGACAACTTTGTTTCTGCTCTACTACTTTAAATCTTCCTGAAAGTATAATTTCTCGATTCCATATGTTCTTGTTAAACATTCATGGCCATTTTATTATGTACACCTGTTCAACCGCTCGTTAATGCAAATCTAATCAGCCGATCACAGGGCAGCAAGTTGATGCATGTAGACATGGTCAAGAGGATCTGCTGAAATTTAAACTGAGCATCAGAATGGGGATAAAAGGTGAGTTTTAAGTGACTTTGAATGTGCCATGGTTGTTGGTGCCAGATGGGCTGAGTATTTCAGAAACTGTTGATCTGCTGGGATTTTTATGCACAACCATCTCTAGGGTTTGCAGAGAATGATCAGGACAGACTAAATGTCCACTCAGAAGCAATTATAGAGGTGAAAATGCTTTGTTGATGCCCGGGGAGAATGGCTGGATTAAGCTAATAAAGGCAACCGTAACTCAAATAACCACCCATTACAACCAAGGTATTCAGAAGAGCATCTCTGAACATAACACATCGAACCATGAAGCAGATGAGCTGCAGCAGAAGACCACACGGGGTGCCACTCCTATCAGCTAAGAACACGGAACTGATGCTGCAATTTCCACTGGCTCACCGAAATTGCACAATAGAAGATTGCCTGGTCTGATGAGTCTTGATTTCTGCTGCGACATTCAGATAGTAGGGTCAGATATGTCATAAACACCATGCTTGGTACCAATGGTTCAGGCTGCTGGCGGTGTGGGGGAGGTTTTCTTGGCACACTGTACCCATTTTGTCTTTGTTTAAATGCCACATAGTGTCCATCCCCTTATGACCATTGTGTACCCATTTTTGATGGCTACTTCTAGCTGGATAATGAGTTCACGTGACTCAAATGGCCTCCACAGTCACAAGAGCTCAATCGAACAGGGCACCTTTGGAATGTGGTGGAACAGGAGATTCACATAAATGTGTTCTAGTTATTGCCCTTTGTGTGAACGGGCCTTCTTAACTTAGGATCTGAAAAAGGCAATCATTTACAGATTGTAACTGAATTCACGGTTACTAAACCGATAAGAGTTGGGGTTCTGATTGAGCAAGTAAAATGCCTAATTAAATTTGTATGCTCTCTCACTTAGTATGACGTACACTGCCCCGTTGCACTAAGTAACAGCTTATGTGGAGATGGAGGAACGTGCTCGCAGCTGTCTGCTGCGCTCCAAAGCCACTCTGGAGCAGGACATCAAAGCCTCCTACTTGATGGACCACATGGTCAGCGACGGGGTCTTGACGAATGATGAAGAAGCGACGGTGCTCAACAAGGTCTGTTGTGGTGTTAACATAATGTTTTAATGCTATAAAAGGATTCCAAGTCAAGTTGTCCTACTTCTGTTTCTTCAGGCCACTAGAAAAGAGCAGGCCGCAATGTTGCTTGAAGTGCTGTTGAGGAAAGACAACAGGGCATATATCTCCTTCTACAATGCACTGATCAGAGAGAGTTACGGAGATCTAGCCACCCTCCTTCATGGTGACCTGCCTCTGCTCAGCCCAGAGGGAGAGCGGAGCTTTGCTGATGGAGTGTCTCCCTCTGGTAACCATTTTAGCCACTTGGACATGTCTGAACTCGTTTTTGAAGTAAATGAGCATGAGACGCTATAGTTTTTTTTTGCTATTATTGTAGTCCAGGCGATTCTGAGTGAAGGTGGGGTGCCTCAGAGACCCGTGGTGTTTGTGAGCCGACCCGCTCTGCTGAATCTGATCCGGCAGAAGCTGTACCAGCTGCAGAAGACACCGGGCTGGGTTACGGTCTTTGGCATGGCAGGCTCAGGGAAGTCTGTGATGGCTGCAGAGGCTGTTCGAGATCATGCCCTCATTAAGGGTAATAACTCAGCGTTGCATTTGCAATTTGAGAATTTAAGGAAATTTAATATTTTTAAATGTACACCTTTCTGATTTGTGTGCATGTTAGTCTTATTTTGAAATTGCAAAAAAGCGGTATTTGTTTGTAAATAATTGGTAGTCCATATGAAACGTTTGTTAGTTAGAATCTCTTGATTCTCATCGAAAATACATTTTGGTCCAAAAATATCAAAAACTACGACTTTATTCAGCATTGTCTTTTCTTCCGTGTTCCTCAAATAAAGATTCAAATAGTTAATGAATCAGTGAATCGATCAATGATTCGGATCACCAATGTCACGTGATTTCAGCAGTTTGGATCGTGTGTCAAACTGCCAAACCATGTGACATTGGCTATATATGTATCTGCTCAGATGTATTTTTTTTTTTTCTTCAGAGTGTTTTCCAGATGGTATTCACTGGCTTTCTGTTGGCCAATGTGAGCGGGCAGACCTGCTGATAAGGATGCAGTCTCTGTGTTTCCGTTTGGAACAGGGTCAAAGTTCAGAAGCCAGTCAGCGGCCACCCTGCTCTGTGGAGGAGGCCAAAGAGCGCCTGCGGTTCCTTATACTCCGTAGGTTTCCAAGGTAGGTGCTGGAATGATGTGGTCTCTGTAATACTATACATTTTAAATTAAGTTGCCTTTACTTTATGAGCTGCTTCCTCTTATGTGCATCCATCAGGTCCCTGTTGATTCTCGACGATGTCTGGGACAGCTCTGCTCTCAGGTCCTTTGATATTCAGTGCCGAGTTCTTCTTACCACACGCAACCGAAGTCTGGCTGACTCTGTAAGTGGTAAGTAATACATTTTAGTGTGTCTAGTTTGCATTGCGTTGATTTGACACCGTGAATGGTTTAAGTTCTAAAAGTTTAGTTTTAGTAACTAGGTGGATCTTGTGCCTGCTTGCGTCTTAAGTTTTAGAGCTGAAACAAATCCTGCACTAAATTAAATTACACATCAAACTCTGACAATGGAGAGCAGCTGGTCTTGGAGATAAGCTATTTTCAGCTGAGGTTATGAGAGAAATGTTCTTTTGTCTGTATTGTTGCTGTTATCTTGCATAATTCATTTAACATTCTAACTTCATTAATGTAAGGGTTCATCCTGTTTCTGTGTGCTTTGTTTTTTGTGAAGGCATAAGGTTTGAAGTGCCTGTTGAAAATGGTCTAGATGAGGAAAAAGCCCTGGAAGTTCTTGCTTTGTATGTCAGTGAGAAGCCACAGAAACTCCCAGAACAGGCCCGCAGCATTGTGAGCGAATGCAAAGGTACAACTTGCTTTATGCAAAGCTGAACCAAAAACATGTAATAACCACATTTGTTACCCGCTTAATGTCCTCTACCTCACATGTTACTACACTATTTTATAAAAGTACAAATTTACTCTGCAAATCATCATTGCCCTATATTGGTCTGTCTCCTTTGCATAACATTTGAGTAATAGTACTTAATACTAGGGTACACTGTAGTAATAAAGTACCATTACTGAAGTGCTTTACACCCCCCTGACCGTCGTAAATGTTTCTTCTTCCATTAGGGTCTCCTTTGGTGGTTTCTCTGATTGGAGCTCTGTTGAGGGAGTTCCCTGACCGCTGGAGCTACTACCTTCGGCTGCTGCAGGAGAAGCAATTCAAGCGGATCCGCAAGTCATCGTCCTACGACTATGAGGCTCTGGATCAGGCCATGGACGCCAGCCTGCAGGTTCTAAAGCCTGAACACAGAGATCTATACCGAGACCTGAGCGTCATGCAGAAAGACATCAAAGTGCCTGCTAAGGTCTCACTGTTGCTTATTTTTATTCCTAATTTATGGTTATCATACTTGCAAATATGACCACATTAGCAACTTTTAAAAATGATTTTTTTTGGTCATGCAGGTTCTGTCAGTGCTATGGGATCTTGAGTTGGAGGAGGTAGAGGATGTCCTACAGGAATTTGTGAATAAATCACTGCTGTTTCGTGACTGTAACCAGCGACCGTATCTCTATTACCTTCACGATCTGCAGCTGGACTTTCTCGCTGAACAGAACCGTGGTCAAATTGCTGTGAGTTATTACATTTTTTTGTTTTTTAAAGAGGTGCCACCAAAGAACAGGGACTGAATTAATTTCTCCTGTAGGAACTACATAAAAAGATGGTCCGTAAATACCAGCAGTTCTATAATGAAAGCCCACCCAGTTCTGGAGATAAAGAATGTTCGTATTGGTACCAATTCCTCCCATACCACATGGCTAAAGCAGGACTGTCTAAGGTAATTTGAACCTATTTGAACACAAGCATATGTAGGCTCTTCTAATGATTGTCCTTCCATTATAAACATTGAATTATCCTGTTTTTAGGAGCTTTATTCACTGATGTTTTCCTTGGACTGGGTCAAAGAAAAAGCTCAGGTTATGGGATCTGCCCATCTTATCAACGACTATGTAGAATATGGTGAAATACTAGACAAAGAGGTATTTATACAGTTTTAGCTAGATTTGTTGATGTTCCTCAATTGTACCTTCTTTTTTTTTAAAGAAAATGTTTTGCACACAGAATAGTGAGGTGAGACTGCAGTTTCAGGAGTTCCTCTCTCTGAATGGACATCAGCTGGAGCAGAGGCCGTTTCCTGACCTAGTGCAGTTGGCGCTGTCTCAGCCCACATGCTCCGAGGTTTACAGGCAAGCCTTGATGCAAGCGCAGAAAAGGGCCAGCAGAGGGCAGCTCTATCTTGACTGGGTGTATGTATTCTACTTGCTCACTACGTCATACAGTGACTTTTGTAGTAAATGAGGTTTTGATTGAAAGTGTGATTTCTGACTCTTAGAAACAAAAATCGTCAGGATAGTTTGTCCCTGCTGGTCCTGCATCCTCACCAGCGGTCTGTCTATTATGCCTGCTTTTCCAAAGATGGGAGTAAAATTGCCTCTTGTGGAGCCAGCAGGACGTTGCGGGTAAATATCCATTTGTGTTCTGAGTCTGACAATATGCAGTTTCATGACTTGCAAATATTTGCCTATTTGTCCTCCTAGGTGTTTAAAACGACCACTGGAGAGAAACTTCTGGAGCTTCAGGCTCATGACGAAGATGTTCTGTGCTGTGCCTTCTCCCCCGATGGCCGTTACATAGCAACCTGCTCCAGTGACAGGAAGGTTAAGGTCAGTGTGTCCGTCTCCGTGGAAATTTTATGTGTAGGTCAATATCTTTTTATAGGGTGTCAGTTTGCTCCAGAATGACTCTTTGGTCCCACTTTTATATTAAGCGTCTTTAACTATGTACTAACATTTAAATTAATAATTTGATACAATGCACTTATTGTGTATATACATGCATTTACATTGAATTTAATACCTGAAAAATACCTGCATGTAATTACACTGACCCTTCACTTTTGACCTTTCCATACAACCGAACCTTGCCTGTATCCCATCTCAAAAGCAAGTGTTTTGCAATACAATATGAACACAGTAAGTGCAATGTACATAATTTTTTTTTAATGCAAATACATAAAGCTGCTTAATATAAAATAGGAAAGACTCTTTTAATATTCAACTTCTTTTTGAATTTGCATAATGTTCACACAGCACTTTGTATTATAAATAATATATTAATGTTTTAACTATCCATAGAATGAGGTGTTTTGTGTGTTGTAGTTGTGGAACTTTGAGCGAGGTATTCTTATCAGAGTGTTTGGGGAGGAACATGAGGAACAGATAAACCACTGCCAGTTCACCAACACAGGCCGACGTGTCCTGCTGGCCACCTGCTCAAACGACAAATTCGTAAATACCAAGGTCAGATGTTTTTAGAGTTCCGTACATTTTTGTTTCGAATTATTAGTTAAGAAAATGTATTAACAAATCAGTGTTCTTATTTTTGTAGAAGAATTGTACATTTTATACTTGGTTTATAATAAGCGTTTTTTTTTTTAAACCATTCAAGCGCAAAAACTGAGCGCAAAGACGCACATGCTGTTTTCTGTGCTGCGGGCACAAGCCACACACGCAACGAATGGCTTTTTCATTGTGGATTGTGCCCGATATTGAACTCCCTCATCTTTTTACACTGCATACAAACGGACAAATGTCTTCAGACGGTTGAAAAGGTGAAAACGCATGTGTAACAGTATAGGATCTGTGCCGCTCTTAAAGTGACTGCAGATTTTCCTGATGCTGTCTCTAACGTTAATCAAACAAAAAGATGAGCATTCACTTGCTGTTCTAGGCAGAATAACTTGTGTAATGTACAGTCTATATTATTAATAAAGTGCAGTGTTATTTTACATTTGATTAGTTTCTGTACCTGAATACCTGAGAATATTTTTCAATCATATCTCTGTGCAATTGCTATTTTTTTATTATTACTGAGTGTTTACTTGTCTTTAATGCTTAATTTATTATAGTTAGAAAAAGGTATTTTTAAACCATATGCGCAAGTTCTTTAGCTTGTTCATGGTATTTAGCTACAATTAAATGTTTTTTTGCAATAAGATTTGAATGTGAATGATGCCTCCAGGCGCTCGTTTTTTTCCGGAAAGACTCGGTACAGCCCATATTTCTTTTATAAATATAATAAAACTAAAGACTTTTCGGAGATATGAAGGATGAAATACTACTCTATAGGTACTCAAGATTGACATGAGATTGACTGAAACTCAGTGTTTTTCACCCCCCCCTTTAATTTTTAAATGATACCCAACTCTACTTGTTTATTACTAAACTTTTGTGAGTGAAACTCTTGACTACATTTTTTGAATATGCTGCAATTATTCTAAAGCACCCTAATCTATTAGCAACCCTAATCTTATTCCTTTTAGAGTCTGACATGATTGGTTCAGTGAGCCACAGTAACCACTCCAATGACTTCACTTCAACAATGATTGTGACTAATAACTTGTGCGTCTTTGTGTAATATAAATATTCTCATTAAAATCACGTTACTGGTGCATAGCAGGTGTGTGGTAGTGTTTGATAATTAAATCCTCATATGCTCTGTTTCTGCACACTCCATTTCCTCTTTCCACATTTAGAGGCAGATTTGGTGAACGTGAGTAATGAGTGACAGCTGGTAGGATGCTCACTCAGATCAGCAGAGGAGGGGAACGGGGCAGCCGTGTAATTTTTACAGCTTGTGAAAATTTCAGAGAATTGTGGGAAATCTGTAGGAGTGTGACAGCAGGAGTCTGCAGTTTAGCTGTATTCATTCATGGGTGTGAAAACAGAGTGAGCGCACTGGTGTCACACCACCCAGTGGAGGTGTGAACACAAAAGGGGCATTTTGTGGAATATCTCGGCATGAGTGACAGAAATGCCCTCAAATGAGATTTAGAGAATGTAACTGCAGACATGTTTAACACAAGAGCTCCTGCAGACTAAATGTTCTTCTCTTATTTTGGCTGTCCTGTTCAATAAACCCTGGCAGAGTGATCAAGAATCCTACACAAATTGTTCCCTCTGTTCCTGAATCCATGCGTCCTGCCTTTTTGAGCCTGCTTTCATTTCTTTTCTCCATCGTTGCTGCAGCTATGGAACCCCAACAAGCAGACGTCTCAAAACACTATGTTTGGACACATGGAACCTGTCAATCACTGCTGCTTCTCTCCTAATGACGCCTACCTCGCCACTTCATCCAGTGACGGCACCTTGAAGGTGAGGCCGTTTTCAAAACTTTTGATAAATTCCCCATTATTAGAAAGGCTCAAACTAGTTGATCGTCTCTACTCAACAATACAGGTGTCCTCTTAATGTGTTTCTTGCACTTGTCTTTTGTATTTGGCAGTTGTTTGAGGTGTCGTCTGCGAACGAGTGGAAATCGATTGATGTCAGTGGCTTTTTCCCAGAGAGTGACGATGAAATAAAAGCTATTGTGAAATGCAGCACTTGGTCAGCTGACGGCTCACGGATAATTTGTGCTGCCAGGAACGCTGTGTTTGTAAGTGATTTTTGCCAGTTGTGAAATGACTTGGCACTGCCACTCAATATTTACTTTTTTGTTGTGTTGCCTGTAACAGCTTTTATTTTTATTTTTTGAAGTCTGAGTCACACCAATCACATTAAAATGATTATGGGAAAATGAAAAGTAAAGCATAATTTAATCTACTCAGGCTGTCAGAAAGATTAATATACTGTGTGGGTCTTTTTGTTTCTGCTTCCCTTGTGATATGGTTTGTTTTAAACGTGTGTTGTATGCATGTAGGTGTTTGATGTAAAGACTTCAGACATGCTGCTGGAGATGAAGACTAGTCGTCTGAGCACCATTCAGTATTGCCACGCGTGTCCCAACAGCAGCCTTCTGGCCGTTGCGCTCTCCCACTACGCTGTAGAGGTAAGCCACACCACAGCGCTAAAATGTGCCGAGTATTCCTTGTTTCTGTTAATCTATAGCCAGTATTTCCAAATTCTATACAATAATGTGTGACTGACAGACCAATGTTAATGTTCTCTTAAAATGAATAATTGAAATCATCCCCTCTGCTGTTGCTCCTAAATATACTGTCCATGGGAAGCAATTAAAACAGTTTTATAAATAGTTTTATCTTTATAGTACTGTTCAAAATTTTGGGGTTACCAAGTTTGCTTTTATTTAATCAAAAATAAGGTAAAAACCGCAATATTGTTAAATTGCTATTTAAAATATCTTGCTATATAAACATCCCCGGCTCCTCTCGTCAGTCATGATTTGGCATTCTAATGTCCCCCTGAATCAGACTAAATTCCTGAATTTTGTACATTTTTAATATTGACATTATTGATACCTGCAATACATTGTTGGTTTGGTTCTGTTTCATCTAGTGGGGTTTATTACTGATCTCCCTGCTCTCACCCATGCTAGGCTGCATGGATACGCAGGGAGTTCTTTCCCAGAACAGAACCATGCCGCCAATCCAAACTATATGCTAATAGTCAATCATCTTTACTATAGTGGTCCTGACAGAAATTAATCTTTAGCAGACAATTCTTCAGTGTCGCATGATATTTCAGAAATCATTCTAATGCTGATTTGGTAACATTTCTCAGACTTTATTTTTTTTTTAAATTCTTATGAATAGTAAGTGTTAAAATGTAAAAAATTGTATCTTGTCAAATGTCTTTACTGACACGTTCATCATTTAATGCTGAATAAATGTTACTCTAACCCCAAACTTTTGAAGTGTAACGAGCAGTTCAAGTTCACAGGGCAATCAGTTAACAGGTTACATGCTTGTGCGCTGCTCTCGTCCAATCAACGTTATTAGCCGCATGCATATGCAAATAAACATTTACAAAGTTCAATAAGAAATGTCCCAACTGGACTAATCCATTAAATAAGGATGAACAATGTGTAAAGCATGAAATAAATTAATCTTTAATTATTGATTAAGGAAGCCTGGTGAGCATGATGTAAACCCCACTGTTGTTTTTCAGCTGTGGAACTTTGAGACCAGTAAAAAGAAAGCCGAATGCAACGGTCACTTGAGCTGGGTTCACTGTGTCCAGTTTTCACCCGACGGCTCGCTGCTGCTGTCCTCTTCTGATGATCAGACCATCAGAGTAAGCTAGCTTTGGTCCCGCTCTTCTTGTTGCGTGACAGTTTTGCAGTTATTCTTTGAACAGTATCGACCTGTTATCACAAGTGTTAACGCTTGTCTAGCTGTGGGAGACTGACCGGGTGCGCACCTCTTCTGCTGTGGCTCTGAAGAGGGACACTGATGTTCTCTTCTCCCAGAGTGACGTTACAATAGTGGCACCTGACAGCAGAAACCGAATACAGGTATGGTCCACCAGAGATGAGCATCATCTATATTTGTATATTCGTCTTTTTTTTGTTTTGGATTGCATTGACATGTAATGCTGCATTGTGAACATTCAGGTACGGACTGGATCCACAGGTGCTGTTCTGTACGAGAGTGAAGAGTTGTCGTCCAGGATTCGCTGTACTTGCATCAGCAAAAATGCTGCTTTTGTGTCTCTGGGAACTGGGGATGGAACCGTACAGGTACTACAGCTCACCCGCTGTCTCATCTTAATATCATTCTCGCTTTGAATGGGAGTCTCTGGGCATGCAAAGCACTCTGGGTAAAAATAGCCTTCAGGATGCTTGTGGGTGTTTTGACTCCCCTCCGGCAGTGAGATTTACCGTGGCTGTCAACTGCACTCAGCCCTCTAATCTCTCTGCCTTCTTTTCCCAAACTTTCCCTTCTCTCTCTCCTGAATGTCGTCATGCTGGAGGCAAGCGTTGTCCTCCTGTTCTGTACAGTGTGCTGTAGTGTAATGATTGTGACTGATATGTTTGGGACAGTGGGGAAGCCTAGAGGTAACAGCTGACTGATGGAATGAAAGGCTGTTCCCCATCCTCACATTTATTACACCCCAAACAACCATTTATTTAGATCCTTCCTCTCCATGTCTGCCTCATTGTTAGTGTTTAACCTAGAGAAAGACACGGATACATTTAGACAAGCAGTTAATGTAAAATGATCAACTGAAATGTTCCAGGTTCAGTACAAATTAAATTATTTTGACAGCTTCTGTGATGTATCACAGGATATTACAAAAATGTGTCAAAGTTTTTTTTGTGTGCATTTAAACTGAGGTTATTTTCTGGTTGATAGTAGTTGCCTTTTGAACTGTCTTTAGAAAAATGTGTCTAACATTAAAGTTTGAATTGCAGTAGTTTCTAAATGCAAAGCTTCACTTCTGCAGTAATACTGGCACCATTATGAAACACCAGAGGGTGCCAGACGGCTACCGAGCAGAACATTGCAAGCATGCTCAACTGCTTGCAAGTAAAGCAATTGTAGAGTTGTGGATGCAGTTAGTCTGTAATGGTGTATTTCTTGCAGGTCCCCCCTCCCCCAAGGAAAGTCTGGCATCAATGAAATCACAGGAAAATTGAGTTGTACTAGAGAGATGAGGACTGTTTGTGTATGTGTGCACAGACAGGAAGAGTGAAAGTTAGACAGTTTCTGAAGAGCGTTGGATGGAGAGCCTTGCAGCTGCTGAACTTGCAGTGTGATTTTGTGCTGGCACTAGGGCTAGAGACAGGTACAGTGCAGGTATGGGGAGTGGAAGTGTATGTGTGAATGGATAATTTCACAATCCTGAATTGTTTAAGGGATGGTTCACCCAAAAATTAAAATTCTGTCGTCTTGCAGGTTTGGAACAACTTGAGGGTGTCAAATTTCTTTCTTCTGCTGAACACAAAATATATTTGGCAGAATATGGGAAAACAAACATTTGAGGACTTCCATAGTGTTTTTCTTTTCTGTACTATGAAAGTCAATGGGGTCCAGTTTGCTTAGCCATAATCAAAATATCCTTTGTTCAACAGGAGAGAGATTTTCATGCAAGTTTAGAACTAGAGGGTGAGTAAATGACAGAATTTTCATTTGAGGGTTAACATTTCCGTTTCTACCAAAAATGTTTTAAACATTGACTGTTTATGTTAATTTAAAACCGTTTAAAAACTGACATTGTTTGAGCACCAAATCAGGATATTAGAATAATTTCTGAAGGATCATGTGACCTTGTTTGTGTGTTCTGTACACTTATCCATTACTTAGCTTTTTTTTGCAGAATTTGATCCTAGAGTGACACCCACTTAAGACCAGAACACCAGCCTGCAAGCACACATACCTCCTTATTTTACTTTCCAAAAACACAGCACATGCTTCTGTAGTGCCGGGCAGCTTTAAGTTGACATTTTAGATGCAGCAGAAAGGGCCAATAGTCATTCTGGTGTTCCTGAATGCCTGACAGAGCGGCTAACTGACTCTCCTTCAAGTGTGCTCTTAAACTGCTTCAATCACATTTACATGGAGGAATCTAGATGCATACACTGGCAAAGTGTGAAGTTTACCATTTGTCTCTAGTGGCTTCTCTTAAAGGGTCTATGCAGGGTACAACTAAATGTAGCCTTAAAGCTATGGAGAGAAATCAAATCAGAGAATTAAATAAAATAAAAATCGTTGCCATCCCAACGTCACACTTTTCTCCCTGTCCCCTTTAACTCTCATCTAATAAAGTTTTTTTTCTTCTCAAAACATACTTTTTTCTGAATTTTGCTATCAAAGTTTAATTTTTTTTTTTTTTGTAGTTACATGCATTTGCAACTTGATTTATTCTGCACTGCTAATTTCACTTGTTTTATATTCTCTAAAGGTGTTGGAGGTTTCATCTGGAAAAACGGTGAAGCTCTCAGGTCACACTAGGACTGTTCACCACTGTCAGTTCACTGAAGACGGTGAAACTCTCATCACGTCCTCAGAAGATGCTACTGTCCGGGTAATTCACTTGCAGCTGTTTCTCATAGTTAAAACGGGAGGAAAATCTGTTAAGAACTAAACGTATGCCACATCATAGACCCTGTCCCAAATGGCTCACTTGCGGTCTTGTGGACTTAAAATGGCCGGCGCATGTCCCTTTTGTCATTTTTGGTTTCAGAAGGATGTTCGCGAGTGCCCCGATTGTGACACTTTTGCTGAGCCCGCGCTGAAGCTAGCGTCACAGTAGACTTCTGCCCGACAGTCAAAGTGCCATTATGTCACGAAAGTGTGGACCCTGAGGAAGGCCGTGAGGGCCTAGGGTTACATTTGGGACAGGACCATAGTCAAATGCAAAGAAATCTTTTTTTTTTTTTTTCTTGTGCACAGCGTCAACATATTCAAAAACTTGCTTGCATGCAATATTTGTTTTTCTTTGTATGCAGTCTTTTTGTTTCTTTTCCCTTTCATCTTATGCAAAGTTTAAGTGTGGACAGATTATATTTGTCTTTGTTAGGATTTTGCTGGGGTTTTCTTCATTTTTTTTTTGTTGGTACAACCATTTTCTGGTTTTGAGGGCAGTTGAATGCAATTTTTGTAATTGGCGGATGGCGACTACTATTTAGACCTTTAGGACATCTGTAGTAGAATGAAAGTGTTTAACCCTAAATCAATACTTCAGTTCTAGACTCTTTGCAAACCTGTTTCAAAAGATTACATCTCAATTATTAACTTCTGAGAGCATTAACACTTTGCCTGTCTGCAGGTGTGGAAGTGGAGGACAGGTGAGTGTCTGGTGCTGGAGGGTCATAAGGAGCCAGTCAGGAAGTTCCACCTTTTAAACGCGTCTTCCTCTCCTCATCTTTTCTCATGGTCATTTGATGGCACGGTTAAGGTAATAGCATTAATTACAACCATTGTTGTCAAGCCTAAATTGTGGACTGAAAGCAGTCAACCCTGATAATTGTGATGCATGCAGTTAAATGCTTGTGAACAGTTTTAAGATCTCTGTGGCAGTAGGCACTTCAGTTGGTTCACCCCCAGTTGTAGTCAGGGCTTCTGTGGAAAAGAGACATTTTACGTGTTCCGCAACTTCCTACCAATTTTCACAAATAGTTATTTTTAATGTTACAAAGGCAAAGTAAATGAGCTTTTCTGTATACTTTTTTATAATTGTGTAATGTTCTAGCAATAAATGCTATATGAATCAAATTCAATAGACCATTAAATCAACTTTGTTTTTTTTATCAATGTTATCAATTCAACAGGTTTGAATACTACAGTTTCTTGAATAATTTTTTTATTTTTTATTAACAATTAAAACAAGCTATAATTCCTTTGATCAAATCATGCGTCACTGAAGTGCATCACATTTATGGGAAGTGTCTTTTGCCTTTTTCAGGTGAAGTAGCCTGTTTCTTTGTTGCAGGTCTGGGATTTGAACAAAGGGCAGATGCTGCAAGACCTTGCGTGTCATAAGGGTGCTGTCCTGTCATGTGATGTGTCTTATGACGGATGGCTCTTTGCCACAACCTCGGCTGATAGGACTGCTAAGGTCAGCGAAAGGAGGCACAAATTCATATATCAGATCAATGTCGTGGGACAGGATATTCTTTACATTAAAGTGTCTCAGTCAGAGCCCAGGAACTACAGAAACCTGTTTCTGTTACACTGCTAGTTTGTTTACTTGAGTCTAAAAGCTCTAAAAGTCTGGTACGGTGTAAGGTCTGTACTAGGTGATCAGGAGTAGTTTTAATGAGCCCAGGGTGCTTGCTGTAACGATACCATTTGTGGCCAAATACTGGCTAATTAACTCTGCGTGAGTGCGGAACACAGGCATGATGCACGCGTAGCATCCTCTGTTTGTGGAATCAGAGGTCCAGCCTGCTCGCCTGAGTGTGAGATCCAAGTTCTCCGTCTGTGTGACACCTCCTCTACCAGAAGAGCTTTCTAATGTCACGCCATGTTCACGTCTGTCTGCCAGACCTTCTCAACCACCAGAGAGAGGATGGCAATGTGAATTTAGTGCTTGGTCATTCATGCCAAAAAGACCTGCCTCAATGACTAACTGCTGCTTGAAATATTTGTTTTTCCATCTCTAATTTTATTCAGTTTAGCCAAAAATTTAATGGATGATATTTGCTCAGCCTTGTGGCATACCATTTGTCTGGCTATCACCAGACCAAGCTAATTTTAAAATTGAACATTGGTCTGGGGAGTCTGCTCTGTACTTTCTACTGCACAAGGCGTGATAGTGTAACTGAAGCAGTAGAAATGAATGTACAGGTTTTCCAGACTGAGTTGCAGGGCGAAATCAAATCACTGGCAGATCAGGCTGGGTTTACCAAGTCTAGCATTCCATCCCATTTATTGGCCTTTTCTCGAAGAGAGATCTCGGAGGTTGAATAGTGTGTAAACATGTGAAGATATCTAGTTTTGCTCCTGTTCAGGTCATGCAGTAAAATGGCTTATAACTGCTGAGAATTTTACTTCTTTTTTCCCCCCTAAGGTATGGAGCAGTGCCTCGTGGGAGATGACGTTTTTGCTGGAGGGACACAAGGACTGCGTCCGTAGCTGCAGATTTTCATGGGACAACAAGCGACTTGCAACGGGCGACGACAATGGAGAAATAAGGGTGACTAAAGATCTAATTGTGGCTTTTAGTATGTTTTTGTTTTTAGAGTTCCGATTAGACTAACTTTTTCATTTTAAGTATGAATTTCTGAAACGAAAGGAATGCTTTCTGAATTTTTATTCTCAATTGACTGGTTTGGTAGTAATGCTACACTTAGATCTTTGAAAATGTCTTAAAATTAAAGATACGGAATCTGATCTTTAAACTACCATGTCAATGGGAGTCTGCGTTCCTGAGAGCGGTGCTCCCTTGTCACTTCCATGATCTTAAGAGTAAAATGGTTTTTGTAGAGACTCAATTGTTCTCAATACATGCTTGGTGTCAAGGTATAATAACTAGTGCAAACCTAGTTGCGGAATCGCATGGTTGTAAAAAAACAAAATCATGCTAAAGGTTGTCAATTATGGTCAATTTTGAAACTCAACATAGCCATAAATGCCAGCATGTTCAGAGCAAATAGAAGCGTTTGAATTAATACAGATATTAAGATAAGCATATGGACAAATACATTTTGATGGCACAATTCTCAAAACTCAGCATCCCCTGCTTGTCACTTCTGCCAAACTGTCTGTCTCGCTCTGTCTTCTCTTCCTGGGAGACGGGTCCCAGTGCTCGGCGTAAAGGAAAGTTCTACCTCATCAATTAAAGATGCACGCAGAGAGGGAGGGGAAAATGGGGAAAGCGAGAGAACCACAAACGGAGAGCGAGAAATGCTGTGATGTTATAATTCATGGCCTGTGGTGCTGTTTTTCAAAGCTCACGTCTCTATTATTTAACAGTTTACTGCCACTGAGAAACACAAAGCGCAAAACGCGCACTTCAGTGTAATGTCTGTAAATCCGGCTTTAGACTGGATGTATTTGCATTTGGCATGTTTTAGTTTCTCAAGCGGTTTCTGATCAAACTCCTACAAGAAACAGTACTGCGTTATAAATAAACACATTGTGGCTCTACTTTATGTTGTGCTGTATTATATGCATTTTGATTCATTTCTTTTGTGTAACAATGTTGTATGGTTTTGTCTTTTAAGCTGTGGAGCATGCTGGATGGAGCCCTCCTGAAAATCTGTTCCCGGGACACTAAGGACTCCATGGACTCTTTCCACGGTGGATGGGTAACCGACCTGCACTTTTCCCCTGATGACAGAGTACTCGTCTCTACTGGTGGATACATTAAGGTACGTACGCATTATATAGAATAAATTGTTTACAAGCAAACAATTGTAGGTTCTTTAGGCCTCCTGAAAGGTTCTTTTAAGCTTTATTCAGTCTGCTTGGGTAGTTTTTTTAGTTGAAAAGAACTGGTTGTTCACTTGGTTATGCTGTCTTTGATTCACTAAACAGTGTAGCCCTATTCTTAAAATAAATGCCTCAGAGTTTGAGGTAAACATTTTAATTGGTCTGAAACTGCCATGTTGAATGTAATTGATATCAGCCTTAATTTAGACATTATTATTATTATTATTATAATCATCATCAAAAGTAATACCCGACTTCCCTGCATTAAGGCATCACAAAACTCCACAAGCTGCAAAGTCTCGTGATGTCACTTCATCTGTATTATAAGGCAGACATTTGTCCAATCGCTCATGTCACAGAGGCACATTATCATGTCAGGAACTGAGCGAGACCAACTTCCATCAACAATGTCACCCATTATCCATCACATCGTGACTTCTTTATTAATATACTCAGAGCTGTCTGTACATTGTGTGAGTGTCACAGGCGTAATGACGCTTCATCACACATCAATCTGTCAGTTTATCAGACGCGTCTGCATTGGGCTGCCCCTACGCTCCTGACCCTCTGCGTGAGCGACGGGTCCGTCGGAAACCCGATAATAAGCTGATTGATCACCGGCTGTCCTCTCGCTGTCTGTAATATCAAACTATAAATGAATCATTGCATGCGTTGGTTCCACATCCCCGGCCAAACCTCTTCATCAGACTGAAGTAAATCTGTTACGACCACACAAAGGAAGGAGGTGTGCGTGATGTGACTCGTCACGCTGCGCGTCCTCCTGGAGATGCACTTGTTCCAATTTTTAGTGTACGTCGCCTGCAGGATCTGGTAATGTATATCGGAGCAGATGTTGTGTGAACTGCTGTGTGATTAGCCTACTTGCGTTCTGTAAAGGATCCTTGTGCGCATTTCCTTTCCATACATTATAATTTGCTAATTTTGCCATAGATCTGAAAAGCAGTTGCCGTGTTGAGTTGTGGCACTTGCGCAGTGGTGCAGGTTCCAAATTAGGAAGTTGTCATTCCCACCATCTTCATTGTCACCAGTTTGTGTCAATTTAAAACGTGACCCAAAGCCCTTAATTTCAAAGAAAGATGTTTGCTCTGTTAAACACCCGGTTTAGTCTGTCATTCAGGCAGCAGGAGGAGTCTCGTTCATATCGTCAGCTCTGGCAGCTCTCTGCATTCACTTTGAGGTGATCTGCCTGTCAGTCTCATCTACGTCTTTTGATGCGTGCCTTCTGTAGTTTGTCAGTGACGTTTCTATTTGTATCGGCCTGTATCTTGACACATTTGCAGTTCAGTCCATCGGAGTACAAAAACATCTGACATTGGCCTGCTGCCATCCAAAACGCATAGAGGTTTAAGCATACAGTAACAGTTGTTCACAAGTGAGTGAGGTGTTAACATATTAATAGCATTGGTGCATGCTCCCAGATTAAATCTTTAGCTCATTGCAGTATTTTTAGGCAGCAGTGAAAAACATTTATGACTCTGGAATTAGATTAAGTGGGTTTTTCTGATGTCACACTGGTTGAAACTAGGGCTGTCACAATATCAGATTTTTTTTTTTTTACCGCAACTTCACGTACAAAAGGCATATAAAAACGACACGCTGTTGATTGGCACTTCTGTGTCCGCCATGATTGTCAATGATAACTGCCAAACGGTAAATAAAAATAAATAAACTTGACCTCATATTGTTATAATGTAAGCAACTTTAACAAGATTTTGCTTTAGGAAGAAAGAAAAAAAAGGAATGCTTGGAGACTTTTACTTAATTTGGTAGAAATTCTAAATATTTAGAGCATAGTGGCTAAAAGTACCCCCAGATTGGTTATAAATTCCAGAAGATTGGATCTCAAACTACGATTTGAAACTTATCTTGAGTCTGAAGTATATAAAGGTGCCAGATTATGCAGTGTTTAAAACAAATAAAATTAAAATTAAAATCGATCCTTTGACCTAGCAATTTTAAGGTACAAATCAGTGAGTAATCCAGTGAATATGGCATTACAATCAAGATGAGAGCAGATAAAAGCATGAATTAAGTAATTCGGTTTTTTAAACATCATTAAGTGATAAAGGATGAAACGTGACAATATTTCTCAGATGATAAAAGCTATTTTTTTTGTCACTGGCTTAATGAGCCTCAAACTCAGCTAACGGTCCAAAATGACACCATATTCTTTAGTTCCACCTCAGATTGTAGGGCTAAGGTACCCAATCCAGATTGTATCCAGACCTGCAATAGAATTTCAGTATTTTTCGTTTAGTTTCAAAAAGTGTTCATCCTCTTTACAAGGCTGGACAGTCAGACAACCGCTCTAATATAACTGTGTCTCTGAACTCAACTGAAATCTAGAACTATAATTTGTATGCCCATTATATACAGTTCATGTCTTATTTCTTAATTATGATACCCAAAGGGAGCATGTATAATGAAAATAAGACAGACCCAAGGATTGATCCTTGTGGAGCACCATGCAATATTTTGTGTCTTTGGTTCAAAACGTATATTACAGAAAGGAACATTTTAGCTGATATAGGTGACACTATAATCAATTTAAAACCCTACCCGAGAGACATACAAGCTTTTCCAGTCCGTTTAAAAGAATACAATTATCTTCCGTGTCGAATGCAGCACTAAGATCCAAGACGATTAAATCTGAATCCTTACCTACATCTGGATTTAATCTTGGATGATTTCAGTATCGTTTCAGTAAGACCTTGTCTGAAACCTTGTTCAGACCGACCTCCTCAGCCGTTTGTCTTTTTATGAGGACAATAAGGAAAGACAGTCTCCAGTCCAACCCACTTATCCACAGAGGACAAATCAGCAGGGCATCTGTCTTTTTATACTTTTCCCTTGTGTGCGGTTTTCCTTTCAGCCTTGTTTTTCGATCTCATGCATCAGAATGGCTGTAGTCGGCATCAACTTATATCTTATCTGCGTGTTGTTGTTTTTTATAGTTTTTTTAATTATAAATCTAGCTGACAGGTTGCCAGGTCATTCTTTATGCATTCCACATGTTTCATGCATGTAGGAGTCTGGATGACTCCTTTTGTCCTTCGCTCAGACGTAAATGTTTTGTGTGTTTGAGTGATTTATAAAGGCCTCTTTTCATTTAGCTGTAGCTCATAAGAAACATGTTTATTATAGCTGCGGGGGTGTGTGTGACAAAGTGTTTCTTTGCACGAGACGGAAGTATTTCCTGGAGGATAGGACAAACGGATGAGGAGGTCAACCAGGATATTACACCTTTACCGAGGAAGAGGCTCCAGTGCATTAAATCACACAGCCCAATTCCCTTTCTCCCGCACGCAGGCACACGCACGTGTATATAGTGTTTGTTCTCTAGAGGATTTGGTTGCTGTTCGGAGACTCCTAGTAATTCACACATTAGCTCCAGGGCATCCAGACCTTCACCTCTACCAGACAGAACTCTTATATCACCAGAGTTTATTGCTCCGAGTCCCACAACAGCTTTCACCTGTTAATAAGAGACTCTTTGTTTCCTTTGTTTCTACTGTCAAACAACGGTGAGAAAAGCTATTTGTTTTGTAGCGGTAGCAACACTTGGGGCCGTCGGGTGTGGATGTGTAACCAAGCCGGGGAGATTGACTTGTCCTCGTCCCGCTGTCAGGACTGTTGTTTCTACAAGGCGTTCACACCCACCCTTGACAGTCATTAGATGGTGACTGAAAGAAGAAACCGAGGGAGAATAAGGAATGGATTTGGTAGTGACGCAAAGAGTCGCTGGGTGTTCAATTTGGAATTTAGAGTCGGTTTATTAACTTAAATATATTTAAATAGTTAAAATTAGAACCTGCTGTTACTAATTTGAAATCCCCAGTCAACCAAGTTAAGTCTGTTTTGGTGAATGGGATGCAACTTTTGAAAAGAGTCCTGTAAAGGTAGGATTAAATTGATTGATCTGTTTGGCATCTTCAAATCCCCCCCCTTTTTTTATTCTCATTGCAAAGTGCAAATGATAGTTAGTAAGTTAGACATGGAAGGGAATAGTTATATTTTATATAATAGTTGGGCAGTTCAGTTTTGCATCTATTGTGTAAGTGATTCATAAATCAATATTCCAAGCCCTTTGAAACTAGATAGGCTTGTGTGAGGAATGGACTGAAATTGGATTTTAAGTGGCCGGCTTGACTTTTTTTGGGTGAGCGGATTTCATTTTTGGATGAACCGTCCCTTTAACTCTCTCTATTAACATGTCATCACCCACCCATGTCCTAGAGTATTTGAGTGGTGTCTGGCATGTGGTTTTGTCCAGAGGGGAGACTTTGAAAGAAATCATTTTTTTGTCAGACATTGGCCTTTGAGAAGACAACCTTGAGAGCAAATGTACCTTTATTAAAATTTGCTCACAGCACCTCATAAACCAGTCAAAACATGAGCAAAAATGCTTTTTCAAGTAGCAATTTGTCTGTCATCCTTTTACATGGACAGAATTTGAAATTTCACAAGGTATGTTTTTCATCGGTCATAATGACTCAGTCTGGTTGAAAGCGATCTGAACGTTTGGCTTCAGGCAGGTGGACACGCTGCTGCAGTGACTCAACGATTTGGCCTTGGCTCCTGGCGTACGACCTGTCGAAGCGTGTATGCTATAGATGGGGTGACCAGACGTCCTGTTTATCAGCTCTATTTTTAGTGTCCCAACTTGTGGAAAATTGTCCCATACTTTCCTAAATTTTTGCTAGGTGATCCTAAAAACGAGTTGTACTCTTATTTCACGAGTGTGGCTACCTTTTGATTTGGCTAATCTCATCATAGTATATTGTGGAGAACAAAATGACTGTCCAATCACGATTCTTTATCGATTTTTAAACATGCACTTACTGAAGGTGTGATAGGGAGTGTGGAGAAAAATCATCTCCTTTTTGAAGATTCTCATTAATGCGCATGCGTACATCCTTCTGTCTGATTATGCGTTTGTCCATCTCGCCATAAAAAATGGGTCTCCCTATGCTAGCTCCCTAGCGTACACTGTTGTTGTCATGCATTTTTGTGTGGATGCCAGTAAGGATTTCTCTGCAAAAAATAAAATGTAGAGTTAGTGCCCCCCACTCCTCTCAGAGTAGGAAAAGTAGGAACGAAAAGGGATCGTGCCTGCATCAATATTTTAGCTTTGAGGTCTTAAATGAATAATTTAGCTTTGAAGTCTGAGGTGGGCCCTCTTGTGTTTTCCCCCTTGCTCCTGATGTGCAAGTATAGTAGAGGTACTGTATATGGTGCTATTCTTATGCAAGTACATGCCGGAGAACAAATATATTTGTCTGATATTTGTTTTCATCATGCTTTGATTTGTTGAAGTGTAAAGTGAAATATATATGCTGTGGTGATTTGCAGACATAAGATTCCAAGGTGGTTGTAGGTACAAAAATGATTAATGGCATCACCCTGTAAGCTTTAATTTTGTAGTTTAACACTCGAGTTGTTTGCAATTGAGAATACAAGCAGAAGTGCAGTACAGAAATTAGTCATTCACGGTCCAATCTTTTCCCTGGGTCCATCACGTTTTGTGGAGACGTTTCACTTTATGGTAAGATAAATTGTGCTATCAAGACCGTCTGCAGTGGCCAAACAAAGCTGCATCAAAAACCCAGTCTTGTAGGTGGTCTGTAACCCAGAACTCTCAAGGAACGAGAGTGAGCTAGTAACGGAGACACTGGCCACTTCCACTATACCCTCGGGCGCGTCACTCAACTACACGGCACCTCCAAGGTCAGAGGATGGTGGCCCTGATCTTCAGACCTCAACCATCTCTGTCAGCTCGTGTTTGTGTGTGTGTGGAAATGTCATTTCTCAGGAGGAGATTTGCAGTTCATGACTTATTTCAATCATAAAAGGGTCCTTTTTAAAGGTCTTTTTCTTCATGCAACACACGTTCCTTGAACCAATCACTAGTTATATGGTGGCAGACCGACGGGATGTTTTTCTGATCGAGAGTCCTATCCTGTCCCATCCCCTCTGCTGCAGCTCTTTAAAAAAAATTATTGAATCTGGCCAGTGTGCTTTTGCTACACGTACATGATTATGCTACACATTAGAGCTGCAACTAACGATTATTTTTTCTGTCGACTAATCTAATGATTATTTTTTCGATTAGTCGACTAATCTAACGGTTTATTTTTTTACCCATTTGAAATTTGTAAAAATTCTGTGGCACCCCCTTACATAAGTTACGCTAGAGGTGTAACAGTACAGACTGCTCACAGTTCGCTTTGTATCACAGTTTTAGGTTCACGTTTCAGTACAGTTCGGTATTTGCTATGTTCAGGGGAAAAAGGACTACTGTCAAATGAAAATAAAGAAAATAAGAACAGATAACTTAAATAGAAGCAGCACAAATAAATACTATTGAGCAAAGATGAGAATTAAATAAACAATGCTTTTCAGGTAGGTCTAACATTAGTTTTTAGGTAGAGAAATGGAATTAAGTAATCAAAAGTAAAATAACCACACATTTAACTGTTTAAAATTAAAATAATAATAATCCTTATTAAACTTACAAAAGCTATTCAGTCAGGAGCAGTGAGTGATGTCTTAATCTTTTGTTTGACATTAAACAGACAGCAGTGAAGGCTACTGCCCCTTTAAGACCCACGGATAGTCGTCGTATTTTCTGTATAAAGTTCACTTAAGGCGAGTAGGCTATGACATTTTGACATACTTTTTGTGAGTTTGTCCGTTTAAGCACAGGATTTGAAAGATAACTCAATATTTGCGTGCTTTGGGACGAGTGCACAAAGACAGATCTTCTCATTCGCGTCTTCTGGCTACACGGGGGTGATCACTGTGAAAATGACTGCTCATATTCGGACGTACAGCAGCACTCGCATGTGTTTTTATAAAGTTTACAAAGAGAGACCGTTTTGCCCACGTTTTTCTTTTATTATCGCTGTTGTTGTAGTGCATACCTGAGGAATCAGCACGTCTATCCATCGACAGAAACATGCATACAGCATTATTTTCAAGTTACAACCCGTATTAAAGATTGCGATGTGATGCGAGATGAACCGAAGTGTAAGTGCGTCCCCGCAACTTTTGCTCGGGATCCCGTCTGGGAAACACTGGTCTGTATTGATTGACACCGCGCTGGTTTGTTTAGAATTATATGAGCGCCGTGACCGCGCGCTGCCGCGTGATGAAGGCGTGTCGCAACTCTGTTATTCAACTGCTCTGGTTTTAAAAGCTATGTCATACTAAATGCGCCAAAATGCAATAAAACTTGTTTTACGGTCGAATGCAACGCGTGTGTGAGAGTGAGTAAGAGACGCGCAAAAGAGCGGAGAGAGAACTTAAGGAAATGCAGCTAAACGAATATGCGTGCGTCTTTTAAATAGCGTAAAAATGAATGAATGACGAATGTGGCGGCCGTTATTGATTATGTGGCAGTCCGCCACAAATTAGTCTATGTGTGGGAAACACTGTTTGGCCTCTGTTTAAAGTATTCCCATACTTTTGATATTCGCGGTCTAGGTTTTTGTGATAGAACCAGGAGCAGAAGCCAACATTACGCGAGATGAACGTCTGACACGACGCGTCGACGCATTTCACGAACGTCGACGTATTTACGTAGTCGACGTCATCGATGACGTCGACGCGTCGTTGCAGCACTACTACACATCAACCTGAGGACACTGTGGCCTTTGTTACGAAGCTTTTTTTTTCTCATCTGACTTCTAAGGTGCACAATCATGCATTTGGGGATGAGTAGATGGAGTGGAACAAGGTCAGGACTGTTGACTGTACTACACATTGTGTGAGAAATAAAACTGCTCTCAGAACGAAAGGTGGCCAAAGAGTCTGAAAGAGTAATAAGAGTATGAGACTTGGCCTTGGCCAGGTGAATAATTGAAGCAGGTTCCCCTCCCCCCTTTACAGTTGTGTACTAGCACTTCTACAGATTCAGGGTTATGCGCTCTTCCCAGACTAACTGTGCGTTCACACCGTCGGCGGCGAGAGCGGCAAGGTGCCTGGAAGTCATTCATTTTCAATGGGAGCCGGGCGGTTAGCCCCGGCAAAAGCGGCACGTCTTGGACGATTTGGGCGTCGAGGAGAGTTAAAATCGGCTCAACTTTATGGTAATGAGCTATGATGCGGTTCGGCGGCAACCAATTGGAATGTAGAAGTGCTCCGCTTGAGAGAAATCCAGAGAACGCAGGCCTATAAACTTTGGTTCCGACCACATTAGTTCCCAAGCAAAATGTAAGAGAAGAGAAGATCATTGCTGTGCGGGTTTCCCTATCATTTGACGAGACCATTCATATTGATGTGTAATTTGTTAAGAGGTCGCGTTACACTATTTTATAGGCGCTAGAACGCTCGTTTTTCAGCGGGTATGCAATTCATTCTTACTTTCACATATAAACGATTTCATGAGGTTAATTTATAGCCTACTTGTGGTCAGTCTATCAATCAACATGCTTGTTTGATTTGCAGCCTCTTTAAATACAGTTTAAAAAAAGAAAAAACATTCGATCTACGTCAGAGCAGTAGCACGTCCACAAAGCTTTCTACAGCGTTGTGTACGGTGGCCCAATAGTGCAACCATACTAAATTAAACCACAACACAACGGAAATGCTCCCGACCATGAGAGGGCTCCGAGTGCAATAAAGTTAGTTTCCCTTGCCATTGCTCTATAGATTGGCTAGTCTTACAAATATGTAAACACTACGATCAGTTTTAAGTGTGTAACCATTGTATATCGACATGAAATATCAATTCAAAGTCACCATAGCTGCATATTTATACTCGAAAACGCTTTTACACGCTGCCATGGTGCTTGATGCCCAAGGGAATGTTTGCCAATTCCACCATGCAGTTGAAACATATCTATAAATGTTAAAAGTAATTTTAATTCAAAAACAGACATGTTAAAACCCCACAGCTTTGTTGTACTCTAAAAAACTGACTCAATGCATAACATTGGAATTTGAACATTTAAACAAAAACAAAAAAAAGTAATTTTAATTATTAAAATTATACGTTTCAACCACTTGGTGGAATTGGCAGACGTTCCCTTCGGCATCAAGCGCTGTGATCGCGAGTAAAAACTTTGAGTATAAATATGCAGCTATAATGCATGTAGGTGATTTGAGTTGATATTTCATGTCGATATACAATGGTTACACACTCAAACCTGATCGTAGTGTTTATATCTTTGTAAGACTAGGCCAATCTATAGAGTTATGGCAAGGAAAACTAACTTTATTGCACTCCGAGAGCCCCCTCGTGGTCGGGAGCATTTCCGTTGTGTTGTGGTCATTTCGCTGTGTTGTGGTTTAATTTAGTACGGCTGCACTACTGGGCCACCGTAGTCATGAACTGCATTATTTCCTGGGGTGCACTTATGTTAGAATGCTTTTTACTTTCAAAATTGTAATTTTTAAATAAAATTAATTTGTTTTCCAACCCTGATTTTAGCCCTCTGAACTCACAGCAGACATGCGCCTTAAACAGAGCGTTCAAACAAGTGTCGACTTCAGCTGTTTTTTTTGTGTGTTTTTTTTGGGGGGGGCTAATGTCTTTCCATTTTAAATGGCTAAGTAAAAACATGCTAAAAGAGGGAGTAATGCTATTACAGCTCTTACTTTTCACGATTAGTTAACCATGTTGCATTACATTTAGATTTATGGAATTAAATAAACTGCATTAAATATGAGATTTGCACTTCTGAATAAACAAAAGAAATGTTGAAAAGAATATGAAACTAAACCACCAGTAGGCAGGGGCGTAGCTAGCAATTTTGGTCCCTATGAAAGAATATTAGATTGAGCCCCCTATGGTATCAAACATACATGACAACTTTTAGTGATTCAAAATTGTTGTCAGACATTTAATTGTATATACACTACTCAAACAAAAGTTTGAGAACAGTATGATTTTTAAAGATGTTCTTAAAGAAGTCTCTTCTGCTCACCAATGCTGCATTTATTTTTTTATTTACAAAAAAAAGCTGTAATATTGTGAAATTATTCAAATGTAAAATCTCTCTCTCTCTCTCTCTCTCTCTCTCTCTATATATATATATATGTATGTGTGTAATTTATTCCTGTGATCAAAGCTGAATTCATCATCATTTCTTCAGTGTTACATGATCCTTCACTAATCACTCTCATATAATTCACTGCTCAAGAAGCAGTAATGATTATTTTATCAATGTTGAAAGCAGTTGTGTAAAAAAAATAGAGGTATATACAGCAATCGTTAAGTTAAATTTACTACTTTTTAATACCTTTTTTACTACCTTCAGAATATTTTTTAAAACCATCACAACACTGAATTGCAAGTGTTAATCAGCGACCTTTCTGTCATTTACACAGATTTTGACATAAATAACACAAAAAAGAATAGATTTAGAATCGACAGCAGGAGGAAATCTGTTATAAGTTATCATTCAGACACAGTAAAATAGATCTCAACATTCACAAAGGATGTTAAGGAGAAGCATTACTGCATACACATTTGATTTCAATTAATAATTGGTAATTCAACAATTAAATTATTTAGTGTTTTTTTTTTCCTACAACAAAACCTGAGCCAAATATTACATTTCTATAACTGTGATAAGTTGTTGAATTGAACAAAATACTAAAAACTAGTGCTGTCAATCGATTCAAAACTTTAACTAGATTAATCACACATTTTTTCTGCGATTAATCGCAATAAAAAAGAAATGTTTTTGTACGTTTTTAATATAATAATTTCACAGTTAATCAAATTAATGTAGAAACAACATAAAGACAGTATATTTTAAATACTTGTTTAAATGGCATCTTTTTATGAATGAAGGCCAGTAGCCTATTACTGATATTAAAGCCCCACTTGGCTACTTTTGCTCTCGGCGTCCCCCTACAGTTTGGAAAAAATAATGTCCTCAACTACTGTCGTAAGATCTGTCATCCTACAACAAGGGGATGCCATCGCGCGTGCATCTAGTGATGAGCGGGTCGGCTCATAACCCGTGGACCCCGTATGTCTATTTAATGGTCGCGGGTGCGCGGCGGGTTGTAAAAATATATACAGTGGTGCGGTGCGGGCAAAATAACTTCATAAAAGTGGCGCCGCGGGTCGGTGCAGCGCTAACAGTTCCCCTGAACACTGCAAGAGGAGTTCAGAGTTCTTCTGGCGTCGCGTGTGAAATGTCTTCATCCCAGGTAACGTTACAGTCAGTGGCATGTTTCAGCATGTCATATGAATATAATTTCATGGGTTTTATTTTTTTCAAACGCCAAATAATCACGATGCTCACGTTTACAAGCCAGCGTCATTATAGTAGTCTATTGGTTACAGTTTAACAGAATCTATATGATACTTCAGTTCAATGTTTGAGTGGTAGCTCACCGTAACAAGCAGGATAGCATCGGTCGGGCACGCCTCCTTCAGCTCACGCCGACGAGCAAACGCTGGTCATATGTTGATCCTCGTCCTGCCTTTAATCCCATCACTTTCTCGTTTCCTCTTATTGCTTTCCTCCAACAAAACCTTTTCTTTCTTATTTGTCTCTGCTGCTTCGGACATGACTATATTATCCGACGAACAAAGTTGGGCTCGCACGTCCGAATTTAAGGAAGTGTGGGTGTTGGTGGAAGTGACGTATATGCCGTAAAGCAGTCGCATTTTGTAGTTCTTTTTGTTCTCGGGTTACTACCCGAAACCCGAAGTTTAAAAGTACGATTAAAAACGATACAGACCCCATCAGGCTATGGCAGACGTGTCATTCAACCTATTGTAAGTCGATTTATCATCACAAGAGTCTTAAAAAATATATTATGAAGGTTGAAAAGTTACCTAGTGCTGCTTTAATACAGCTACTGATTTTTTATTTTATTTTTTACATTTATTATTAGGCTTCAAACATATAACAGTTTTTAATTTAAGTAAACAATGCTAAGATAAACCCATAATAAATGTCATGTTTACTCCTGCCCTTCCTGTCTTAACAGTAAGGAAATATACATAATTTTTATAAAGTTATCAAAGTTATATGCAGTCTGTACTGCATAAACTATAAATTAAATAGTTAATCCTTATTAAAGCTACAAAATTTATTTAGTCAAGCGCAGCTAGTCATTTTCTCTGTTCCCTTTGTTTTTTAACTTTACTGACAGGAAGCTTTATTGGCTGCTGTACCTTTAAGAGCAGACAGACACGCGGATCTCACTGTTTATATACTGTCTATGGATCGCGTCTCTCACAACTCTTTTTGTTCATTTTAGAGTTTATATAAATCATTTAAGATTGCTCTTATGAGGATGGTCGTTGAAGATATGCCTTGAAGCAAGTCTAAAAAAAAACGTGAGCCAGCCACTTCTGATGAGCGCGCAGTGTTCTGAGATGATGCCGAACGACCACTGAATATGACGTCAGCATCAAACATACGTTGAGACGGACACGAAAGATCTTTGATTATGTGCCCAGATATGCTAAAGCCCATATTTAAGCGAACTAACGCGAACGCAGATAGAATTTAAATCAGAATAGGACACCTGATAGTCTGAAAAAATAATACCTAATTTGGAAAAAAAAATAATACCTCTGAGACCAAATTTAACACTTTTAATGGCCTTAAATTTGACAATTTGGATTTCTCTTTTTAATACTTTTTAAAACCCCGCGGACACCCTGTTATTTGATGAATAGCTTTTTTTTATTCTTTTTGAGAAAGAACTTTTTCAAGTGACAGTATAGACATTTATAATGTTGCAAAAGCTTTATATTTCAGATAAATGCTGTTATTTTGAACTTTCTATTCATTAAATTATCCTGAGAAAACAGTTTTTAACACTTATAATAATCATAAATGTTTGATAATCAAATCCTCATATTAGAATGATTTCTGAAGGATTATGGACTCTTAAGACTGGAGTAATGAGGATAAATGCACCTTTGATCACAGGAATAAAATATATTTTTAAATGTATTCAAATAGAAGAAAAATTACATTGTAAATTACACAATAATACTGTTTTTGCTGTATTTTGGATCAAATAAATGTAGCCTTGGTGAGCAGAAGATACTTCTTACAAAAGCATTTTAAAAATCTTACCATTCTCAAACTTTGGACCAGTAGGTAAATAGCACAATAACTGCTTCTCATCTCCATCCCCTTCTTCTTCCTTCCTGACATGCATATTCCCCTTCTCAAAGCTGAGCTTTGATTGATACAGTCTTTGCAAACTGATCGTTTCTGTCGCTCACTTAACTTCTATCGTAACACAGATGTTTGGTTAGCTAACTTATCACATCTTGGACTTTGTGACTGTTAACTGAAGCGTTGCGCTGGAATTCGCGCTCAGCAGCTGTGACCATAAAGTCCGCGGAACGTTGTTTTTTTTTTGTTATTATTGGACGTTAAATGCATTATATGAGTCACATTTGCAAAAAACAAAATTACATTCTTTTTATTTTCAGTGGTGAAAAACTATTGAATAGACTGTCGCCGTAGCCTCGGTTTTGATGACCCGACTTATAGTTCTTTGTCGAACGCGAAGACTTCTCTAATTTGACACATCATGAATCCTGCAGTCACTTTACATTTCCCTTTACTTAGATTGCACCAAAATAGTGATGACTTTATACTGTATTAATTAAATAAAATACGTTGTCTCGTGTTTTAGGCATATGGTTGTGTTCTTTCTTTTATTAAAAAAAAAAAAAAAAAAAGAGAAATTTCGCAATATATTGCCTCTCTTACAATATCGCAATACATTACAATATATCGTATCGTAACCCCTGTATCGTGATGCGTATTGTATCGCCAGATTCTTGGCAATACAAAGCCTATTAAAAAGGAAGACAGATTATTGTTCGTCCTGTCTAAATCACACTTGACTGCATTTACAAACAATCTGGATTTGAAACGATCCAGCATTTTACCTGCTGTGTGTAGTGTATAGTGAGTGTGTGTAGTGAGTAACAAAACAATATTTTGAAAGTAGTTTTGTTGGCTGAGTAAGAATCCACCCATTGAGGATTGGAAATGTCTTCCAAACATCAGGTTTGGAGTAACGAACGCTTCTAGAAGCATCCCGCGTAGCAAGCCGTGATCTCTCAGCTAATAATTCAATGGAGTCCGGTACCATCTGTGTCGGCACAAACGCATGACTGTCTTTGGCCCACCCTTTTGTCTGAACCTTCACTGTTATTGCGTTTAGGCTCTGAGACTGTAGAGGCAGAGCGCAGACTATTTTTGGGGGGTGGGAAAAAAAGTGTGACTCAAGCGGCGCGCTATTGCTGCACGTGACTGCCACATCCCTTGCTGGCTGCTTTATTTTTGGAGGTTTGGTACACCGGACAGAACTCTCCGAGCGGTGAGATTTGAACACACAAAGCTGTAAGTTGTGTAGAATGAGCCTGTTAAATGCAAACAAGAGCCATTAATTCACAAGAGCCGAGTGATTAACGAGTCTGCCGCGGGTGCTGTGTTTGCGCATCTGCACGCAGAGAGCGTAAAAACAAGCACTGCGGTCGGAGGCATCTGTTGTCATCGTCGCTGCCGGTTTGGCCTGTAGCTGCACGGTGGCCTCGTTTTGTTAGCGTGCCGAAGTGACAACGGTGCCGCCTAAGCAGTTATCCGCCAGTATTCGCAGTTGTTTGAAAATTTCAAACAACCCAACACCCACAGTGTTATGCTGTTGGTAAAAAGCTGTGACTTATGACATAGTTTGACCCCAGTGAATTTTACTCATCGTATTGGTTTTTGTTGTTGCAGTGGTGGAGCGTGGAGACTGGAGAGTCCCTGCAGACGTTCTACACGATGGGAGCCAGTCTGAAGAAGATTCACGTGTCGCCTGATTTCACCACCTTTTTGACTGTGGACAGCATTGGAATCTTGTACGTTTTAAAGAAAGTGGATGGAGAACTGTAGATTTTTTTTTTTTTTTAAAAACACTACAAAGTAGTTGTTTTTTTTTAAAGCAGATTAAATTTGAGGGTTGGGCGGGGCTTGTGATAAAATGAAGTTGCAATAATTCTTTTTTTTTTTTTTAAATATGCCTCACTGATGTTTCATAATGTTGTTGAGGAATCTGTTGTTTACTGTGACAATCTGTCTTTGATACGAAGGTGCTTTTGAGCATGTATGCGTTTCACTGTGGGATTTCCTCTGAGGCCATGCATTGGAACTGATGCCTTAATGTCTAAAAGATGTGAAAAGTAGCACATTGTTGGTTCTGTTCATAAGTGCTTTTTGTTAGTTTGGATGGCTTTGGGTTTGATTTGCAAAAGCAGTGTACTTTAAAAGCCATTTTAAAAGATGTCAAACTATGACTACAAACTTATTTAATGTATGTGGAGAGGCTCGTGTGTGAGATGTGGCACAGTATGGAAAGTCTTTTTGAGAAATTATGAGGAATCACAGGTTTTTCAGCATTGTGTGGAGGGCTAACGTGATGGTTTATGGTGCTTCTAAGTAAAAATGTATAATGATCCAAAAGTGCTGTAACACTGTCAGCTTACCAAAGGGTGAATGTGTAATTAATTGTCTTTTTTGTTTGTCTTTATTGTGAATATAAATCGAATGAACACTGAAGCAAGTAGTCTGTGTGTTATTGATGATATGGTTGATGTGACATTGCATTTTTGTGTTTTATCCTTTTTTTTCCCCCTCCAGGGCACAAAAGTACATGGTGAAGTTGTGGATCGTCTTGTATTAAAAAAGGTTGCGTTATCGAATGTGCAGTTTTGAGAGTGCGAGGAAAGAGGACGCTGTAACGCGTGGCGGTGCTGACACAGCAGTGGTCACGCTCCGTCTGTTTGTGACACTTCCTGTTGGCAGCTGGCTGATGAGAACAGACAGCACACTGTCATGTCCAAATGTCATTGTAAGGCAGAGCTGCAGCAACAGATCGCAGAAGTTGTTTATGCGAGAAACGTTTGTAGGATGTAGACGCGGCGGCTTGGTCCAGGGTTACGCGTGGAGGGCTTTAGTTTGAGCGGGAGCAGGAATTGGAGACGGTGTTGCGAGGAGGCGAAGCCAGGCAAGTAAAGGTGGTGCGATTGTGTGTTGCTGGTCAAGAATGGGCAGTGTAGCGAAAGTTGCTTAAACGCCTTATGCTATGGGCAAATATTGGAAGAAATTATCAATTGAGCTTTTGTGCATGTTCTTGATGCTGATGCACAAAGGTGATGTCAAAGAGGCCTAAGAGCAATCAGTTTGAAATGGTACAAAAGCTGTGCAAATTGAAAAAGCGATCCAATATTTGGTGTACATAATAGCATAATGTTGTATTTTTGGAGTTTAAAAACCTATGCATTTTTGACCAGGAACACAGCACAAGGGGTAAGTGGTACAGCGCTTGTAAGGTTCAGGGATGCAAACACATGTATGGTCAAAAAAGAGAGGTAACTGAATTCAGAACGTATTATTTTCTTCTGTGTAATATAAATGCAGAAGTTATTGGGTTATTATAAAACCACTTTGAGGTTTTAATCTTTCAAATGATACCATATATGTCTAGTTTTGTGGTGCTCGAGTTATAGATTTTTTTTAAAGATTATGATAATGCATCATAACCCGATCCGCGTGTGGGTCTAATGGGGTGCAGAGCTGAAGTGGTTAAAGGGTTAGTCAGGGCTCTACGCTAACTTTTTTCTTGAGGAGCACTTGTGCTCTTAAAAAATTTTTTTAGGAGCACAGCCAAAAATTTAGGAGCACTTTCTATTCCATCAAACGCATTCCAATTATAACTTTCCCATTACAGGACGATATGTGTCCCTTTAAATTAATGTCCAGGGGCATTTTTACCATTATAAGGGCAATGTTTTCTAATCTTAATAAATGTATGCATCATCTGTCAATTTCTTCAATTAAAATAGATAAGTTGTTTTTAAAATGTTAATTTAAACAATAAATTCAGTTCGAACAATTGGACACAATCAGAGTGTTTCCAATCAAATGAGATGAGCATCAAAAGATCCATCTTTGCACTGCAGAAGAGGCACAAAAGCTCTATCTAAATTTAGACACATTTATATGTGTAAATAATGTTGTATGAATGTTTTACATGTAAGTTTTTGAATTTAGAAATATATACAAATTAAACTTTAAAAGTTTAATATTTTAAATAAAAAGTCCATGCAAAGTATAAATATGAAAATAAAACCGCCAGTAGGTGGTTCAGTCAATAGTTCAAAACACAGGTTCATTTGAATCGAATCGCTGGAGATGCGCATCAGTTCTGATGTGGCTTTGATTTTCACCAAATAGTTGTTGTTTAATAGCTGTTAAACAGTGTTGTGGCTAAAACGTTGTTACTTAATATCAACTTGTCTATTGGACTTTTGTACAAGATCGATATCAGTATATGCAATGATGCCAATATTCGGAGTAGAAGCAAGCCGTAACTGTTGGTGCTCTGGCGCGTCGAAGATTTCAGCCGGCTCTACTTCTGTCTGTTTGTGTCTATGGCGAGTTGCGCAGGTACTGTGCTAATCCGCAGCGGGAATATTAACACTTATTTTATGTGTACCATAGTGATTCAGTATAAGACAAAAACACGGTTTGGAAAAAATCTTCATGATATACTCGCGCTCATATACATTTAGTAATTTTTTTAACAGCATGTGTGAAAAAAGATTAAACTCAAGAACTCAAGGGCTTTTTAAATGTATTATTAATACATTATTTTTTGATTAAATTTTTGCCCCAAGCATCCGTTAATTTCTGAGCTTGTTTATGATAATACAAACGTGGTATTTCCAGTTAATTTTGATTTGGCTGTAACTCATCAGCACGAGGCGTCTAATTAGTGCGCATGGCTGTGTCATCACACACCCGTTTCACCTCGGTAAGTGTAGTCGGTCCCTCGCACACGTTTTTGCACTTATTTTGCTTACTGAAGGCACGAAAAGCAGTTGATTGCAGTAGGAAACACTGTGTTGATGCACTTTGGGAGTTGTAGTTTTTATTCCGATTGTATTACACATCCATTCATGAGTATCGATCGGGTCACTCGCACCGGTGCATCTAAATATTTTTTCACAGTCGCACGCAGTAATTTTCAGGTGTGAATGAACCCTGTTAGTTCACCCAAAATTGAAAACTATTTCATTAATCACTCACCCTCATGTTGTTGGACACCATTAACACCTTCGTTCCTCTTCGGAACCCCAATGAAGATATTTTAGTTGAAAGCTGATGGCTGAAAGGCTTCAGAAAGGCCTCCACTGGCATTCAGTACATTTCCACTCACAGGACCCATGAAGGCACTAAACACATCGATACAAAGTCCATCTCACTACAGTGGCTGCACAATAATTTTACAATGCGACGAAAATAGTTATTGTTAGCACAAAAATCAAAATAATGACTTTATTCACCAAGTATCCAACGTGATCTCGACGCATGCGCGAGAATATGACACAGTTCCTCCGTTTGAATACATGACCTGGAAGAGGAGGAGCAGCGCTATCACGCTTTGTAACAACATCTTTGTAACAACATCTTTAGTGCCTTTTATGGGTCTTGTGAGTGGGTCAGTGGAAATGTACTGAATGTCAATGGAGGCCTTTCTGAAGCCTTTCTCAGCCCTCAGCTTTCAACAAAAATATACAAAAGTAATAAAATATATACTTATAAACAAATGACAATAGGACAAAAATTCAACATAAAGATGCATATCTACAAACAGTGCAAGTGCTGTTTTCCCTGTTTGTGTTGTTGTTAAGCTATAGCTTAACATATGTTTGCTTTCACTTTGAGATCTTACTAATGCACAGATCCAGTTCTTATCGACACGTCCCAAACTTTTTTACTCAAGTCAGGATATGGACATATGCACAATGGCCCTCATTTATCAATCTTGCGTAGAAACGGGTGTATATGTTGGCGTAAGATTATGCTTACACTCCTCTCCCCGCCTGATTTATGAAGCTGTGCGTACCTCTGTAATCCAGGAGTACGCAAAACTTGCCATTGATAAATGCCACGGCTGAAAACGATCGTCATTAGAATAACACGCCCCTATATATTGAAGTCTCTGCCACCCCATGCCCTCATTTTACGCCATGGACACACGGAAGACGGCAAAGAAGCGCAACTTCTCCGACGTGGAGATCGGGCGCGTCTCAATCATCTCACTAGTCAGGGCACTGATTAGGACATAAGTCAATGGGCTGACTCCCTGATCAGTGCCCTGACTACTGAACTAGTGAGATGATTGAGACCCTCACCAGGGAAGTGGAAAAAAGCGAAATTGTTTTATTTGGGAGTAGACATGTGCCGATTTTCGATAATGCGATTTATCACGATAATGAATAGGCACGATATTATTATCGTGGGCATTTTAAAATATCGTAAATAATAATTTATTAACAATTTATAATTTTTTTATAATGCACTCAAGAATACTTTACCCATCAACCGTATAAATGCTCAACACCGCTGTATTCTGCGTCAAAGGGAAGCTCTCAGGTGTAATATGAGAAGCACATGAACGAGTGAAGGAGACGCGCTGCTGAAGTGCCGTTCAGTGACAGCAGAGGGCGCTGATGAACTGCAGAATGCCGCGGTTACCCCGGTAACCCCGCAAACAACAAACCGCGTGTAGTTTTTAAAACAGCCATTCGGTTTTTGTAATCTCAATGTTGTTCATCACAGCACCAAATAGAATACTTAATACTTAAAGACTTAAAAGGCTATTTATTTTCAAACTTAAACATTTTTATGTTTTAATCTGGACTACAACATGCCCTAATGATTAGAACTGTTCTTATTATTTGTTATTGTTCAGTAAAACTTTGAGACATACGACTTCATTAGTTAACATGTTAATTCATTATCACCAAACTGACAATGAAAAATACTTATAAAGAATTAATCATTCTAAGTAATGTTAATTTCTTAGCTACTGTTTAATAACATTAAGATCAAAATCAAAATAACTTTTTTAATGGACCTAAGATAAAACTAACAATGATCAGTATTTCTTAACTAACATTAACAAAAACATTATACTTTCTGTAATAAATGTAGCTATTGCTCAATCTTAATTAATGCATTAAATAATGAGACCTTATTGCAATTTGTTACCTGTTGTTCTTTATAGCCTTATTCTTTTGCACTTTAATCTGTTTGAAAAATATTTTTACAGCTCTGAAAAAAATCAAGAGACCACTTAACATTAATTTCTCATTGATTTCTCAATGTTAAGTGGTCTCTTAATTTTTTTCCAAGAGCTGTATATATTTTGGTGCACTAATGTATTTAAATTATTTTTGTTATTACAAAAATAGTTCTTAAAGCTGTTATGCTATGACAACACTTTTTTTTGCAACTTATTTAAATATCGTGATAAAACTTCAGCAATTTATCGCAACATGAAAAATTTGTATCGGCACATGCCTATTTGTGAGTTTAAAGAGTGTAATTAACGACACCCACAAAAACAAAATATGGACCCAAATGGTACCAAAAAGTACTGTTAATAGTGTGGGGGTTGAGAAGCGCACTCCAGCAGTTTATGTTTGGATTAGGGGTGTCCATGGTTAACCGATTGACCGATTAACCGTTAAAAATTGCGTAACCGAGTGAAACATTTTACTCGGTTAAGTGGCGTCAATGACGTGCTTTGAATTTAGTTGCAATATATGTTTGCACCCCTAGAGACCGCAAGAGCGCTGCCAGACATTTGTAATATCCACAAGAAGAAGTCATGACCAGCTTTCTAAGCGGGCAAAGAAAGCGTGGGAGCACTTTAAAAATGAGAGTGACGGGGCAAAATGCAAGTATTGCAATGCAGTGCTTACCGCATTTTTCAGGCTATAAGTCGCTCCGGAGTATGAGTCGCATCAGTCAAAATATGCGTCATGAAGAGGAAAATAACAAACATCGCACTGGACTATAAGTCGCATTAGGGCAGAAGCAGAGCGCGAGCCGCGCGCTGTGCATAACAGAGCAGAAGAAAGAAAGTTTTAAGTGAGAAACTTGTGAATGACTAGAGAAAAGCAGACGTTTCTTTAACTGTAATGAAGAAAACAAAAAAGCTAATCGCGGACTGAAAGCAAGATGGCCAGAGCTGAAGGGACGAGTCCACAGATGCTTGAACTCTCTGCCGGGAGAGGCTCAGCAGCCGCGCGAGTCAAACGCTGTCTGTGTGAATCATTCTCGGCTGCATATTTTACTAATGCCCTAATCATGCAGGCGCCCTCACCTCGCGGCCACTTGCATTGCTCGTGAACTGGAGCGCATCTCATCCTAATTTAACGAAACTCAGCGTACGCCTCGCAGACATGAAATAGATCTTAAGAAACTTGAAATGTCTTTTAACAATTTAAAACGAAAAGAAATAGGCTACTCTCTGATTATGTAATCCATGATGTGCATTTCTCTCTATAGGCGCGTTCACTACGGAGATGGTGGTCGTCAAATTAATAAACTAAAAATAACCCTGACGCACACTATGGTTAACCGAGTATTAACCGCTAAGGGCCTCGGTTAACGGTTAATGAAAAACTTGAAAACGTGCAGCCCTAGTTTGGATGAGAAATTACCTATCATTATTAAACAGCACGCGTTTTGAAACAATTAGCATTTAATTTCGTATCACAGCACAAGTATTAGGGTGTCCAATAGTGATGATTAGGGGTGTCCCCGACTAAGGATTTACACATGATACATTCTGATACATTCGAATCAGAATTTTCGAATCTTTCTATGGTCGACCGATAATCGAATCATCCATAGACCGTAAAAAATAAACGGTATAAACGGGTTGGGAAGGGCAGGACACTAGTCAGCAGGAGGCTAAGACTGTTTTTATTTTACTTTACACACGGCACACAGCCACCACTTTTAATAAAGTGATCGCGTGCGACCTCTTTAAGGGCGCTGAGCTTCGCACTGCGCCTTTAAAATTAGAACTCGTTCAATGAGTGTACACACACCGGCGGCAGCATTCAGCGCCTGTCCGCAGCCACTCAGGAAGTTGTTTAAAATCCTGTTGCACCACAGAGCGCTTTCGTGAAGCTCATCTGTCAGTCAATTCAAAATTGAGCTCGCGTGTATATAATGTGCGCGTCAGGTGGAGTTGTGAGTGAGATCCTGAGGCGCGGGGCTGAGCTTCGCGTACGTCTTCACCCGCTTTAGGCACAATCGGCTTCAGAACGTGAATGTAAACACACTCAAAGTGTTCTTTTCCTCTCTAGGCAGGTATTTTTTTAGGTTTATTTATCAAAATGTTCTTTTATATATTTGTGTGATGTTCTGTATTTCGATCACGGCTTTACCATGTTATGAGAAAACGGTTTATTAATGTTTATCCACCACATTACCTTTTAGGCTATTTAAACCTAAATAAGAAAGCCATTGTCAGTTCGTCTGTCAGTTGGCAGGCAGTTTTGGTCGCTTTATTAAAAGTTGTTGCTGTGTGCAGTGTGTAAAGGAAAAAAAAAATAGTTTTACCCTTCTGCTGACAGTGTCGTGCCCCAACCCATTCACACACACAGATGATTAGACTATCAGTCCACCATAGAGAGATTCGACAATTCTGATTCGATTGTCTAAATCCTTAGTCGAGGACAGCCCTAGTGCGTACACTAGGGCTGCACGTTTTCAAGTTTTTCATTAACCGTTAACCGAGGCCCTTAGCGGTTAATACTCGGTTAACCAGTGTGCGTCAGGGTTATTATTTTTAGTTTATTAATTTGACGACCACCATCTCCGTAGTGAACGCGCCTATAGAGAGAAATGCACATCATGGATTACATAATCAGAGTAGCCTATTTCTTTTCGTTTTAAATTGTTAAAAGACATTTCAAGTTTCTTAAGATCTATTTCATGTCTGCGAGGCATACGCTGAGTTTCGTTAAATTAGGATGAGATGCGCTCCAGTTCACGAGCAATGCAAGTGGCCGCGAGGTGAGGGCGCCTGCATGATTAGAGCATGTAACGTTAGTGAAATATGCAGCCGAGAATGATTCACACAGACTCAGCGTTTGACTCGCGCGGCGGCTGCTGAGCCTCTCCCGGCAGAGAGTTCAAGCATCTGTGGACTCGTCCCTTCAGCTCTGGCCATCTTGCTTTCAGTCCGCGATTAGCTTTTTTGTTTTCTTCATTACAGTTAAAGTAACGTCTGCTTTTCTCTAGTCATTCACAAGTTTCTCACTTAAAACTTTCTCTCTTCTGCTCCGTTATGTACAGCGCGCGCGGCTCGCGCTCTGCTTCTGCCCTAATGCGACTTATAGTCCAGTGCGATGTTTGTTATTTTCCTCTTCATGACGCATATTTTGACTGATGCGACTCATACTCCGGAGCAACTTATAGCCTGAAATATGCGGGAAGCACTGCATTGCAATACTTGCATTTTGCCCCGTCACTCTCATTTTTAAAGTGCTCACACGCTTTCTTTGGCCGCTTAGAAAGCTGGTCATGACTTCTTCTTGTGGATATTACAAATGTCTGGCAGCGCTCTTGCGGTCTCTAGGGGTGCAAACATATATTACAACTAAATTCAAAGCACGTCATTGACGCCACTTAACCGAGTAAAATGTTTCACTCGGTTACGCAATTTTTAACGGTTAATCGGTCAATCGGTTAACCATGGACACCCCTAGCGTACACCACCTCCTGAGCTGGCATAGGATGAGCGTGCTGTATGCCAACGTCCATATTGATCAATCTCTAAGTCACCGTGGTTTTGGGTGTAAGCAAGGTGTACGCTGGAAATTTGGTGTATGCACTTTTGATAAATGAGGGCCAATGTGTGTATTGGATCATTCAAGAATAGGCTAATGGGCCTAGAAATAACATTCAATACACTCGCGCGAGCGCTGACAGACAGCAAACACACGCAGTCTGACATCGGAGTTTGCGGTTTACATCACTGTTATTAGGGACTTTAAGCAACAGCCACTGATGGAACGGCAACGGCGTTCTGGCGTTCTATTGCGCATGCGCGACTTTAACTGCTACTTCGTGACGTTCTACTGTAACCGTCTACTACGGGAGAACAGCTGATTTGCCGTAGTCATTAATACGTGACAGATTAGATAAGTAAATATAGTTATGTGGCATTTTAATTGTATCTGTTTATAATTTAATGCCAAAAGCAACCATTTCCTTGCTTTTTAAATGACATGTTTCTTTATATTTGGTCAAATTATGTTAAATGAACAATTACGCCGTCTCTTTATTGTTGCTTAGTGATTTTTGCGTTCTTTGGCTAAGGCAGTTAAAAGTTTATTTCCGGTCGCTGTTGCCGTTCCATCAGTGGCTGTTGCTTAAAGTCCCTATTAAAGGGTCATGAAACCCTACAGCTAAATTTTTGAGATTTTAACAGAGGTATGTGTGTTGAACATCATTGAACATAATTTTAGCATCTGTTAGACTTAATTAAAAGGGGAATCTGGTCAATTTTTGTTTTTCACCCTATTTTCGTCTTCCGGGTTTAAAAACTACATTGCGTTCACGTCACAGCTTGTGACGTACCATCGCTCTAATAGTGCTACGTGACGCATCGGTGTCTCATTATTATTAATGAGAAGACACTGTCTCTTAATTATTCATGACAGCACGTAGTTCTTTCAAATGACAGAAGCGACAGTCTGCGTGTTCACGGAGTAGATGAGAGGAGTTTATGATCATGGGTCGTAAGTGTTTGTTTCCCTGGTGTAAAGGTTCAGGTGTGTTGCATGGCTTTCCCCGCGATGCTGCCAGGGCTAGTCTCTGGCTGCGGGCGGTTGGTTGGCCATCAACTAGCGATAGCTTACCTCAAAGCTGTGTTTGTGTGTAACAAGCATTTCCTCCACAATCACGGCATGAGCTAACGGTTTGAATTGATATGAGGACCTGCACCGCTATCTGAAGTATCTTCCCCTGGGGTTTCACGAGGAGAAAAGTCCTCCACCTCAGCAGAGCCCTCTGTACTGCTATCACTGTAGACTTCACTGTCGCTGTCCATCTTTATTATGGGTGTTCAATCTGGGTAAGTTAAGTTAGATCTCGGCTATATGTAGGCTACGGAACGGTTGTTTTTTTTACGTGTTTTTTTTTACATTTATTTTTAAATATGCAATTATACTGTGTATACAAACATAATTATATATTTATAATGACAATAATAATTGTGTGTGTATTTCTATATTTTAAACAATTCCGATAAATCTAATATATGTATGCATTCGGTTACTTTTAAAGGTCAAACAGACGGTTGTCAGTGTATTTTATTGGACTTTAATTTTGCCAGCTTTAAAAATCCTGCATTTCGTTACGTTTAACCCCATATTTTTGTTGAGATTTGGCATGGGGCACGTTGCACTGCACTGACAGATGACAGTTGCTCACCCCCCTCTTTCTCCCCCTGCCTCGCTCTGACACACCCACCCCCTCCCCTCTTCTCACCGGCATCCACGCCCATTTAAGTAGCATTTTTCAAAAAGATTACGAGGTGGATTTGAGCTTAAAGAGGGGGTTTCATGACCCTTTAACTCTTTTTAGTGCAATCGGGTATATTATACTTTTATTTGGTCAATATGCAAGATTGTGAGAAAGATTCGCTTTCGCGATCACAGAACTGGAAGAACCGTCAGCTGAAGAATAAAATCCGTTTTATGCGTCTGTGGGGTACAATCAGAAAGAGGCTCGTCCCAATAACACAAAAGCTGATTGGCTGCAATACAAGATGCATGTTTGTCTAATTTGTAGTTGTAATAGAGCGAACAATAGCTGGACTAGTGAAAGAAAGAACTACAAACACCACGGAACAAACGCGCACTGCGGGAGGGGGGAGCATTTCAATGAGGTAGCGTTACATGGACGTAGGAAAATTAAGACCTGTTTAACATTATTTAAGACCTAGAATGCAATGCTTCCACAAATTTAAGACTTTTTAAGGCCTTACATTTTGATTTTGAAATTTAAGACATCGCGGGGACCCTGTTTAAGGTTGCTTAACTGCACATGAAGGTACATTTCCATGGGGCCTCTTACAGATCTAGTTTTCAATCTTTCAAACACATCAGATCACCCCAAACTACCTCCACTGCACTACTTCTGTCTCTACATTCTCAGTCAAGTGAAAACACACACTGACAACCTTTGCCTGGAAACCTGGTCCAAAAAAAAACAAAAAACAAACATGTACATGTACATGCCTGCACAAAATCTACACTTTCATTTTCTGCACTGATTGACCATGAAAATCTGTGCAATGCATTCAAATATCATCAAATGCTTATGCATTTGCACCAGAGGAATTCCATCCTGCTCCTGGAGGGCCACTGTCCTGTATAGTTTAGCTCCAACTCCAATTAAACACACCTGAACCAGCCAATCATGGTCCTACTGGGCATATTACACACTTCCAGAGTGGCATGTTCAGGCAAGTTGGCTCTAACATCTGCAGGGCATATTTTAGCTAACTTTTATTTAGATATATATACACACACCCTCACACTTTTTTGTCCCCTTAGTATACAGTATTGTCTAATTACAGACTGTTTTGTACAAACAAAGGAACCAACAGTTGCACCAAAAACACCTAAAAAAAATGGTCAACCCCAGATTCTTTTTCTCCCTCAAACAGAAGCGGCACCACTTCTATATTGACACTGGCACAAGGTCTACTTTCTGAGTGAGGACTTCAAACCCCTTTAAACACATACACAGCACAAGATCGGGACCTGCTGCTGTCATTGGACATGCGGTTTGAATAAGGTTTCGCTCATCTCTGACTCACAGGTGCATCCCCCTGCCTCTGCTACCTGAACCTTGGCCTGAGAATGGTTCCTGTCAGCTGCTCTCGGTGTCCGAGCTTACTTTATTGCTCGCTCTCATCAGGTCAGGTGGAGCAGGGCCAACTGTGTACGTGTGAAAATACTGAGCACACACGACAGAGAGAGAGAAAAAAAGAGAGCGGCTGCCAAAGCCATGCCTGCAGAGCTTTGGACTCCATTCTGCCCCTGAAGCTGTGTGAGCAAAGAGAATTTGTGGAAGAAATACTTGTTGCCTTTGTTGTTAAAGGAACGCTTTAGCCAAAAAACTAAAAACTTTTAAAGACATTACTCCCCTGTAGGGCATTCTTTCTTCCAAGGAACACAAACAAGCTTTACAGCAGGCCTGGCCATCTAATTCAAACTCAAAAGCCTGTACCTGTCTAGTAATCCCGATGACCTTGTTGATCCTATTTGGGTGTTCTTTTATTAGGGTCGGCGCCTAGCTCTGCGGGACAGTGGATTTCGAGGGCCAGAGTTGCCCGGCCCTGCTTTATGACGTTGTTGTATAAATTGTTCCTACCTCTTTGCCATTACATTTTAAATCTTCTGAAACCATGATAGTTCTCTGTTAAGAACGCAACAAAATTCAAATGCATTCCAAGGTCCGAATGCGCGGTCACTTGTTTTGCGGAGTGCGTTACTCGAGGGCTTTTTGCGCTTCGGGGCGGCTTTGGTCTTTGACGCCGCAATGTGGTCCGACAGATAAACTTTGCAGGACTTGGCCTAAATATGCCTCCTCCTTATGCTGATGGAAACATGCCACTTAGAAACATCCCCTTCTTTCTTTCTAGATAGCTCCTTTGGTTTTACTTTGGGTGTGAGCAAAAACTAAAAGTCTGCCCTCTCTTGAATCACATCTGGCCTTGTTGACAGATGAGCGTGGCTCTTTTGGCAGGTGCGATGCCTCTCCCGTCGTGTACCGTAGAGGAGGTGAAGCCCTAAATTGGCTCGCTGCCAGTGTTGCCATGGCAGCTGGCTTTAGGATGATGGGCGTCCTCCAAAAAAAAGCCCTTTCGTCTCACCTCCGGCAGGGGTACCCGATGAGTTTGACCCCACAGAAATAACAGTTGTTATCCCATCAAAACTTTTGGCGCACGTCAGCGTTTTCAAAGATAATAGCGGGTCGGCTGAACTGTCGGAGCGTTTTCAAAACGTACGTAGCCAATGACGTTTCACTGCCAATTTCCGCCGCTTCCAAATGCCGATGGGGTTTGAAAGCATTGGCTGTTTATGAAAATGTTTCTCTGTTATATCTGCTAATGGGACAATTTAAAGTGACAGTTCACACAAAAATTACAATTATCCCACGATTTAGTCAAACTACGTATATGAGTCAGAGTTATATTAAAAAATATCCTGCCTCTTACAAGCTTTATAATGCTAGTGAATGGTAATTTCTGTCTGTGTGTGTTTTTGAACTCTCTAAAAGTGCATCTGTCCATCATAAAAGAAATCGACACAACTCCTGGGGGGGAATAACTAAAGTTAATCAACAACTAGCTTCTGGTAGACGGCGAAACTGAACAACTGATGCGACGCTCGCGCAGAGGTTTTGCTCTTTCCTCAGCACGTGCGTCGGCTCGGTTGTTATTCTTTCACCATTTTTTCCACACACAAACAGATTGATTCACTTCACAAGGCCTTCATTAACCCCCCTGGAGCCGTGTGGATTTTGCAGGAACTCTTCACAGGTTTATAAACCACAATTTTTAAATCGGTAACATTAAACCTCATTATGAATTTATCTGTAAATTGTAATTGTGCTACAAACCTTTGTCCTTACTCAATTGTTTTAATTTTACATCACTTTCTCGAACAAGGATTAGATTATTTCATTCTTCTTGGATCTCAAACACCATGCACCAGGGTCTGCACTTAACGGTTGAGCGGTCAGTATGAGTATCCCTACACGTCGCAACATGTAAAGAGGAAAATGTTGGTGTTATTTTGTCACTTATTGAGTATTGGGCTAGATTAAGGTGGCCGGATTTCTGAAATGGAAAACGGGGACATTTCCTATTTAAGTGGTACAAAACAAAATTACTCAAATATAATTTTTTTATTATCTATTAATTATAAAACAGGGACAATATATATATTTCATGTTTTTTAGTGTTGTGGCCTCCCTATATTATTATTAACATTAATAATTATTATGATTTAATTTCATTATAACGTTTCTTGGTCTGTTTTTAAAAACAACTCACAGCACGTTAAAAAAACAAAAACAAAAAACAATGAAAACAATAGTAGTAGTAATAGCCATTGTAAATAAAAAGCCATTCAAAACGACATTATAGCATTACAAAAATAAAACAACCCAAATATGATATGATGAACAAAACTCAAATTGTATTTAATACTAGGGGTGTGCCGGTTTCAGAATTGGTGATGACGGTTATGATGCGAGTCAAATGTGACGGTTCGTAACATACATTTTCACATTAGGGGGGGTATGTTCGTCTGTTATAGGACAACTTAGTTTGAATAAAAAATGCATTAACAGTCTGACAGTCATAAACAGGACAATAAATTGTTAACCTAAAGGTGCACTATGTATTATTTTTGCAGTAATTTATCCAAAAACCACTAGGCCAGTGTTATATATATTGTTAAGTACTTACAATAACCCAAATGTTTCCAACTATTTGTAAATTGTGAGAAAATTGCTATTTTAACTAAGGACATTTCAGCATAGCGTTTGAGCGAGTCGCCTGTCAATCTCGTCATATCTGCGTTACCCTCGGTTTTATTCTGCAGAAGCGCTTTACTCTTAGCAGTGTGAACATGTCACAGCAGCACCAAGAGAACGCAAAGAGGAACGTCATCATTTTAAACACATATCATTGTATCTGATGTGATAAACAGAGCTGCTTTACCTGAAAAAGCGGAAGTGCGAGCGCCCGGCGACTGTGTCCCGTCCCGTCATAATAAAAGTCCCGGTACTCGCGAGCTATGTGTTTTTCGCTCCAATCGCTCCAGCGGCTGTGCACAGCCCCACAACACTCAGTCCTGCTTTGCTTCACACTACAGTAACGTTAATAACCACATCCATGAACATGTTTTCTGTCTGAGTCCTATTTTCCACCGGCTGTGAGGTGAAGACCACATGTCCCAAGATACTGCGCTAACACTTGGCGTCATCAAACTACGCCTTTGTTTAGAATAAAAAAAATTCCGTCCTCCAGTGGACGGAAAGTTGCATAGTGCACCTTTAATGTTTGAAACAGCAGGTTATCAACTTAATCGATATTAAGTGCCATTATGCAATCATCACAGCTTTCATTTTGTCTACCGCATCAGATGTAGACGCCATCCTCTGCAGCAGCTGGAATTTGTTTACGGATGCCATAGCAACTCTCAACGGCCACCAGGACTTATACGGTTTTATAAAAGTTTGTTGTAAAGTGTAATAATCATCTCAGAAAAAATAAATTCTAATGTCAGCCGCAGTTGAAGTAGTTGACTGTTTGCTTACATGTGTAGGATTAGGGACAGTGTCATTATGCCAACATTATCTTTATAACTTCTTACGAAAAAAAAACGTGTATCCCTCTCGTCAACATTATAGCTTGGTGCATGTGAGCGCGGCACATGCTGTGTACGTCATATAAGGACGCACACGCAAAAGTAATCCGGTCCGTTCGTGTACATGGTGAAGCATTTTGGTGGAATTTTTTGTGGAAATTAAAATCTGAATCATGTTGTTTAAATTTTTTCTCCCGTTGCTTTTGGCTCACTATCATCTTCTCCCTTGACTTTATCAGACTTTGTGTTTCCACGTCCCCCGTCTACTGTCTCATAGACAGTAAAAGATTGTTTCTGAGCGTCTCCTCCTCTCTATACGGTAATTTCTCAACTGTGCGACAGAGTCGCGTTGGTTATGACGCAATCATTAGCCTATTTTGACAAAAACAGCTTCTACGGGGCGATAGTGTAAGATACAAGGTAATGGAGCCTTTTATGCATTGTCGTGTTTCTTTATAAATAAACAATGGACAAATGGATTCCTTAAACGCCTCAGATGTAAAGTTATTTACTGTCAAAGAGACTCAAAAATGAATGGGAGTCAATGGAATGCTAACAGCAGGTGATGGCTTGGTTAACATTGGCCGCCCCTATGGGTGGAACGCTTTCCGAGTGCTAGATTACCCCCTTGCTTGTAAGTCCACAAGACCGAAAGTGCACATGAAGTGTGCCATTTGGGACAGGGCCTTAGAGTTGATTTACGACACTTTGCCACAAACGGGATTTTGGATGATGTCATAGGCACGAACAAATCACTGAATAGATGTCCTTATTTAAGTATATTCTCAGATAAATTTACATTGAATTGTAAAATTCCTTAGAGGAGTATACATCCAACAAACATTTGGCAATAAAGAGTTTTTAAGAGAATATATATATAGTCACCCACCATGGATTCCAAAAGAAAACCGAACTGGCAGAACGAAAAAGCGATCACTAAGTTATGCGTGCTGAATTAGCGTTTTATTATTATTATTATAAAAACCAACATAAAAACCAGCGCTGAAAAAGATGATGCCTGCTCTGTCCAAACGGTACCGTTTGATTAACTGCTTGTCGTCAAACATTTCGAACACAGCACTTTGAGAAGCTTGATAAATACGGGCCCTGATGTGTGGGCAACCCCACTGCGTTGTGACTGCTGAACTTTTGAGGACAAAACAATCCCGCACCCTGTCCAGGCTCTGTTATAAAGTACATGCAAACATTATTTAACAGCAATAATAAGTATGTCACTACCTTGAAAGCGATAACGATGTTTCCATTGATATTTGATGATAATGGCGCTGGAAGGCTGCTCTGAGTGCTCTCGATTCTTCTTCATGAGGTAGTTACGCGGCGCGCGTGCGACCAAGTGGAGTCAAGTCACAGCACCATCTGCTGGTGAAAATAATCACTACACGATTATTCCTATAATCAGCAGACTGCTGTACGTTTGGGCGCTTTTTTCAAAGTATCTGCGGGTTGTTTTGAACGAGATGTAAAACGGGAGCGTAAAAATGGAGCGTTTATCTCTAGTCTTTGTTCTAAGCTAGGCTAGCGGTGGGTGCGTTAGACAGTTATGGCACGCACGAAGATGATAATGGCATGTGTGGACCATAGGTGTGGACTTACCTAACTCTGGGGGACACGGTGAATAAGCTAAAGTCCCAAAAAGTCGGCGTGTTCCATCTGTTTTGCGGACCCCTTCGGTTAAATAACTATTTTCTGTTCCGGTTTCATTCGCTTTCTCGTGTATGCCTGATCTGTGTGTATGTTTACATTTGTGTTATGTGTTCTAATTAAACTTTTGTGCATATTCTTGCGAGTTCTTCTTGTCCCCGCTTGCAAGTCAACGTCACTTTAGCGATGTTACACAGCTCAGCACAGCTACATGCTAATAAACTTCTTTTCTGAAAGTCGACAGACTGAGTGTTTACCGTTTACGAACTCCGCGGCAGACTTCTGTGGAAGCCTGGACTCGTGCTTAAAGGGATAGTTCACTTTAAAATTAAAATTGTGTCATCCTTTACTCACCATCAAGTTGTTTCAAATCTGTATCAATTTCTTTCATCAGCTGAACACAAGCGATTATTTTTTTGAAGAATGCCAGTAACCAAACAGTTAACTGCAGGAACCATTGACTTCCATAGTATTTTTTTTTTCCTACTAGTGGAAGTTAATGGTTCCAGTTAACTGTTTGGCTACTGATAATCTTCAAAATATCTTCCCATGTGTTCAGCTGAAGAAAGAAATTTATACAGGTTTGAAACAACTTGAGGGTGACTAAAGGATGACAATTTTCCTTTTAAAGTGAACTATTCCTTAAAGGTGAACTATGTAGTATATAAAATGTGCATGTGCGACATGCATACAAAAATCGTCCGAGTGTCAGACTGATTGACGACTTCATTGTAGTGTTTAATGGGATGACTAGTAGTAGGCACTATTGCATCTTTAGCATGTTTTTATACAAATACCTACCTTCTTTGTTCAGCAGCCTACCTGTGTGATAAAGTCAACATGAAAACAATCAATACATCAAATCACATTCAAAATCATGAAATCAAATGTACTCCTGGTAGTATCGTAAATTAGTCCTTTCTTATTAAGCAGAGAAAAAATAAAAGACAAGCTGCTCTAACAATATATTTACAAGCTGCTTATCCACAAAGTTATTGTGAAACTACACAATAAGGACAACAAATTGTTATCTTTATAGAGAAACTTACATAAAAAAAGACTGATAGGCCTACTTTTAAAAATGTATGTTTGAGCTTTTGCTGAGTTCACAACATTTGCAGTGGTCAGGTGGTACAGCGGTCAAGTCGCTCTCAGAAAATTACACGTTGTTTTTACAAGTTCTACTATCACAAGGCTTTTTAAAGTTCAGAATTGGGTCCCACTTTATATCAAGTGTCCCTAATACCCGTGAACTTACTACTTATGCATCTAGTTACCATGTATGTAACTGTGTGTGAGGAGTACACATTGGTTCATAGTATGTACAGTAGGGCTGGGACAACGCGTCGATTCGTCAGACTCAAAATAAAGATGGCGGCGCCGGAGAGTAGTAGCAACCATAGATGTACATAATAAAGTATATTATGTAATTAAGTATATTATTTATTATGTATATCTATGGTAGCAACACGAGTGGCTCCTCAGACTTTCAGAAGTGCAAGGCTTGCGGGTTGGCCACAGTCTATGGGGTTGGCGCGCGGTGCGCACGGAGCATTACAGGCATGCGCGCACGCGTTTTGTTGTCACGGCTACATAAACAAATTTCTGCACACAGGAAGACAGATGTTTTGGTAATATTTGATGTATTTTAATCACAAAAACAAACGTTTGCATCAAGTGAAAGCATCGGACACATTGGCTACGTTACCTACATAATAAGCTGTTTTAAATTTAAAATGTTCAATGTCTAATCGCGCTGATGTGACCGAGGGTATCCATCCTCTAAGAGAGCAGTTTCATCCCAGGACTATTCCGGTTTTAAACGGAGTATTGGCGCCCGTAATGCACTCTACATGTAACTGTTTTCACTGTCATGCCGCGGATGCGCGTGGCGTTTCTGTTGCGGGTCAGCCACGGGGCTGCGTGGCGTTTTCTCTGCCTTTGCACACTAGAAGCGTGTCTGACGCGGCGCTGCTGCTGCTATTGATGCGGAGGGAAGCCCTATTCCTAATGTTAAACATAAATAGCCTACTGATACAGCAAAGAAAACGTCGGCAGTAGCCACATATCTATGGTATTGTATTGACGGCAAAATAGGCTACAGAATATGTCGTTCTGTATTGACAGTTGCAACATTTCAAAATCGATAATTGACGTTTTTTATTACAATTAGGCCTATATCTGCATTTATGTAAACCTACAGACTTTCAAACATGAAAATGTAATTTAATAATATGTATTCGTGTCAAAATGATATATAAACATCTTTTCCTATTCTATTTTGCCTGGAGACGCTCCCAACACGCGTGAAAAATAGGCGCTCTTCTATTTCTAGCATGCACGCGTTTTCCGCGCGTCACAGGCAGTGTGCAAACTCCAACCTGTTAACATGTGAGCCGAAACAAAAACGGACACGCCATGCAGCCGAGACGCTCACGCTTGCAGTGTGTCCCCGGATTTGATTAACCAACTTGTTGATATTTAATCGATGGGCATAGCCTGTAGGCTGAGTTGCATGTATACATAGAAAAATCGTATAATATGTTTCTTTGTTGTAGGTTTATACTTATTTATTTGTGTGTGTGTGTGTGTGTGTGTGTGTGTGTGTGTGTGTGTGTGTCTGTGTGTGTAGCCTACTTTATGTTTTCAAGGTTTTATTGAATGCATTGCTCTTGTATAGTCTTACTTTGGAATTTTAAGAGCAATAAACATATATTGCAATGTTAAGGAATTCGTTTTTTCATTCAGATAATTAAATCAACATGTATAAATTGCTATTAGGCAATTAATGGGGAGATAATCGGTAATCGAATCGAATCGTAACCGAATCGGACAGGAAAAATTAATCGTTAGATTAATCGATGCATCGAAAAAATAATCGCTAGATTAATCGTTTAAAAAATAATCGTTTATCCCAGCCCTAATGTACAGCTATAATATTTGTGTAACTGCACATTTAACAGCCCACTGAATGTGTTAGTACACATGTAACACCACTTTTTCATTTTAGTAAGAGCACGTTTAACAACATTTCATAACATGATGTCACTTTTTTCCACTTCCACACAGCCTTCAACGCTGCAGTTACCCATTTGAATACACTGACACTTTATGGAAGTCATGATGATGATGATTCCTATGTGAATACCATGTATTTATGGATGGTATAATGTGTCATTGCTGCAGTGTAATAAATATATATTGAAGCACTGAGTAATAATAATTAACTACATGCACTTATTATATAGTTAGGGTATGGTTAGGATTTGGGTTTGTTGCATGTAATTATGAATCATTTTCTGTAATTACTATTAAATGCATGTAACAAGGACACTGAAAAATAAAATAGTGTTACCCTAAATCAGTGTGCATGTAATGTTATGGTATTTTATGGTACTATACATCAACGCTGGAAAAAGCATGAAAAAAAAAAAAACGTCAGATGTACCTTTCTCTTGTACTCATCTATAACTAACACCTGTTTTTCTTGATGCAAACCTGTGAAAAGTATGTGGCTGTAGAAGAATCAGCACAAACAAAATTGGCTGAGCAATGTAGTACTGAAGTGTCTTGTCACTGTGCAAAGGCTATCCTTATATACAAATCCTTGTGGCAAAAAAAAGCTACTTTACTGAGAAATGTATTCATTCTGGACAATGTTGTTAAAGTTTTGGCTATGCAGTCTTTCATCAAACCTATAGTCCCTGGGAAAACCGTATAAGGAAATCATTTTGATTTCCATAGTCTCAGTGTATTCTAAAAATCTGGTAACTGCAGGGTTGAAGACTGTGTGTGGAAATGGAAAAACTTGTGTGAAGACATTGTAGTTACTGTAGTGCAAAAAAGTGTTGTTACCTACGTTCTGTTATACTGATAAAAGCCCATAAGAAGAGAACCCACCTTGTTACTCGCCTGTATCATTACTGACTTGCAAATGCTCACTGAAATGGCTATAAGCACACAAATAACAGCCCACTGTAGGAAATTCTTATTCTTGTAGCCACATATTCAGATTAGTTGTCGATACAGCATTCATTTGGAATGATCTTAATCTCTGTTAGGTAAGCACAGTTTGTTCTTTTCGTCTGAGCCGGCGAATGCTTGGTGAGGGCTGTTTTTGCTCCCTACAGTTTGATTTTGACTGTTCCTTAAGCTCTGGCCCAGTTCTCACATATTCTCGGCTCTCGCATCTCTCTTTGTTCTTTTTATATCAACATGACTGAACTAGTTGAACGACCATAAAGCCTACTTTATTTTGATATCGCTGCAGAAATCTATTTGGCACATTCTGTAAGTGTTAATTAATTGATCTGTAAGATAATTACATAAATGGTTATCCCCTGACGCTTAATTTAGTCAAAGGCTTCGGGATACGCGCCATCTGGGACGCGAGACTACAGTTATCCCATTATCTCTCTCGTTCTATCTTTGTTGTGAAAACTAAATGATGACATGGAAAGTGAAGGATATTTCATAAAAAAGTTGATGTCGGTCAGAACGCGTCTCTCTCTCTCTCTCTCTGATGTAAACGGCCCTTGAAATGCCGTCTGATTTATAAGGCTCTGGCGGAAAGATGCAGTAAACCCTTTACAGATTGGGGAATGAAACGCGCTGCAGGTGAAATCCAGGCTATAAATGTCTGTTAGATGTAGATCTCACAGAAAAGCTTTATGAGCTTCTCTATTGTTTTATTAAAAGTTTACACAAACTATAAAAGTAAAACAACCAAATAATCTATAAACGTTACAGTCTCTATGATTCGAGTAGTAGGCTACAACTGCTCGTTCTTTAGATGTCGGTTCTTCAGAGTCGATTCTTTTAAGCTGGCTGTGTGGTTTCTCTAGATCTGTTGCTGCAACGTAAACGAGTTGTGTTAAACAGGCTATGTGGAGAAAGATACAAGCTCCATGGAAACAGTGCACGAGAAGTGAACCGTATGTCACCCCGCCTGAGGGAGAAATGATCCTAAAACTCACACTCGAGTCTGAACAGAACACATCTTTTAACACGCTCCCTGTCTTTATTGAATTGTAATTTGTGCCATTTCCCCAGAGGCCACTGATCAGTAGAAAGGTCTACGCAAATAAATAATACAAACACTCAATCATTAAAATTTACAATAGACAGATCGTGGATGGATAGGAGGATGAATAAAACAACAGACGGATGGACGGTTGAATTAATAGAAAGAACGACAGACAGACAACAGACAGATGGGTGGGTGGATGGATGGATATAACAACAGATAGATGGATGGATGACAGAAAGAAAGAAATACAACAATTCAACAACAGGTACGTAGATATGACAATAGAGCTGAGCAGGGATGACATCAAAATCTGGCAGACCGATTCGCCACTGGAGATTTTCCAATGGCCTTTTATAATGGGGCTTTTTAAATTATAAATTAAATAAAGCCTTTGGTAAGTAACTAGATAAGACAGTTCGGTGTGCTGTTTACACTGTAGAACTAAACGCTCAAGTATCATCAAGTTATGTTTACCACAGGCTTTATTTTACACATTAATTGGAAAAAAAAAACCATTATAAAAAGCCACTGGGAAATCCAGTGGCGAATCGATCTGCCAGATTTTGACGTCCTCCCTACACCACTCTATAGATGGATAGATAAAACAACAAGAAGGAAAGAAAGAAAGAGAGAACAAAAAAAAGAAAAAAAGAAAGGAACACAGGCCACAGAAAGGACAATGGTTCTACAATCTGGATTTATTCCGTGTGCTTTGCAAGAATATAAATAAAGACCAAACTTACAAAATCTGTGTGCTGGAAGCCCAAGCCCATCTACACATGTTAGTCCGCAATGATGTCACAAATTCACCCATCGCTCATACCTTATTTCATAATGTCTTGAACTTTGAGCCGCCTGCAAAATTTTGTACCTTGTTTACCAAAGTAAATGCATTTTGTTTTTATTCTGTCATTCTGTATACATTGTTTTTTAATAACATATATGAACAATGATTCAACAAAATATTTATTTACAGAACTGTGGCAAAATTCTACAGTGACAATGAGTGAAAATAAGATCTGTTTTTATATTTTCATCTGAAACACAAGTGGAGCCATCCACACATTCGGTTCCTTAAATTTTTTTTTTCTTCTTTTTTTCCCCCGGATGGCTGCGTATTCAAGCTGGACGCGTCATATAAAAATAATGTAACGTTAAGACAACATCAGACAAGAATTGCACAATAAGAATAATTAATTATAATAATTGTAAATATTACAGTAATGGTAATATAGTTCTCTATTAAACAGTATATATCAATAATAATCTGCATGGCGCCGCCAATGACGTTAACAACCGTTCCGTAGTGATTTTGGCACGAGACGCATCCATTTCATGGTTGTCCAGTGCAATGAGTTCATTCACATTGTGCATATTCATATTTTTAGATCATTAACCACAAACAAAATAAAGAGAGAAAGAAAAAAATAAAGAAAACAGAAAAAGAAAAATACAGCAATTCATGTAAAAGTCCATTTTTATCCCAGTCCAGACATGCCATGGTATTTTGGACTAGATATTTAGTGAAAAGTCAATGTAGTGTGTCCGAGTCGCCGTGGCGAGACCGTGTCCGCGACGACTCGCCTGTCCCCGGTCAATCTCTCGCGCGACAAAGTTCCGTGACAGCCGCTGTCCTTTGGAACGCAACTCGAATTGCTGCCTCTTGAAAAGTGTACATTCAAATTCCACAGTCTCCTCCTATTGTTTTTTTGTATATATATATTTCTTATGCAGTGAGTGTGTGTGTGTGTGCGCGTGCATGCGAGTGTTTCGTTAAAAGGCCACGGGTCCACGTCGGCAGTCCTTGTACGCGTATGCCAAGTCCCAGTCGAAAAAGTCCTTTTGCGAATCCTTACACATGCGTTACGAGAGGCTCCGGTGACGCTTTTAGGTTCCGTATTTGCGGTCCTTATTTGCAATGCATGTGAGACTGGGGGTCCATGTTAGGGGCAGGCTACATTCTCTGAATTCCACTGTAATAGACATGGGCGTCCGCCATTGCCCTGTGAATGAAATCACATCACTTATCCAAAGTGTCCATCAAAAAAAGCCCCCCCTTCTCCAGTTCACATGGACTGCATGCTTTCCATCAACTACACTGCATGTCTCAGGACTGGCTCGGTTTTCTCGGGTTTTCATTCATTGGCAACACCAAAAAAAGGGAAAGAAAGAAAACACAACGGGGGGGAAAAAAATTGGAAAGAAAGGAAAACGCGCGATTTGAGAGACACTTTTTTTTGCGGATGTCTCGGCGTAAAATAAGCTTCCTATAAATGCTATCTGACAAACTTCTGCGTCCACAAATTAGCTTTACGTTTTGACTGACTGAAACAAGCTCGTAACTCTTGTGCTGTTTAAGAAAAAAAAAACTAAAAAAATCTCCCCTTAAATAAGGGATTTTAAAATTACAGTTATTGTTTTTTTCTCTCCAACAAGCGCTGATACTAAAAATGAAAACTTCGCTACGAGACGAAACAAACAACTCAAGCAAAATGTCCTTTGGGTGAAGTCCAATCTCCGCTCCTATGCCAGCCGTTTCGGATGCCCCACCTCACAAAAATCTCTCCCGTGAACGTTCGCCTCGCTAACCCTATGCTGTCTAGTCAGAGAGAAAGAAAGAAGGAAAGAAAGAAAGAAAATTCCGACTCTAAAAACAACATTTGTGTTTATAAGGCTTGTAGCAGCATTACGGTTTTAAGTTGTCATTCAAGCAGTCGAGAGTGGGGTTGGGGGAAAGGCTGAAGAGGCGCTTCCCGGAGAAGCCGAGGAAAGAATAGCGAGGAACGGAAGGAAGGAGAAATCAAAAGAGAGGAGGTGGGGAAAAAATTGAATGAAAAGCAACCGCTTGCAACACTTTTTCGTGTGTTTTGGAGGAGGATCGGCAGCGTGGCGGCCTGAGGGCTGACCTTCCCTTATCGTGCTGCGGCCAGTGAGGGGTGAGGGGGGCGAGAGAGATCAAAAGATTAAGAGATAGAGAGAAAGAGCGGGGCAATAGATCGAAGGAGAGAATAGACAGCGGCAGCGTCATCATGCAGAAGCCACGGTAAACGGGCGGGCTTGGCCGGGCGGAGAGACGCGGGCTTGTCACAGGTCACTGGGCCCGTGGCTCCGTGGGGGGCCTCTAGAGGGCGCTCTCTGTAAGGCACACACACAGGAGTGGACAGTATTTTGGGTGTATATTAGAAAATAGTGGTCTCATACTTGGTGTTGGCTCCTCTTTTGGCTTCTTGTCCTGGCTCGACTATCCAGGGGACGTTGGCGTGGCCCTTTTGATCCATTGAGGGCTGCTCCATCTGAGGTGCACACAGGAAAAAGAGACGGCAGGTCAATAGGTGCTAGGAATTTAGGCGGTTAAGCATCGCTCGCTTTCTTTCATATGCGTATGCGCAGAATTCCAGTCATTGCGTACTATGGTTTTGAAGACCAAAGCGAAAAAAAGTTTGACCAGAACAGGATATAAACGTCTCAAATTGACCTCCTGGCTTGGATAAAACACTCATTTGGTCAATTATTGTTAAAAGTTTAAAATAATAATATTATAGTAACACTTTACAACAAGGCTGAACTGCTTAACATTATTTGAACTAACAACAATCAATATTTCTCACAGCATTAATTAACGTAGGTTAATGTTTATTAACCCTTCAGTGCATTAGTGTTTCGCATTATTACATATTCGGGTCTTTAGCGACCCGTATCTATATCGAACACATGGATCTCTAACTGCCGCAATATTAAACACTCCTGACCTTTTAGTAACAATTACAAAACAGCAAAATAAAGCATTTTTCATCACATTATGGAATTTGAGCAGATACTTTTTTTGTCATCATCAGAGCTTTCCTTAGTACATTCAGCATCTTGCTTATATTCACAATCTCAACCATATTCTGAAAACTATTGTTTTCAGTGTTTTCAGAATCAATATTTTGATCGCTGACAGCCTCTTCACCAGATCCACCAAGTGACGGTGACAGTACTATTTGATTGCATACAGTACTCACTTTGCAGTAAACCACTGAGCTGTTTTCCCGATGATACTTGATATACATATACACACACACACACACACACACACACACACACACACACACACACACATACACATACACATACACATACACATACACATACACACACACACACACACACACACACACACACACACACACACACACACACACACACACACACACACACACACACACACACACACACGCAACTAAATGATTATTAGGAACACCTGTTCAATTTCTCATTAATGCAATTATTCAATCAACCAATCACATGGCAGTTGATTCAATTCATTTAGGGGTATATTCCTGGTCAAGACAATCTCCTGAACTCCAAACTGAATGTCAGAATGGTAAAGAAAGGTGATTTAAGCAATTTTGAGCATGGCATGATTGTTGGTGCCAGACGGGCCGGTCTGAGTATTTCACAATCTGCTCAGTTACTGGGATTTTCACGCACAACCATTTCTAGGGTTTACAAAGAATGGTGTGAAAAGGGAAAAACATCCAGTATGCGGCAGTCCTGTGGGCGAAAATGCCTTGCTGATGCTAGAGGGCATAGGAGAATGGGCCGACTGATTCTGATAGAAGAGCAGCTTTGACTGAAATAACCACTCGTTACAACCGAGGTATGCAGCAAAGCATTTGTGAAGCCACAACACGCGCAACCTTGAGGTGGATGGTCTACAACACCAAAAGACCCCACCGGGTACCACTTCTCTCCACTACAAATAGGAAAAAGAGGCTACAATTTGCACGAGATCACCAAAATTGGACAGTTAAAGACTGGAAAAATTCTGCCTGGTCTGATGAGTCTCGATTACTGTTGAGACATTCAGATGGTCAGAGTCAGAATTTGGTGTAAACAGAATGAGAACATGGATCCATCATGCCTTTTTACTACTGTGCCAGCTGGTGGTGGTGGTGTAATGGTGTGGGGGATGTTTTCTTGGCACACTTTAGGCCCCTTAATGCCAATTGGGCATCGTTTAAATGCCACGGCCTACCTGAGCATTGTTTCTGACCATGTACATCCCTTTATGACCACCATGTACCCATCCTCTGAAGGCTACTTCCAGCAGGATAATGCACCATGTCACAAATCTCGAATCATTTACAATCGGTTTCTTGAACATGACAATGAGTTCACTGTAATAAAATGTCCCCCACAGTCACCAGATCTCAACCCAATGGAGCATCTTTGGGATGTGGTGGAACTGGAGCTTCATGCCCTGGATGTGCATCCCAATAAACTCCATCAACTGCAAGATGATATCCTATCAAAATGGGCCAACAAAGAATGCTTTCAGCACCTTGTTAAATCAATTAAGGCAGTTCTAAAGGGGAAAGGGGGTGAAACACAGTATTAGTATGGTGTTCCTAATAATCATTTAGGTGAGTGTATATATATATATATATATATATATATATATATACACACACACACATACACAGGTTGATATCCCCAGTAGATAAAGACCCAAGGGGCTTTTTAAGGTTTAAGAAAAATACTCTTTTTCATAATACAATTTCTTCATTCACAATACATCAACTATTTAAAATGTATATAAATGTAGAAATGATCATGAACCTACATTAAGAATGGCTAGTTAAAAAATCCTAATAAACTAATGTTGAGTTAAAAAGATTAAATTATTTACAATAACAACAATAATCAACAATATTTTATATTTTGTAATTTTATAATAATAATAATTGTTGTTGTTGTTATTATTATTATTATAGTGGTAGTAGTAACAACTACTTTTAATAACATTTATTAATATTATTGCTAAATCTGTTTTTTAAATAAATAAATAATAATAAAATGAGCAATAATATTAAAGGGGTGGTTCCATGGTTTTTTTTCTAGGCTTGGTTGTGTTTATGGGGCGCAGTATAACATGTCTTAATACTTTTTTTTTTTAAACGCCGTATTTTTCGTATATTTTACCTTTATTCCACACCACTGTCTCCACTGTCCTTTGAACGGCTCGTTTACTTCCTTCTTCTATGAAGCCCATCCCTCCGAAACACGCAATGGTCTTAGATTGGTTAGATGGCCAAATGTAGTTTCATGTATTTTTATTGGCTGAAGTGCCAAGCACAGGTTGCCGGAAACGCCACGCCCCTTACCATTACGGGCACAAGTCACATCTGTGGTGACTAGCAAGGGTTTATGATGTCACCAACCCGTGAAGAAGCTTGTTGTAGTCCAAACCGGCCATTTTTGTAACTTTTAAAGACAATATCTCCGTTTGCATTGAACTTTCAGCGCTGTAACTTTGCAGATACTTATGCTCAAGCAGCAACATTACACACTAACTAAAGTTAAAAAAGTTAAATTGCATGCAACCACCCATTTAATACTTGTTTTTATTATTATCATAATAGTAGTAGTAGTAGTAACAATAATAATAGTAACAACAATTATTAATATTATTGCTATATAGAAAAATAGAAGCCCAGGTGTATGACATCAAATTCAGTTTCTCATATATGAAATCTGAAGTAAGTTACATGTTTAAGTCTAGTGCGACTGCCTCTTAAGCCAGAAAGAGAGACAGAGAGAGAGAGGGGTGTGATGTGAATCTGTGATTGGTCACACCAACACAAAAACAGTGAATTAGCTCTACATTACATAATTCTTATTTTTTAACCTGTAACATCAAAGTAATACATCGGTTATATTAAGTATCAATGAAATGAAATCCATCTTGCAGATCTGCTGTGGTCAAAACTACCCTACAACTAGTACATCTTTATCAACCAATCAAAACACTGTTCCTTGTTGCCACGGCAGCTCAGCCTTGCTCCACATAACACTGAGCTATACATGGCTCGGAAACGTGAATCTCTACAGGAACGAGCACATGCGCGCACAAACGCAGGGTCGTTTACGTCTGCTGTTGGCTTGTCTTGAGTTCTTTATCAGGTTTTTCCATATGCAGCCGCATGAATATTAAATAACATAATCCTCGCTCTTCCTGGCTACCTCTGACTGCTCTCAAACACACACATGGCACACACCCACACCAACTTCATTCTTCTCCACATCCAAACGCTTTAAAAAAAGAAACAGTCGCTAATCTTACGCAATAAACCTCTAGTATGAGGCATCGACCTGAAAAGGAGCTTAATGGTTTGATAACACTCTCAGGGAACGGTGAGTTGGTGTCTTGGATAAGAGATGCTGAAATATTTCTATCCATGTTTAGTCAGCTGATGTTCTGGATGGATAGACCGTCAGAGGAGGACAGGAAAGGAGGATTCAGATGATGAAGAGATGAATCAAACAAACTGAACAAACAAAAAGTTAAACAATGAATATTTCTGGGTTAGAGAGAGAAAGAGAGAGATAGCCAGCGTTTGCGACATGGTGTCGGTTACCACAGAAAATAATTTATCTCATCGCAGTTGATTACGCATTGCCCCACAGACTTCCATTGTAAGTGTATTGATGTTTTCTTTTTTAAGGATGTTAACATCATTTTCTGTAACGTTCTTTAACCTGGAATTGTCCTTATTATAGAATTAAGCGAGAAAGAAAAAGCTCAAGAAAAGTGACAAATAAAAAAGCAGCCCTAAAAATAAAAAGGAAAAGAAGGGGAAAAGAAATAAAAGAAAGGAAAATGTAAGAAGACCTGAAATTGAAGTTTATGAGGATGATGGAGGAGTCGTGAGGTAGGAGGAAGAGGAGAAGGATGAAGAGGAGGACGGCGCGGGGTGAAAATATGCCCCAGGGACCAGCGGCTAGAGGGAGACATGACCTAGAGGCGGAACAAAGAGGTCACAGAGGTCAAAGCTTGGGAAGGTTAACACACACACACACACACACACACACACACACACACACACACACACACACACACACACACACACACACACACACACACACACACACACACACACACACACACACACACACACACACACACACACACTCTAGAATATGTGGTTTCCATAGCCGTAATGATTTTTGTACTGTACAAACTGTATATTCTATCCCTCTACACTAACCCTACCCATCAAACTAAACTTTCAGCTTTCTTTAAATATAATATATAGTATATATTTTTTCCCATTTGATTTACAAGGACACAGGTAGTACCCTCATAAACCACGTTTACGTTGTAATTGCCCACGTCATACACATTTGTGTCCTCCTAAACCACATAAACATGTACACACACACGCTCTCTCATGGTTGATTCTTTAATTAAAGTAATTTTTTCGTCCCTCTAAGATGACTTTAAAGAAAACAATCATTCCACTTTTAAAGGACATATCACCACAACTTTTATTGAAATATATTTATTATTTCTCTTTACAAACTTCTGTCAATTTTATAAGCGAGGTGAAATTTAACATTTGCAAGAATCTTGACTATTTTGGGCTTGTCCTTTACCCAGATTATTAGACTAGACTACCTTAAGAACCAGTAGTTCACCTGTTTTGAATAAATACACAGCTTGTTAAATGCTGTTGTTCACTGCCTTTTCTTAATGATACGCGGTTGCAGTACCGTCGCAAGGGCTGTGCCAAGTGTGCGACCGCACAGGGCCTCGTGCAAAGTAAAGTGACAGCTGACTTGATGTAAAAAGTCTATAGTTTAAGTTTTTAGTTCCTCAAAATGCTATAATGTGTACCGTAATGCTGTATTGTTCTGCTTGTTTAAACTGTATTTTTATGCAGTAACTTTTTCTTTGTGAGAGACAGCGTGTGACAGTGGTTCATGTGCATATATGTCACTCAGCATGGCATCGCATGTCAGGCCAGTAGAGATAGCTTTATCCAGGCCATTCAAATTCTGACTTTGGCTACCTCTGAAACCATAGATTAGACTACCTAAGAAGTTCAATTAAATAGGCTAGGCTACACTAGAAATCCGCGCTCATTAAAAATCGAAACGAAATTCACTTAAAAGAAAGACTTTTCTACAAAACAATACTCAATGAAGTGATCAAAATCATGCCTGACCCCATGTCTCCAGATATTTTCGCATTCATCTTGTGATGTAGCCTATCTTGCTCATGCTGCTTACTTTTCATAATCAACATATGACATAAAAAAATATTATAGGCTAATATTTAAAAATAGCCTAACTAAATAGGCTACGGTTTATTTAACCCTGTGTCCAGTAAAGGCGCCTGCGCATTCTAATGGATATTTTCCTTTATGACAGCGGATATAACTCACAATACTCCATCATTTTTAGCCATACTGATAAGTGCAAGACATAATTATAAACTATAAAATGTCAACTTTTTATTTGTGTACACTAATAAAAAACCTACCAACATGCGGCATAGCCTACTTTTTGAAATGACTTATCACGAGAGAAAAAACTAAAAAAGTTTAGGTCTCATAAAATCAGTTAATGGAAGCGTCGTCATTTCGCATGTTTTTGTTGTTGTTGAACATTTAGTCAATATCGCAAAGGTTTTGCGCAAATCTGTCATGGACACGTGGCTACTGAGAGAGCAATCTAAACTAATTCAAGTGGATTCAGGCTGTTTTTCAAACGTGTTTGACCCATTCATAATTTAGAACATAATTTAAGTGTGAATGTTAATTTCAGAATGAGCGCACAGTTCAGTTAGAGTTTAACTTCTCGAACCTAATGCTGTTAAACTGAATATACAATTTTACATCTTAAATATCCACATAAACAACAAATTGCAGTAGACCGCATTTAATAAACACTTGGGCCTCGCATCCCCTTTGCGACAGGCCTGCTCAGTTGTACATGTCTCAGTTGTATAAATTAGTTGTTTTTGTTGAATTTAGTGTAATTTTTTTTTGTTCAACTTTAATGCTGTCCACGCCAAATAGATTTTTCAATTCGACTGGACATATGTATATTTAACAATATCTTAGCTCCTTTTGTTAGTAGTTTGTAGAGTAGCTAACTAGCCAACTTTTCCCCTAGAAGGCTTGATCATTGAGTAGTTTGCAGTAATCTACATCAAATAAGACTGTGAAACAACACTGTGAAGCAGTTTGAAGAGGTTTGATGTTTCAAGATTTCAAGTAGTCAAAAATACCCTTAATTGAAGAATCACCCATATACCGAACATTCAACCGACCGCAGGAGTGGACACGTGGAGATGAACAGAACAGGATGAACAGAAGAGAGAAGGATTCCATTCTCATGGAGCAACACTGCGTATTGTGCCAATATGGAGAAGAGGTAATGCAGCATAATGAACAATTTCTCCTACAGAAGGGAAAATCAATATCCGAGTACACCACACACAGCCACAGAGGATGCTGTTAGTGTTCAGTACACAGACACACACACAATGGGCCTTATTCACAAAAAACGAGCAGAACAAATGGGTGTTAATCATTCATAAATCCATTCTTACGTAAATTGTCACATAAGCGCTATTCAGACAGGATTAGTTGAGTTATTAACACAGGACGCCTGTGATTTCATGTACTGATTCAGACAGAATTGGGATCTTTGACTAAGCTCGGAGTGTATATGATAAAATTTCATGTGGTCTGGATGTGCACGTGCATATATGATAAACTTTACACCTTTTTGCCTGGTTTTTCGAGACAAGGTTTTGAAAAGCCTAGTCCCAACTTGCGCTGGCATAACTTAAAAATATGTCAGTGCTATTGTTTTGTCTCAGGGCTGGATTTCTCAAACAGGATTATTTGGCGCAAGAAAGAGAAGGATGAACAGGATTTAAAAATGTTGTGAGCCAGATTTGAATCTACAAAGTCCATTTGAGCACCGTATCTCTCACATGCATGGTATCTGCTACACCAAAGCTCCATTTAAAGTGCCACATTGGCTCAGTATTTATCCTGCAATATCACATTTTACATGGACAGCGATCTGGCCTTTAAAACAGAAAGAGAAGTGAGGCTTCTCATTAAAGAGAGTTATTTCTTCAAATGCAACTGTTTATTTTCAACCGGGCTTTCATCGTTTCTGTCCTGTGTGTAATCCAACTCCAACAGGCAGGGTGTGTTTTATTTTTTATGACAACCTATTCTGGGCCTCTTCCAGAGAGTGGTAATATCCCTGTTGGTGGCAGGGGGGAGAGAGAGGCACCATGCCCGTTCTGGGGGCACTGGGACGGAGGCAGATGGAGAGGAAGGCTGCCCCGGAGGAAGCGAGCGACTTGCTGGAGCTTTGTGCAAACAGCCCTCATCAATCTCTTTCATCCTTAAATGCACTGAAGGGAGAGGAGATGGAGTGTGCCGTTTACAGATCAAACACTCACCTCTCCGTCCCTCAGGACTGGCTGCGACACACACACACACACACACACACACATGCGCCCTGCCGTGTGTACAAACAAACTTTCACAGAGAGGAAGTTGATCTGTTTCAACACTGCCGAACACACATTTCTCAACATTGGTTTTAAAAATGTGCGCATGCTCCTAAAACACACAATCATGCAAACGTTGAACTCAATAAATGGCTAATGTCAGTCTGTGCTGTTTTTAATTCTCAAACTCACTGACGGTGAGGGCCAGACTGGATTCCAAATGTCTCTTTAGGTAGCATAAATATCACATCGCAAATAAGGAAATATTAATAATATTAATCAAATAACAATATTGACACGAAAACGACTCAATGCTTTTGTCTTGCTCTTTTGATAAGCCCTCTAATACAAAACAGCATTACAAAGTTAGGCATTAAAAACAGAAAACGTACAATTAATTGAAATTACAGATATAGAGTTGATATGCAATATTTAATGTGCAACACAACAAAGTAAAGTATTTATCTGTCATGTTGTAGCTAAATTTGTAGCTGTCTATTTGAATATAAACAATATATCATAGATATTATAAAAGAATAAATGTGACCCTGGACCATAAAACCAGTCATAAGGGTAATTTAAAAAAAAGAAATTGAGATATACAGATAATCTGAAAGCTGAATAAATAAACTTTCCATTGATGTATGGTTTGAAAATCTGGAATATGAGGGTGCAAAAAAATCTAAATATTGAGAAAATCGCCTTTAAAGTTGTCCAGATAAAGTCCTTAGCAAAGCATATTACTACTAATACATGTTTTATATATTTCCGGTACAAAATGTAAAAAATATATTCATGGAACATGATCTTTATTTAATATACTAATGATTTTTGGCATAAAAGAAAAATACATTTTGAGTCATACAATGTATTTTTGGCTATTGCCATAAATATACCCGTGCGACATATTTTGTGACTGGTTTTGTGGTCCAGGTTCACATATGATAAACAAACATTAATGTTTTGGTATAATTTAAATATTCAGTACCGTTCAAAAGTTTAGGGTCAGTAAACATGTTTTAAAGGAATTAAAACTGAGCAAGGATACATGAAATTGATTAAATTCTACATTGTTACAAGTTCAGTAACAATTTAGTATGGGGGACACATTTTCACTAATAACTACAAACTTTGCCTTAATAAACTCTTAATTAATGTTCATTAATAGTTAGTAAGATAGTTGTGAAGTTTAGGTATTGGGTAGGATTATGGATGTAGAATATGGTCATGTAGAATAAGGCATTAATATGTGCTCTATAAGTATATGCATGCTAAGTTAATATGTGCAAAGTTAATAGCGAGAACAAAACTCTAAAATAAATTGTTACCAACATTTCTATATGAAATAAATGCTGTTTTTTTAACTTTCTATTCATCAAAGAAGCAGCAAATGAGCATATATGAATGATTTTGTTGTTATTAATGTGTTAAATTAAAAGCATTTCAACTTTTCACACACAGCGGGTCAACGTCAGTTTTAAAACAATGTTCCAAATTAACATTTTTGGTCACACATTCTAGCAGTTTTGTTTCCCACAATGCAGCACTCACTTGAGCACACACAGATATGGGTTCTAGGTGTGCAGGCGTACATATGTACAGATGGATGAGGTGAGACGGGCTGCTCTGTTACAGGATCAAGTGTTTGTGTGGTTGTAAAAGGGCAAAGTCACTCACACTCTTGCGTATGTTGACGCGAGGTTTAGGGACAGGTTTGGAGGGTTTGCTGTCGAAGCTCTCGGGTAGAGTGGATGAGCCGTGGCCGCTCTTTCTGGCCTGCAGGGCCAACTGATACGCCACCTCAAACGCCTGGCCCAGCGTCAGGATAATCTCATAGGCCAGATTCTGTATGAAAAAAGAGATGACGAGAGATGCTCTTTCAAAAATCAACTTGCAAATCACATGTGTGGTGATCTGCGCTGTCAGAAATCAGCTGAGAAAACGTTGAAAACCCTTCATGATTCCAGTGTAGTTTAGTGCTACTACATTTGGCAGCCTTTTACCACTTTTCGTCTATAATTTCAGAGCGTAGTGATTTTTAAATGATTAAAAATATGCTTTAAGCATGATATAAATGATTAATGTGTTGTGACTAGCTGAAGCACAGACAGCTCTGTGGTGTTACTGTGACAGACTGTAACACAGAAAACATCAGCTTACTAAACAGACATTTTCTTTTTTTTAAACCGCACCATGGGCTTTTAAGCTAACAAAAAGTAGTTTATATTTAAAATGAGAACACAGGTGCTAAAATGTGATATTTAAGTTTTGATGAAGACTTGAAAACTTGTCAGATCTACCAAGTGTTTTCACAGACAATTTTTAGGATCTCGTCAAAGAAAATAGTTACACTAGACATTGAATTTTCGAAAAAAGGTCAAATATAAAATGAGTATACATTTAAATAATGAGCATTACCAATGAACAATAGGATACTTTCTAAAGTTTGCCTCTTATTTTGGCCTTTTTTTCATTAATCTGATGATTTTTTGAACCAATTTCTACTAATCATACCCCAGGATTCAAAGAGAATCTTAAACCAAGACTGTTTGAGTCGTTTTAACTGAAAGCAACTTGCACTGAAATACCTTTAACAATGTCAGTGCCATTGTTTTGTCTCAAGCATCTGTCTGATGCACACCAGTAATGTTTTTTCTAAGGCATGTTTATAAATGTTACTTAAATGTCCTAAGGGCTAGTCCAGGTTAAATCTAAACCATGACCTAAAGGCCTGTTCACACTAAGGACGATAACTATAAAGTTTGATGAAAAGGCGTGGACAGGGTTATTTTTGCGGCTGAGCTTATTGCATATGCATTTGTAGGATTTACCACCCAAAAAAGTAAGTCTTAAACAGACAATAACGGGTAGATTGCGATGGTCATTATGGAAATGATTAAGCTGCGTCTGTGCTCATTAATTTGCGCGTCGTCAGTAGATCACGCTCATAACTTTCCACTCCCATCGGCGGATTTATTAAATTACGCTTTCACACTTTAAATGTAATAATCCGGCCCATAGCTATATCAGAGTTCACACCAAAGCTATAACAATAACAGCACAAAGAAACAACATCATTGGAATTACTTTAAGAACAATTTTATCCAGCTGATAACTCAAAAAAAGCATTGTCAGCCAATCAGAATCCATCCTGCTGTAATGAGCTTGAACATTTAAAGCAGCAGAAAAGCACGCACTTTGAATAAACAGAACGATATCGTCCGCTGGTGTGGGCACTAATATAGTTATCATCTTTGGTGCGAAATGGGCCTTTAGGGTAATCAAATACCAATATTTTATTAATGATTTCATTTTTATTTATGAAATGTGGAATTCCTCAAACATGATTTTGCAGCGCTTGTGCTTTTGTAAGTGAGTTTCCTTTTTGTTTATGCTTTATCAGGCATGGGTTTATTTATTATATGCTACTAACCACATCGAAAGCTGTAAACACGTGGCAGTAATGATGGCTGGATTTCAGGTCCTTGGTGATGTACGCGAACGTGGATAGATCTTCAGGGTCCTGCGCGGCACACGAGATATTCCTGATCTCATGCTCAGCTATGATGTTCTAAACATTGGAGAAAGGGAACAAAATAAGAGAAAAATAATCAGATTTAAATGCATCTTTATATAATGACAATATTAGTCTATTCTACATTTCTACTAGGACTATCAATTGAGCTCATTTTGTGTGATTATAAAATATATCATGATTCAAAAACAGAATGGCACTTTTTGTCACATCTATTCAAGGCTTTATCAGAATAACGTAATGTGCTTTACCTTAATTTCTTTAGTGACATGCAATTTATTGCGCTTGATAACTTAATATCTTATTAAGGGAGATGAAAGTTACAATTATAACCGGTGTATAAATTGAGTTTTAAAACTCAACATATAAATGGTAACGGCAGATGATTACCTTGTTAGTGGCATCGATAAACTTGACGCCCTTATAGGAGACAGACAGTACTATGGTGGGGATCTTCTTCATCTGTTCTGTAGACTTCTTAGGGAGAGGATGAGAGGAGGAGAGATCAGCAGACAGTCTTATAGTCTCTAACATTAACATTCATGAGGCCCCATCACACTGACTGAGATCTGCCTAATACAAACTCAAACACACACTAAATTATTTACACGTAATGCCCTTCAGTCCCCTGCAATAACCCAGAAAGTGTGCCATCTCATGAGACAAATAAAAAAGGGGCAAATTACACTGTGCACTGTTTAAAATGTGGCCTTATTGGGTTTGAAAGTCGATGATGACATATGCTGCATATAGTGCTCCTGGGAAAAAAATGGTTTTAGCTGGTCTTCCAGTCTGGTCAAGCTTGTCAGCCAGCAGGAGACAAGCTGTCAAGTGGCCTAAACCTCAATAAAACCAGCAAACCAGACCAGGTTGGGATACCATCTCAGGCTGCAGGGGGCATAAATCACATGCAGCCGGGAATGATGATGATGAACGGCAGAGAGTCAGAATTCATTTTCATACATTCCTACGCCGTCATATCAGCTGTCGGAGAGGAATATATATTCATCTGGACCTCATTTCCCCTCTCGCTCTCAGTGTCAGCGATTTCCCCTGCATCAGCGGCTCTCTACCGCACTGTACCTGTCAAAATATTCTGCTTAAAACAAAGAGCGAGAGACGGAGGACCTAAATTTACACTCTCTGAATGTATTAATGTGTTTGTGTAGAAGCAAGGGGTGGCCGGTCTCAAACTCTCTCTGCTTCATCGAAAAGTGCGGCGGGGAGCAGAAAGGAGAGAGATGGAGAACAGATGGTGCTTTGCATGAATACCAAAACAGAGCAGGCGAACTGTCCTGCAGTGTTAAATAATCTAATGAGAAAAAAGGCCATTGATGTGGGAAAAGGTATTTTGAGCAAAGAGAGGTTAATGCATTCGTACGCTCTGGGAGGGAGGTGCATGGTTATGAGAAAACCGTTCAATTCCTTAACATTTCGCCTTGCGTGTGTGTACAAAAGTGTGAGTGTGTGTAAAAAAGTACACTGTGTGCTCTCGTAGTCCTGTTTTCTCAATGACTGTGTGTCATAGCGACCTGAGGGCAGAAGGAGCATGACTGTACGGATCGTTTAGCGGTTGCCATGGTGACACAACTCTTACCCTCATTTTTGCGCAGGCATCATGCGTGGACTCTGTACCACGCAACTCCTTCACCAACATAGACCCCAGATACTGCAGAACAAACACAAACAAAAACTGAGCAACACATTCATTTTTATTAAATTATATAATTAAAAAAAGTAGACAAAGTATGAAAATAATATTTTGTGAGCTTATATGTATACAAATGGATGCATGACCACCTCAGTATTCAGATTCTTCTTTAATTTTTTAACCATTTCCCCAGGGTTTTCTTTCCTGACAGACTGAACAGATTGTGTCACTGTGAGTAAACCTGTCAGATAAATCAATAACTGAAAGGAAATGTAGTCGTGTACATTGAAGTGTGTAGGAAGAGATCGGTCGGAAAGGGTTTAGTTGTGCTGTGATCTGGTGAAGTGTTACGCTGCACTGCTGAGTATCAGACAAGGACAACCTTGAGAGCCAGCAGGCTGTGTATCACATGAAAGCAATCTGGCATCTGCCATCAGGATGTGTGATAGTATTTTGTAAAGCATTCAGTTATTGTAAAACCCAGTCATCTTAAGACTAGATGAGACTGAAATGTTGGCTGGCAAGACAGGCGGATGCTTCTGTCAGAACCTGTACTACCTGTACTAAACTGCACTGCTCATTTTCAAATCACAAAATTAAATGCATTTTATTTCCAAACCCACTTTAGGCCATTAATGAACATTACATTAATCACAGCTATATGATTTTAATCAATCACTAGTTGTATTCATAGTTTAATTGATTTTTATTTAATTTTATATTCCTCTGTACTAATATATATATATATATATTTTTTTTTATTTAATTTTATATTCCTCTGTACTAATATATTTTTATTTTATTTTATTTATTTTACTTCCTGTATAATAATTTTAGATTTTAACGATGTTTATTTAATATATTTGTATTATTTATTTAATAAAACATTTTTTTTTTACATTTATATTTTATTTGCCAGACATTAATGTATTTTATTTTTTATGTAATATAACATAATAAATAAAAGTACAGTAAAATATTTATGCAGTTTTTGTGTTCACGTTTGCTCACTTGATTTTAGGCATCATGAGAGGCAGGATCATCCTCGTTTAAGTTCAATATCAGTTTATACTTTGTTAAAAAAACATATTTTACTACTAGTCAGATGGACATTGATCGAGAGATTCTGGATTCCTTCACAGTTCAACACTGAGAATAAACTCGAAACTTGACCTTTGGCCTCTTTGGTTCAGTCACACTTACGTGTACGGATTCTGTTCATAAACTCCATCAGTGTTTTTTGGCACTGGAGAATAAGCCAATCAAATTTACATGGTTGTTGCTAGGAAACAGAGTGGGTTTATGTAAGCTAATACTAGAGATGCTCGGGCCCATAGAGAGCTGAAAAAAGCTGTATTGATTGAAGGTTAAAACACCATTATTCACCACCGAATAAGTAAAGGACTTGTAGATAGCTACGTTTTGCTTTTCTCTTTCGTTATCTGATGCTTGCAGGAGCCCACCAAGGCCGTATCCACTTCTAAATTCTTTGTACGCTCACATTTCAAGTGTTTTTTTTTTAGTTCCTGTAGGGTTTTTGCAAGAAAATCTGAGAAGCATTCATCATTTATCACTGTTAATGCCCGCACTTACATATGCTTCATAGTCACATGACTGGAATATAAGCTTCTCAGGATGGTGCTGCCAGTACTGCACCGGCGTAGATGACGTTGCCTCGTTCGGAGGCCGTAACGTGATTGGTTCGCACCATTCCCCTTGCTAAAAATAAAGAGGAAAAAACATAATTGTTAATAATTATATCAAGGTTTAGCATTTAGGTTATTTATATATATTAGCGCTGGCAAATAGATTAATCGCATCCAAAATAAAAGTTTGTGTTACATAATACGTGTGCAAATTGTGTATAATTAGGTGTATATATATAAATACACACTTATTTATGTATATATTTAAGAAATATTTGCATGTATATACTGTATATATATATATATATATATATATATATATATAAATATAACAAGGTTTTCTTAAATATATACATGCAAACACATAATAATTATACACAGTACACACACATATGTAAACACAACTTTTGGATGTGATTAATCGATCTGACAGCAATACATAAACAAGTAGTAAAATAAAAGAAATTATTTATTAGTTATGATGTTTTTGAATGTAAAAAAACACACAAAAGTTATTAGTTGACCTCAGACAACAGTATAAAAAAATAAACAAGCCACATCATGACCCTTTAATATATATTTGATCCCTTAAACGAGTAGAGTACATAATCATGCGATAGTCATAGATTTCTGGAGCGCAGGATTCAGAACGTGACTAATGTAAGCTTTTATTGTCGCTCTTGTGATCTTTTTCTTTTTTCTCTCTCTCCCTCTTTGTGATGACATATGGATCCACAGGGCAGGAAAAACTGATAAAGACTAAAAGAGGAAGGCTAAGGGTTTATTGTACGCTTTTGTCATTACGTTCGGTGCAATAACTCATTCTATTCACAATCACTGCAAAACACAGGCACACACATCACTGATAAGCTCACAATGAGAGATCCTAACCACCACACATTCACAATTGCAAACGCACACACTGATTTATTGAGATTCTATCCGGACATAAAAGGTGCACAAAGCACAGTTGATCACACCAACACACGCAGAGGGGAGTAGTGCACTTGACGCAAGTGCACTAACTCACCATACTGACTTGTGCCATCTGTCTCTCTAGTTTGGAGCGCGGCACGTCCTCGAAGTAGTTGTCGTTACGTCTTCGTCTGGCGTCGGCCTGCATGATGAGATGCTGGACGTCCAGAGAGCCGGCGTTGGGGTAGGCCTGATTTAGAGACGGGGACAGCTGAGGGGGAGTGTGGTTGCCGGTGGGCTCCTGCGGGAGGGCGACAGAGAAATGTTTTTTGGTGGTCAGCAGGGTGGTTAGTGGAGAAACTGCCATGAGATGAATGGGAATGCTAACAGAGAGCTTTCTCCAGGGGCGTTCTCATTCCAGGTCTGGCTGTGCGCCCGTTTTTGGTTGATGTTTGTGTTTGAATTCATTTTTTAGTCATACGACCCACTGTTTCTACATCAGACAGTCCTCGTCCTTTGATTAAGAAGGAATATAAGCTGTGGCCCAAAGGAACTCTGGTTTCTATTGCTCTGAACTGGCTTTTGCATCGATTGGAGTCCTAGAAAAAGAGGCTGAGGAGGCCTTGCTGCGTTTGAGAGCATCTGTCTGATCCAGCCTGGAAGATCAAGTTAAATCCCTGAAGTGGCTCAGACCAGAATGCCACAGGATAAGAGCAAATCATACAGGAAGTGACATTTCTCTATAAACATTTTGAGGAACAGGATAAAAAAAAAAAAAAAACACGAACACAAACATAAAATCCAACATACATTATGGGTGACATTTAGGATGAACGTTCAATTTATTGTTGCTCTGTGACTGAAAACATAACAGACATAGTGTGAGGGGAGTTTGTGATTTCTACTCACCCTTAGAGAGATGGCCCGTGGTGGTTTCTGTGGCGGGTCTTCGTGCAGTCGATCTCCAAGTGATGCGAGTATTCTTTTCCTGTGGCCGATCAAATTAATCTTAAGAACCTGAAAGAGAGACAAAGAAAAGTGACTGCTGTGCATTTAGTCCTCTGTACGTTTGGGGCAAATTCCCTACAGATGTGTCACTCACTTTTTTTTTTTTACTTTAATTTCCTGGTTTATTTAATCTGTCCATGGTATTATGTACAACACATAATAAAATAATTAAAACATCAAATAAATGTAATTTGCTCAATAATAATAATGATAATAAATACATAAATAAAGTTAATGAATGAATAATCAAACAATATTTTCATATACTTTAATAAAAATGTAACTTGCTCCAGTAAATTTCCTTTCTCACTGATGTTACTTAGACCACAGTATATATTGTAGAATCTTAACTAATGTTTGGTGTTCAATGAATTGTGAGAACAATTCTTGCTGACTTGCTAAATCCTCTAAAATAGCCCTGTGCCATAGTTCAATAAAGTCATTATATTTTGCTCAGTATAAACAGTGCCTTCTTTCCATAATTTCTTCAGTGAATTGGGTGTAAAATTACACAGACAGAATGTGCAAATAAATTATGCTGCCTCTTTATGTTCACTTCATGTCTGTTTTATGTAACTAACTAGAACATTTTTTTGTGTTTGTTAACAACAAGACCTCTTGTATTTTTGTCTGGTGTGCATCAGGGGTGTAATAACAGTAAACTACGGTCATTAAAGCACCCTGGTCAATCTAATGAAACCTAATGAAAACACACACACACGCACGCACGCGCACACACACGCACGCACGCACGCACACACACAAACTCCATAGAAGCAATGTTTTTTGTACTGTACAAAGTGTATATTCTATCCCCTACACTAACCCTAGCCCTAAACCAAACTTTCTGCATTTTTAAACTTGCAAAAAAAAAAAAATTCTCTAATACTATATGTACCTCTATTTAGGTCCCCACAATGACATGAGTCCCCATGAGTAAGTGTGCATTCAGGTTAAAATCATCACCAGGATAGAAAAACATGTAAGCTCACAAACAACTATAACTCTTTATTTTGCCAACTGCCCTATTTCTTTCCCGCTCACCAAAAAACACACACACATACATATGACAACCTCGATGTACAGGGAATTACTCCACCCAATTAATGAGCATACATTAAGATCTTTCTGTCTATCATTTGAGCCATTAGTGTAAACCAGGTGGCCTCAAATGCATTTAAAGAAACCCACTTTAGTCACAACACACACTGCGGCTTCCCATTGGCTGCTTCATTTCTGTCCCTATAGCAACAATCTTCTCTAGCTTCATTTATAATGATCGTTATTTTACCCTAGAAAATTGAATCAATGGGAGGATATTTCCTTTCAGCACAAATCATAGTTTTCAAGTTTGACGTGTCCGGGAATTGTTAGTCAGATGACCTGCATTATGCTGATGAAGGAGCAGAGCTCTAATACAAATAATAAAAAAAAAACATAATTTTGACACTAATTTCCACACTTATTTTCAAATTAATTGATTGAATTAATTCAGGCTGAACTGTAGGTTTGACTGACGCTGAAATTTTTATTTATATATATATATATATATATATATATATATATATATATATATATACACACACACACATATATAGAGACAGAGAGAGAGAGAGAGAGAGAGAAAGAGAGAGAGAGAGAGAGAGAGAGAGAGAGAGAGAGAGTTTTACTTTCCAAATGAGCAGTATATCTAGCTCATTTAATATTTTAAAGCAGATCAGCTAGAAACATACAAGATACATTTCCATTATTTATTTTCTTTTTTTATCATTATTTACTTAACACAATATTAAAAAAAATCACCACAATATTAAAAATCACAAACTAATAGCTACAGTATTTATACTGGTCTGAATATGTAATAGATCAGGGGTTTTCAAACCGGAGTCTGGGGGACACTTTCATGGGTAGAACTGGGAAACACCAGGTGTCCTCCAGAAGGTTCTAATGGGTCCCCAGAACATTTTAGATAATAAAAAGACAAAGCAAAAATGTTTAAAGTCGAACATACCGTTTCATTTCTAAATGTATTTTTCTTGCTCACTGGGACAATAAGGCAGTATTCTTAACACAGTACATAAGCTGCTTGCATTAATTTAATCATATTTCCCCATCATATTTGGGGGGTCCTTGGCATCATAAAGTTGGAAAACCCTTGCAATAGACAATTTAACAATATTTCACTGATTCTTTGGAGAGTTATAAAAAGTTATTGAGTATACTGAAATTCTTGATTTATTCTTGTTTAAAGGTGTGTGAATGTATTGTTAGGTTAAATAGGGTTATATATAGATTATATATACAAGGAGAAATGTCTTAAATGATTGCATAATACTTTTTAATGTTAAACAGGTTATTTCATATTTTTTCCTAGTGATATGAATGTTTATGAGCTAATCAAAATAAAAATGAATTAAAACTAAATCCATGAAAGGATTGTAACCCCTAAAGGTTTCTATATATGAAGTGCATGACAGAAGCCTATAAGGTTCCAAATAGAACCTTTTCTTTCAAGTGTGCTTATATACATATTTAGTTCTCAAATATGTACCCGCCCAAGTACCAAATCCACATCTGTCCAATCTAATATAGTAGCATAAACATAAAGTATTCAGTCAAAGAAAGGAAAAACAAATGATTGCAGGCTACACAATTGTTCATACGGGACAGAATACCTCCATCTTCGTGGATGGACCTGCTTACAGGAACCACACATTTTAACGCTCTGTGTTAATGATCCCCTGTGTTTCTCTTCACAGCTTCTCATGTCTAAAATCGATTTGTGTTATGAGGTTTAGTACTGTGGGCACCAGAGGCTCATTAACCCTGTTTAAACCCTCTGGAGATGGCACAAACAAGCCGATGTGAAGCAGCCGGCAGGCGTTCTCCCTCAGGCCCACACGCTGGCCAGATTACAGGTGGTTAGGGCAGCAAAGACTGGAACTGGACTGAAACCCTTCAGGACTACAGCAGGATGTGTGCTCGCTGAAATTAGACAGTCTGCTTGAGATAATTTGCCATTTTGGAAGTTTAAACCACACAAAATGTGATTTCAACGTGCCTGGAGCATTCACATGAGAAATAAAGTGCACCAAAAAACCCACTGCTATGCCTGTCTGAAGTAGTCAGGCTTGTGTTTTTGACGACTGACATAAGGTTTGGTTCACTTTGCACGTTATTCTGGCTAAGAAAAAATCCTGCTCAGTTCTTGGAAGTGCTGGCCAATATAGAGACATGCATAATACATACCTTTTATTACATACTTCAAAACCATTTAACACACACGTTTTAATGTATTTACAGCTCCTATCTCTTTGAATGGGGAAACATCAAATTCTCCAAAACTGTTCCCCGAGCTTACGATTAAATTTCATATTTGAAAATCACCAATGAAATCTGACAACGGTCTCATAAAATGTGTTTCTAAATGCTCAGATCATGACAAACATTTTTTTTGCATGTTTAATAACATGCAAATAATTCTTTATTTTAAAATGATTCGAATGATGACGGTAGCGTCTACATAAGTTTGTACAGACCTTTGTTTGCATGACCCTGGCCAGCATTTGGCCTAGAAAAGCTCCTTGAATGCAATAAATAGCAGCTCTTGTAAACTTCTGCAGTAAAGCCAGCCAATCAGATCAAAGCCTGCAATGTTCGTGCCATTCTTGTAGCCAGTATGCATCAGCGGGTCTTTGAATCCGAGGCACAGGCTACAGATACGCAGAAGTTAATATAAGCTATTTATATTCCCGCACGCATGCCAATGCAGCAGGAAACAGACAAACAAAGGAAGAGAAAACAGGAGGAAATGAACAAAGAGGGTATGCAGAGTGTGTAAGGTTCAGTATTGCCTTACTGCATGACAGTAAAAAGCAGAGGAGATTGAATTTAATTTAAATGCAAATGTGTAGAGCAGGCTGCAGCAGAGATGCAATGTGGCATAGAGGAATACTGTACAAACTGGACAACGGATCACACGAGAGACGCTCGGATGATATGCATAAGCTTCGCATTACACATGCAGCAGGGGTGATAAAGAGAAGCAGCCATGCGTTTTAATCACTGCGACTGCTTGTGAACATAACTGCACCGCCGGGTACAGTATGCTGACTGCAGTCCTGTATTTTAAAGCTACTGAGAGCTGCATCCTAATTTACATACTAACTGTACTACATGTGATTAGGATTCATAGTACACTGAAAATAGGTGCCTAGATAGCTTTTTTGGTAGATTATCATGTATGGCCCAAAATACTGGCCCAAAAGCCCTTGTGTAACGGAAAAGGACTTTGTGACGGTTCTCTTTCAACTTTTTCAGTAGCAGATAGGCTGAATTAACGTTACCTGTCGAGAAGAAAGCAGACAACGTCGGTGTCCTATTTTAAATTATTGCTCCCCATGAGCTCTTTCCATCTGGGAAAGGCCACTCCAATATTCACTATTTTCTTGTTGATTTGCCTGTTGCGTTGCAGTCTTAATTCTTTTTTTCGCTTCCTTGGCGACTCTGATACATATCCTCGAGAATAAGAGTGACATTCGACATGGTGCCATTGAGTGTTAAAAACACCAAAGGCGAAGCTTCAATTTACAGGTATGTCCCTCTTTGGCTAATGTACTTTCAAGATGGAGGGGCAACATGGCGACCGGCATTCAACCCCTTACCCATATGTATTTTCAACAGCATATAATAAACTTATGAGAATACTTTATTACTTGAAAGAAGTATACAAACATTAAAGAGCACATATATTTTTTTATATAATACTGTTACACAGTGTAGCTTTAAATGTATCTAATATTATTTTAAAAAAGCAGTTACCTAATGAACATACTCGGAAAAGCGGAAATGGCGCGGGCGACTGTGTCCCGTCATCATAAAAGTCCTGCTGCTTGCGAGCCGTGTGTTTGCGTAACAATCGCTCCAGCGGCCTTGCTCAGCTCCACAACACTCGGTCCTGCTCTGCTTCATATTACAGTAACGTTAATAATCGCATCCATGAACATGATTTCTGCCCGAGTCCTATCCCGATTCTTTTCCACTGGCTCTGAGGTGAAAACCACACGTCCCAAGATTCTGCGCTCAAACTTGGCGTCATCAAGCTATGCCTTTGTTTTGAATAGGCGCCTTCTAGCGGATGGAAAGTTTACATAGTGTAGCTTTAAAAGAACCGAACTGAAATAAGTAAAAAGTTGTAAAAAGTACTACACTTACAAAACATTTGCATGTTCCTCTCAGACTTTAATTTCCCTATAAATAACTGACTCTTTATATTAAAAACTTTAAAAACAGAGTAGTATGTCTGAATACATTGAATAAAAAAAAAAAAACAGTAGGCGAAAAGTACCTGGATGACCTACTACTGTACTTCAGCAAAGATTCTGAATTGTGCATTAGATGGACACTTTACATTCCCATGAGGCCACAGGACAGGATTTATGAATGGCAGTGAAGCAATGCAGCTGACGGTAGTAGGCCACATGATTTTAACTCATTCAGTCATACTATCCATATTCATACTAAATACAACATACTTTTTAACGGTTGTAGAGTAAATCAAATTCAAATGTAATTCCTACTTAGGCTCTGCAATTTCAGAAGCACACATGTGATTCTGCTATGAAAGAGACCCTGGAACGCATTAGTGTGTAAACTCTGACTGAGAAACACAATTACTTTCAGGACATTGCAGCGCAACTGCCATTACAACAGAACACTGCTGACCTTTCAAATCTGAAATCTTAATTTGCAACAAATGAATGCAGCCAAATTAGTGTGTTTATCTGCCAACCAGTTAGTCCTATGTGACACCTAATCAGGCAGATCCTCATTGCGCATTCATTGGACAAAGAAAATCAGGGAGTGTGTGAAAGATTTGGTGGCTCTGTAAAAAGAGCGCAGCACACACCAGAGAGACCATTGACATTTGTACGCAATAACTGAAGTACTGTTAAAACATTCATCTGTTTCATGTGTAATGGAGTCTTTGCGTTCTCTTCCTTTCTGTGGGTGTAATTGCTGCAGTGTTGGATGTAAAATGACAGTTAATCCCATTAGATTAGAGAAAGTGAGCAGGAAGCAGGTCTGAAGAGGGATTAACCTCTGCGGTCCAGCGGCAAGAGAGTAATCACACCAGACGTGCACACACTTGTGAGTCTAAAACATGTTGACATGGACACAGGGGCTTATACACACACAAACAAACGAACAAACAAACAAACACATAATCTTTTATGCCAGATAAATATGCAGACAACTATAGAGTATTTGAGATGTATACAGTATGTATGTCATTCGGCATCTGATTTTCCCAAAACATTTCTCATTTCCTCAACTAGCTTAAAGGTCCACTGAAATCAAAATTTACGTTTTTTTAGATTTTAGTATGACTGTGTTAGCCTTAAAGTTATGAATAAGATGGTATTTTCCAAAACTATGACAAAATTTGCATTTAGGAGATATCAGCATTCAAAATGTACAGTCTCCCACTTCCGCTAAAACGAATCTCAGATTTTGGTGACATCATCGCAGACTTTCTCGTTAAATCTTCTGTCCCATCAAAATGCGCTCTAGAATCTAAAGCCCGCCCCCTACACTGCTGAAGCTGAAATCGGTCAGTTAACACACATTTACTAATTTCTACATTGTGAAAGGCACATAGCACACTATATATGTGATAGGAAACGATTCAGTGTAAATATGCTTACATTTGAGGCGAATAAAGTCTGTTTTCACGTTAGTTTCACACACCGCGGCAGCGCACACACCCCAACGGCTCTGGTCTAAATTTAGACTACAGACACGAGAGCGCAGCGCGGATCATATGCGCGAGTCCGCGCAGACAACAAACATATCAGACCCATTTGAATTCTGCACAGAATGCTGCATTTCAAAGCGATATGGAGGAGATTATGATGGTAAACAGTGTTGGAGGAAACTGGCTTTACCAAACAGAGAGAGAAGGTCAAACTGTATATTAACGAAACGCTATTGGCTGTTTCAAAAAAGGGGAGGAGCTGCTAACAGCTGAAGCCATTTCAGGGGAAATCACGTCAACACATTGAATAATGCGGCGCGTTTCAAGGCACTTCAGTGGGCCTTTAAAGGGGGGGTGAAATGCTGTTTCATGCATACTGATCTTTTTACACTGTTAAAGACTTGGAATCCCATACTAAACATAGACAAAGTTTCAAAAGTTAAGGTGGACGTTTGATGGGAGTATTTCTTTGTCAAAAATACTACTTCCGGTTAGTCATAAGTTTCGGCAAGTTTTTTGAGATCATGCGTCCCCACTGACGTTAGTGGGGGCGGAATTTCCTTGTATGGGCCTTACGGACAATTCTACCGGAAGCGCGTGAGAGAGAGCGAAGGAGAGAGCGAAAGCAACAGCCTACGCCCATCAACGCGCTGGCTCGTAGGCTGCACTGCACAGGTGATCTGCACAACTAACAATGTCACCCAAAAAGTGCGTTTTTGGTTGCCAGACCAAGACAGTCCTGCACAGATTCCCCCAAAACCCTGCGGTAAGGCAACAGTGGATGGAATTTGCTTTTCCAGATCAGCAACTGAGTTGCGCGAATGTTTATATCTGTTCGCTGCATTTCGTTGCCGACAGTTTTATAAACAAGGCCCAGTTTGACGCCGGATTTTCAAATCGACTATTTCTAAAGGATGGAGCAGTCCCAACGATAAAGGTCCCAACTTTAGAACCGCAGGCGGTAAGTAAGACTGATTCAAATGTGTGTGTTTTTTTGCCTATGCTCATCAAGTAGCCCAAACATGATCACGTATAGTTAATTGATCAATGGAGCATGCGATGTGTAGTGCGTGTACATTTGTTTAGCTGGCCACTATATGTGTAACTTTATGTTTGTGTATTGTAAAAGCACTCCAAACAAAAATACACAAAGAGGGGGGAAATATGTTGAACTAAATAAGCACGCTTCTTCATTCAAATGCGCTACTATTCCGTGTCTTTCTATGTAAACACTAACTAATCCTGCTGTGCAAAACCGGTCCGCTTAATAACGTCTACACAAACCACGCGTAAACACACGTGCACAACTGCACTTCCCACATGTACACCTTCAAAGACAAAAATACGACGATATAATTCAAGTATAAATATGTAAATAACACAAGTCGCTAAGCATATTATATAGTTAGTGTATAACTTGTACCACATACAGACGTCCTGCTCTAGTCGTTTTTGCTGCTGCTCCTGTTCAACTGCAGCCTCTGGGTCTGATTCCGGATCATAGATGTATGGCTGTATCTGATTAAAAGCCATATTTTTATTTTGAATAAAGTTTTTTTTCCGCTGTTAGGGATGACGCACTCGACTCAACACAATAGCAGCGCGCTGCTGCACACGTCATTATTTAGCTCCGCTCACACGACACGCCCCCACCCGCTCGGCTTTTTTCGGAAAGACTCGGAACAGCGCATCTTTCTTATATAATTATAAAAAAAATAAAGACTTTTCGGAGATATGCAGGATGCAATGCTACTCTATAGGTACTCAAGATTGACATGACACTGACTGAAACTGAGTGTTTCACCCCCCCTTTAAATTTGCTTTTTTGTTTTTTAGAAATATCCGTTGTAATTTTAGTTTAAGTTGTTTAGCAGTTTTGTTGTGCTTTTGTCATTTATTAGTTATTTCCATTTAGATTTATTTTATATTTTTTGCAGTTTTAGTACTTTCTAGGGGTGACCCCGAATAGTCGAAGATTCGATGCATCGATATGCAGAGCCGGATTCGACCACCAATCTCACAGTCAAATCTTCACGCCGGGTGTTATGATCGCGTCGCACCAGATGCGCAATGCCTTTAAAATTTGAACATGTTTTCAATGAGTATATGCACACCGGCGGCAGCATTCGCCTGTCCGCAGCGACTCAGGAAGTTGTTTAAAATCCTGCTGCGCCATTTCAAGGTTTTAGATTACATTTACATTATATTTCCCTCAAATCGTCAATGTACATACTGATTTCACCCTGTGCTAAAAGATACACCCATGGTGCAGCTCTTCTATCAAAAGTCGATTCAAAATTGAGCTTGTGCATATATATAATGTGCACTTCCGGTGTGAGATAGCTGAGGCGCGGCGCTGAGCTTCGCATCCGGTGTGCGACCCCCTTTAGGCACAATCGGCTTAAGAACGTGCATGTAAACACACTCAAAGCGTTCTTTTCCTCTCATATATTTGTGTGATGTTCTGCATTTCAAATGCGGCTTTAAAATGGTATGAGAAAACGTTTTACGAATGTTTATCCACCACATTACCTTTTGTTTAAACCAAAATAAGAAAGCCATTGTCAGTTCGTCTGTCACCTCTAGAATTATTTTACTTTTTGGCTGGCGTTAACTAGGTCAGGGACCACCCGGATGAAAAACACATATTAAAATAGCCTAAGTTTGCTCATCTAAAGCAGTTCTACCAGCCAGGTCAGGCAGGACCGAGAGATGGTTTGAAAGAGGTTTTGGACACTTTTCAGTAGATCAGGTCAGAAGACCAACTGGTCACCCAGATAAACCTACTAGGCACCAGCTTGGCCAGGCTGGAAGACCATCTTAAACTAACTAAACCCAGCTTAAACAAGGTAAGACCTACAAATCAGCTTAGAATTTTAATTTCCAGCAGGGTAAAGAAAGTGAATATCAAAATAGGTGTTTAGGCATAGTTTTACAATACCAAAAGCCTTTCTAAAACCATGAAATCCCTAAAAAAACAGTCATTTAATACTGGTTGATAGTCCCAAAAATATGCTTTTTTTGTTCTCTGAAAATACTGCAGATAACACTGCTTAGAAATGCAATAAAAGTAAATAATTACTTTTTTTAACCACTACAATTGGTTTATTCGAGATGCTCTCAACAGAACTTGGCCGAGGTCACAAAGCTTCTTGCAAAAAGTGGGTTCCATTTCCATAAATAATGTCCACATATCTCAATCAATTTCTGATGGATCCAATCAAGTCCCACCTTACAACGATATTGCTGACCATCCAAATTCACTAGGAAATACGTCATATGGGTAATATGACCTGCAAATGCCGTTTGAAGACTGCAAAGCGAAAGGTTAAAATTCCATATGTAAAATGTCTCTATAAAGATCAAGCTCTTCTTTAAAGGTCAGAGCAGGCCAAAGCAATACTCTACAGCCACATAACTCTCTATGATCTCATGCTTGAGGCACCAGCAGACATAAGTAATAGAGCTCAGAATGAGTTGTGGTATGGATGAGCAGTTCCTCCTAATTGCGGGAGCAGAGGCGCAGAGGCCTGTCTGGTGGGGAAGAGGATGTGAATACAGTACTGTTTGTGCTTACAGCAGCATTCGTGCATTGGATTTTAATGAACTGGGAAACACAAAAAGTCGCCCCCCCCCCCCCCCCCCCCCCAAAGTCCCCATTTATTAACCTGCTCTCTCAGTTTTCCACCTCCATGCCACAATCCAACGCTCCGCAACCCAGCAATCATCTTGCCAGTAACAAAGATCACCATCTGACTAGTTGATTATTTATTTTTCCACTATTTTTTAATATTTTTTAGCATAACTGCTTTTAGAGACAAGTTGTGTTTAGAGACAACCTCTGAGAAGGTTTTTGTATGCTGACATGCTACAGTGTATTCACAACCAATACTAACCACAACCTTTAAGAAGGAAAAATTTAAAGACAGTTTATCTCTGAGAGGGATTTAGCATGCTAACTGCTAATGTAAGCATTTTTAAGACTGTGAACTGCATGCTTTTGGTGGGGAAAAATCACAGGTGAGAACTTACCAATGTTATTTTTAAAATATGACTATGGCTACATACAATTTTATTCTGTTCCTTTCTTCCTTAACCCCTTTATGAACAAAGATCACTGACAGCCCCAAATTGTAGTTGTTCAACATTCACTGCATGTTAAAACATCTGTTTTACGACAAAACTAGGTTGCAGTGACATTCATTGCTTAATTTATGTCAGGAGTGCAAAATAATCAATCTGTATTTTTTTAATATTTTGAACAGAATAATTCAGTTCATTCATATTCTCTCACATCTGCTCAGGTTTATTTGTGTTCACATAGATGCATTTGACAGCGTCTGTTAGGGCTCTCAAAAATGTGCATATTTGGAGAAATATTGATTCATTCTCACGTTTGCAAAATATTCAGTCCTACAGAATATAATTTATATTAATTTCCTACTGAATTATGCAGCCTGAATAGCTGGAAGAGTGCTTTGTTGCTCCTGTTCCCAGTTTGCGTCAGTTATGACTCAGAGCGCTCATTCGATCTGGAGATGTCAATCATCTTACGTGACCATAATTCCTGTCTTTCTAGATGACGCTGTCCTGAACACTTTCTTACTCTGAGCTCCATGATCAACAAACCCAAAGAATGATTACGATAGTATATGGATTGTGTGTGATTTTCATGCGATTTGTTGTATTTTCATATCAATAATTGATGTTTACATTATAAATGCTAAGCGGTGTAACGATTAACTGCATATAAAAGGCTAACATAACATTTCAACAGTATTATATGACTAAAATCCACATTAGATTGTGATCGGAAGTTAAAACAAACATTTAAGGGTGGTTTAAAGTGAGTTCTGAGTTAAAGTGTAAAATTAATCTTTTAAATTGTGTTATGTAGCTTGATGATGATTGTAGCTCTAATGCACCTGTACATTTTCATAAACTCATTTGTTAAAAGAATTCACATAAGGTCTCAAGAATTTTTCAGATAATAAGGGGATTAATGCATAGTGGGATCAAAGTGGTGTAGATGGGCAAGCCATGTAATGCCAGAATAATGACTGAAGAATAATGAAGATTAGGTCTCTTTCACGGCAGAGGTTTGAAAGGTTTGTCGAGTGAGAACAAAAGAAACATGAATGGGAATGTTCTCCTCGCCAGACATTAGAGTGCAAATGGGTGTTTATAGGGCAATAAAATATTTTATTAGCATCTTATCAGCCTTCTCTAAAACCATGACATGGTCTTATTAAAGTGTTTCATAAAATTCATAATTTAGAGATTTTAAATGAAGCATGAGCAGGCATGTGGCATCAGCTTCAATGTTTCTAGTTTCAACGATACAAGCTACAAGTTTATGTTTTAAGTTATATATCTCCATGTTAATAACAGTCTTGAACTGTAAACTCTCAAGTGTCAGCTTTCTCTCAAATATATGATGGTTATATGTCTATTCAGAATGACTTATGAGCAGCAGCCGTTTTGTTTTGGGTATGTAATGTATGCCCCACTTGCCAAAATGGGGAGTGTGGGGCAAGGGGTTAAGAACGACTTGTCGACTAATCGTTCAAATAACCCACAAAAGTAGTTTTTCACATTGCTACCACCGCTATTTCTTCCATTTTCTTTCTCTCTTTGATGGACAACATGGGAAGCACATTGATTGGCTAATGAGCTGTAAAGCGCACATGATTGGTTGAGTGACCTTTAAGCCCACGAGAACCAGCCGTGAGCACTTTGCTTTCTTCTGCTTGACGTCACCCTTCCATCTCAATCTCTCTCAGTACCTTAATATTTTTTCTTATGGCATAAAATCTTTCCCTTGAAATGCAAAATACCATGTGGCATGTCTGCCTTGCTACAGCGGACTGAATGTAGACAGCCAATCACAGCAGACATAACAGGTTTTTATTGCCAGGATTACTAGCCAACACAACCCACACAGTGAACGTAATGAGGTCTAGTGTACGTGTGTGTACAATGTGTCCACAAATCTTCCTGATCTCCTGGGTTCTGGGGCTACTTTAGCGGTCTACACGGATTTGCTTGGAACAGCACTTATTTGCTCGTTTTTCCATCACTAGCATTGGCGGTTTTCACGCCACTGAAGGGAAGGACGTTGCTTACGCTAATGCTTCTTGGTGTCCAGCCACAACTAGCCTCCTCAGGAGCCAAATCCAGTACCAACCATTGCAGGTATGATTCAAACAAGCCCAAGGCCACCATCGCCACGGCAACTCGCCGTTATCCGTCTCAGATCCATTTATAACCAGCGCCTCCCAACCAGGGGACAACTGGAAAGGAACCAGAGCCCGCCAGTTACCTAGCAACTATGGAGCGAGTGCTGGTGCTATGCGTAAAAATCCAGCAGGCCTCTGAGGCAACGTAAAGGATATACAGCAGAGCGCCGGACCAATGCTGCGAGGTTCGACTGTGATGAGCCAATGAGGGGACTTGTCACATTTCAGCCTTCACCAATGATAATAAGGAAATGCAGCAGTGTGAATCCTGCTCTATGCAGGGATCAGAAGGAATCAAAAGAAAAAGTCAGCCTCCAACACAAAGACGAGGAGAAAAAAAAGACGTCATGACAGTTTCTCTCATTTCTCTCTCACTTTCTACACGCATTCTCACTCCTTCTCTCACACACTCCTACTCATTCTAGCACACAAACCCACAGACGTGCCAGACCAAGAATAAAACTGTGGAACATGCAGAAAAACCAAGCAGTACAGAACATTAGTGGGAACAATGTGATTTTACTTAATAGTAAAGACGTGCAAAATTGCATGATGTCAAAAATGACTAGTTGGTGGGTGGCTTGAACAACTAGTCGACTAATCGGCCTTCAGGAAACAAATATGCTGACCAGATCAGATACGTTTCTTACATAAGGCACATTCTTGTGTTAAAAGAAAATGGTTTTAGGGGTTAATTCTTTAGGGGGAATGAGTTTGTAAAAAGACAACTTTTCTTGAAGCCGTCTACCTTAGCCTGATGCTCAAAAGGCATTTATATTTATACATTTTATATTTATATTTTTTCAAAAATATACACCCACTACAAATTTGTGGTTACATTTTTACTGTATTTTTTATCAAATAAATGCTCAACAGGACGGCATTTATTTGATAAAAATCAAAATATTCAAAAATACAGTCAAAAGAGTAATATTGTGAAATATTATTATAACTAAAATAACCACTTTTTATGTATTTTAAAATGTAATTTACTTCTGCGATGGCAAAGCAGCATCCTTACGCAAGTCTTCAGTATCACATGATCCTTTAGAAAACATTCTAATATGCTGATTTGGTGGCCTGACAAGCCAGACCCACATCAAGATGTTTGGTCTGGGAACTCACCATTGGCAGGGCTCAATCCGAGGGGCATGATAAACGGTTGTTTTTCAAATTCCCTCTGCACGCAATTGGATAACGCTACAACCAACCAGAGCAATATGAAGCGGAGCTAGTTGATAGATTAAACTTTCGCCGTATCCGGTCTACAAAACTCCGAACTCCGAAGACTTCCCTTCTTAAGAATGACTTGAGTGCCGTTCTTTGTTCTTTTCTCAAAGAAAAGCTTAACTCCAAGTCTTCCAGAGTCACGGTCAAAGCCGATTCTAAAGACCGTCGTTCGCCAGTTTCTGTGTTTACTAGTAGGATGCAACTCTGCCGTCATTATGTTAAGCCCGCCCATCGACTCTATACACGTTATGATTGGCCTGACCAGAGTTTGGTTTTTCCAGCTCACAAGTCTTTGGAAAGTTGCTAGACGCTAGCCGCTAGGGTGCATCTAGATTTCTAAGCTATTTATTTGGTGCTCAAGAAATATTTCTTTGATGAATGGAAAGCTAAAAAATAGAATAAAAAAAAAACTGAATCTTTAGGAACAATATAAATGTCTTTACGACCTCTTTTGATCAATTTAATGCATCCTTGCTGAATAAAAGTTTTTATTTTTTTAACTTTTGAAAGTTACTGTAAATACATTTGATATATTTTTGGGACAACCATGATGACCAATCTGTACTAAATAGGCCACTAGACCATTTCCACATAAATGACTAAGAAATGCAATGCTCTAATCCAATATAAATCAAATCAGTAAAGCAATCACGCAACACATAGTACATCAAATCCGTTCCAAATTAATCTCATAAAGTGATCATCTAAAACAGGCTTGCTTGTGGTGTTAAGAATCTAGTTTTAGTCTGCGCTCGCCGCTGTCGACAGCGACATAAGGACCAACAGCAGGCAGATCAACAGCATTAGACCGACAGCCCTGTCACATCCTGCACAGCACCAGGCCACTGATTGGATCCAAGCTTCAAAACACCACAGGATAAACCAGCAGAGGGCCCGGAAGTGTCCTCGCATGACGCCTGCACCCTACACGGATTGATAGATCTTACTTTTATATAAGCGGAAACTCTTAACTGGACAAATTCTTATTTTTAAGTGGCTCAAAAAAGTCAGACGTGACTAGTGTAGCCTGTTAACGTGGTGTAAAATCACTAGCTAAGACGGCAGGAGGAGATTTACGCTTAACTGACTGATGTCAGGTCTGATATGCCTTGAGTGATGATGGATCAGATCTGTGCAGACGCTGCAGTCAAGTACTACATGTGTAAAACATTCCTTCAAAGCCAACATGAAGCGGCATTCATAACCCATTTTATTTCTGCAACATGGGACGTTTCTGAGTAAGATGGGACTTCAAGTTGACATCCGCTAAAGAGAAATATAAACACTAAAAGCTACCTCTAGGAGAACTTGGACTGTCCAGAGATGATGATTCTGGGAAGTAGCTTGGTGTTTGATCTATTTATTTTAAGAAGGACTGTGTGTTCTTTCTCCTAAACTGCAGATTTGAGCCTTCAAATTCAACAAAAATCTGTGGAATGCTTTAAGACAGTGAAATATCTTGCTCTGTGGCTGGACAGGGCTGGAGCCATGCTGAATAATTGATCAAAAGATAAATGCTATATAGGCTGATGTGAGTGAGCACACAAACACACACGAAAATTTTTCGCAAGGAATATAAGCTCTGTTCTTCAAACTGGATGCGAAAAGCATTAAACAAACTTTTCCCCTCCTTTATTTTGACATCAAGTCGCAGGACAGTAGATAATAAAGGGCTTGGGACTGCACATGTTCTTTTGAGTCCTTTAGCCAGCCAGCTCAAATTATGATGTCAATGTAATTTATATGCAGTTATGATTGGCTAAAAAACAAACAAAACAAAAAAAACATAAAAAATTATCAAAGATGGCAGACTTCAAATCATATACGCCAATCAATCACCTGGTATGTGAGTAACTTGGTTTATAATAAAACCATCAGTTGTAGCTAGTGTAAAATGACCAAGTTAAAGTGTACATTTTACCTGAACGCATCATTTTCAGTCTACACTGCAGTGCTGTACCTTCAGACTCATTAATGCTAATAAGGTGTGTGAAACTAGAGCATCCCAGAACAACTTCCTCCATTCCTTTGACAGGAAAAAACCATCTGGAACTGTAGTGAACTACATAAAAACCCCACCCCGGTAAAAAACCTACCTCCAAAAAATTCCAAAAACCTAGCCTCTGGCAAAGTTAAAAGGAAAGAAAAGGTCTGTGAGAACATTTTGGCACACCCTTAGAGACTTCAAAGCTTATTGGCAGCTTTATTTTTGTAATGAGGAAGCTTACACCTCAAGCCCCATCCACATGTGGATGGCGTAGCTGTGAGATTACGTTTAATACACCAGGGCTGATCCATAGCACAGCGGGTCCCACTTTCATTATGCAACACCGCCTCACTGCTGTTCTGTTCTGATCCTTCGTGACTCTTTCACTGCTGACTGCAGAACTGAACTAATGCAACCTAAAGGAGACGTCCGCCTGCCTTTTCATCCCATAGTAAACCTCACAGCTCTGCCATCTAAAGATTACGTGGGCCATGAGGAAAGAAAAGGTCTGTGAGAACATTTTGGCACACCCTTAGAGACTTCAAAGCTTATTGGCAGCTTTATTTTTGTAATGAGGAAGCTTACACCTCAAGCCCCATCCACATGTGGATGGCGTAGCTGTGAGATTACGTTTAATACACCAGGGCTGATCCATAGCACAGCGGGTCCCACTTTCATTATGCAACACCGCCTCACTGCTGTTCTGTTCTGATCCTTCGTGACTCTTTCACTGCTGACTGCAGAACTGAACTAATGCAACCTAAAGGAGACGTCCGCCTGCCTTTTCATCCCATAGTAAACCTCACAGCTCTGCCATCTAAAGATTACGTGGGCCATGAGGTTAACGCTTCGGCTTTAGAAAGTCCAGGAGGCAAGTGTAAACACGCACACAACAATGAAGGAATGTACATGGGTAGTTGAGGCATTCTGTGTTATATTACAGAATGATATAAATATACAACATATAGTGTATGTTGTGTATGTATATTTATACTTATATATATTTATACACTTGTGTATGTATAATGTACAAGTGTATAAATATACAACATGTACATTATACACTGTAAAAAAATATTTAAAAAGTAAGTTACCTGGTTGCGTAAATTTTTTGAGTTCAATGAAATTAAAAATTTGAGTTAATACAATGATCTTTTTGAGAATTGACTCTCAAAAGTCACTCTTTATTCAAATAAAAAGATTATTGTAATATGCTTGTAAACGTATAGCGTAATTGTGTTTTATTTGTAATAATGCAGTGAAAGTTACATGATTTATCACAAAAATTATTTATGTGGTTCAGATACAAAAATATTTGAGTTTCTATTTATTAAACCAATTTCCTTCATTGTATTAACTCAAATTTTCAATTTCAATGAACTCAACATTAAGGCAACCAGGTTACTTACTTTTTTAAGTTAAACCAACAATATCTTTTTACAGTGTGCAGAACTATATAAATTCATAAAATGAAATGTTTCAGATAAATAAAAAATATGATACAACATTTACAAAATTGACTAAATAATACAAAATGTACTAAATAAAATAAATTTATAAAATCATTAAAAACATAATTTACAGTTTAAAAAAAAAGGTATATTTGTTGTGATTTTTGAAAAAGATTATTTAACAGCCTTATTAAAATATTAGTCTTTTATAAAGATTAACTTTAAGTGAATATTAGATGACAGCAAAATAAATCTTAATATAAAAAGTAGGGGAATGAGCAGCATTCACTATTACAGTATCAGTTGATTAAAAAAATAATTAAAAAATCTGATTTTGTCCGATAACCGATATGGTACCGATATATTGTACAAAAAAATAAATCCTTGACTATTTTAAAAGTTTATGGTTACATTTCATGTAGCTCAATTAATATGAGCTAATAAAGCTGCATGCATGATAAATCTAAAACAATTCTCCTGGGAAATTGATATGTCCTGCGCCATGACATGCAATACTCTGTCTAAAACTATTTTAAATGTCAACTAGCCACATACACAGACTCAAACTAAGGCATTCACCGCTGCATGAGAACACACGCACTTCATATACTGTAAACCGAACAGCGTATAAATCAAGTATGAAGCGTAAAATCACCAAAGTAATAAAGAAACCACAGTAGCTGGGGATGACAAATCACTCACTGACATATAAACCAAAACGGCAAATGTTTAGCAATAAAAGCAGGTGAAAATGCAAGAAAACAGTGGCTGGTGCTGCTTCGAGAGGAGAACAAAAGCTTTAACAGTGCATTAATCTAAAAAAAACAACTAGAGGCAGCACAATCCCTTATAATCCACCTTCTGCTTCACTCTTTCTCCAGTGCCAGTGACTTACCCAGAGTTTCACAGCTCATTCGTGCAGTCAAGTCCCCCGTTCCCAAACATCCAAGAGCCCTTGCGAGTGTCCTGACCTGCCTTGCCAAGCTGCCTCAACTCTCTCGCTCTCTTATAAAGAGCTGTGATGCATCACCTCAAAGCTCATGTGAACATGCATATTAGTGTGGCGGCAGGTTTTTTCAGTCTTTCTTCTCCAGTCTCCTCACGCTATCAAACCGCAGAGGTTTGTACTCCAGCAACAGCGATCTCTGTCTGAACACGTCACCCTTTTCTCCTCCTTCTGCCTTCTCTTGCTCCTCATTCACGCTCTCCGCCTGTTACTATGGATACCCTGCTCCCATCCAGCGAGAAGCCGCTGCGTTCGCGTGCCGTAGCGAGAGTGCAGCGCAGGTGACCGTTTCCTCGACTCGTGAAGCAGTGTGAGACGGGAGACTGAACGTCCTTAACTCACTCTCTGCTTTCTCCGCCTCACTCTCCCGTATGTTTCCCCTCCCTCTCTCTTTCTCTCTCTCTCTCTCTCTCTCTCTCTCTCTCTCTCTCTCTCTCTCTCTCTCTCTCTCTCTCTCTCTCTCTCTCTCTCTCCGAAGCTTCATTGTTTAACGGGAGTCCCAGCGCTCGCTACCGCACACTGCAGTAAGATTGCGATACATTCATCATGGTCTCATTTGTTCTCATCAGCTTAAGTCTGGTTGCCAACATTTCAGAGTTGGCTGTTGGGAAACAAGACTGTCATGTTCACACTGATACACAAACACCAACAGGATTAACACATTGAGCCAATGAAACCCAACAAGCGTTGAAGTTGCTGTTTGTCGGGGCAGCCTAAAATGGCCTTAATCCAACAGGCTTGTGGGCTGTCCTGATCCTTAAGGCTAGAACACAATCACTGACATGACAATTATGGCTCCCGACATTCGCAATGCGTGAGGGATATACGTACATACGTTATACTTTATAAAGACACCTGACGGAAATAGATTTCTGCAGCAGTGCTCTTGACTTGCCTCACAAGCACAAAAAGCTTGATATATCTGTACCATATTGGTTAGCAGTCAATATGAGAGCTTTTTTGTTATTGTTTATTATTATTAATTATTTATTTTATGCAAGCGAAAACTCTTAACTGCTTAAATTATTAACCGATAATAAAAACATAATAGTGCATGCCAACTTCCATTATTTGTTTTTCATTTAGATCACCTGTGAATCAGCTAATGCTCACTTAAAGCTAACATTTAAAAACACTAGTAATTTGGTAACACTGATGAATGTAATCTTTAGCAAATTTTAAAGAAATATGTATTTTTCATACTGTAGATTATACTGTTGTGATGCTGAAATTGAGAAATAGATTCAATTTCAGCATCACAACATTATAATTTGAAAAAATTATTTTTTTTGTAGCAAATTTTAAAGAAATATACATTCTTTATACAGTAAATTATTCAGCATGCTTAAGGCTCATTTATTATATACAGTAATTATTTTCATGTTATGGCCAGTAACCAATCAATTCTATACTGTTTTGTTTAAAACAATTACATATAAATATATATAAAACACTAGAAATTGAATCATACATATTTACAAAACTGTATCGAATTTATTGGTTATTGGCCATAACTTGAAAATAATTACATGATAAATAAGCCTTAAGCGTGCTGAATTTTTAGTCAAGCCATTGAATGTGTGAAAATAATTTAAAGTATGTTTTTGTTTCTTTTCCCACAGACTGTGAGCGTGTACGCACAATGACTGACAAATACTGTTCAAAAGATTGTAATCAGTAATATTTTTAAAAGATTTTAATACTTTATATGCATTGAATTGATCAAAAGTCACAGTAAAGATGTTTGAGACTTAAAATTTCAAATATATGCTGGTGTTTAGTACCTTTTATTCATCAAAGAAGCAGGCTTGTCATAAGCAGCACAGCTGTTTTCAGCATTTATAATAATCAGAAATGTTTCTTGAAGAAAATTTCTGAAGAATTAAGTCACACTTAAGACTGGACTGGAGTACTGCTGGAAATGCAGCTTTCTGCTGTATTTCTGATCAAATAAATGTAGACTTAGTGAGCATAAGACATCTTTCAAAAGCATAAAAAAATCGTACCGACTTTTGAACACAGTGTAAGGCATAATGTAAAGTCACCCGGTTGTTACACCCAAATAGTTTTGTGCCTGTTATGATACAAAATAGACAACATTATAACCCTTATTATATATTTGACAATAAATATTAGTAGCGCTTTATTTTACAGTCCTGTTCCCCATGTATACACTATGGACTTATTATAGTAATTACAATAACTGGGTACAAATTCTGAACCTACTCCTAAACCTAACCTTATCCAATGTAGTTATCTTATATTAATCAGTACTTTCTTAGGTAAGTACACTGTAAGTACGTACTATAAAATAAAGTGCAACCGAAATATTGTATAAAAATTTAAATTACCATTTTGACAGCAGACTGACACAAAACCAGGCCAGCTATATTTAGAGAGAAAAAAAAGTTCAGTTATACAGCTCACCGATTGTTATACAATAATATTTGACTGCTGAAAGACCAATCAGAATCCAGTATTCCACTGAGCCATGTAATAAATACATTTTACTGTTTGAAACCCAAGCCTCGTCTATGAACGTCATGCTTAATCTATTTTTATGAGGGCGCTTGGTGACCGTCCTTAAGAAACAGCCCTCTCACGGGCGGCTGCGGCGCGAGGGGCAACGGGATCATCTTGATGCCCATCAGCAGGATCTGTACTAGGGCAATAGTCTCAGCTCACCCCCACCCTGAGAACAACATCGCATGGTCATGTGCCAGAAATGTGTGTCAGTATGCGTCAATTCAACACATGAACCCACAGGCCTACCCACCCACACTCATACATATACAGCACACACACACTTGCATATACAGAACAGCCCTCAATGTGTCTTTTGGTATTAAAGCAAATGTTTTGTCATCGTTAAGGTGTGAGGGAGTGTAATACGGATGCCAAAATTTAAGAACAGATAGACAGAAAAAAAGGAGAGACTTTGTGTGTGTGTGTGTGTGTGTGTGTGTGTGTGATGGGCCTGCTGTGTTAACGAAGGCAGTAGCCATCTGCTAGTGTAAGAAAAGACAATTTGCAATCTGTGCATTTGGAGAGGTGACAGGAAGTAATGAAAACAGGAATGCAACACAAAGGACATGGAAACTCATTATAACACACATGTACACACACAGTCTGTGAATCGTAAGTGTTGGACCACGCACACTTAAAGGATACATGCCCTTACACACTTACTCACACACAAACACGTCAGTTTTGAATCATCCGTACTTCACGCAAGCTGTCTCTATGGTAACTACCGCTAGCAGTCATGGCAACCGGGTAACAGTTGTCAAAAAAACGAGCTAAACTATTATTACGAGCTAAATGACTTCTGACCGCCTACCAACACGACCCAAGCACGGCTAACATTAACCAGAAAACCAGCGGTTGCCGGGAAACACAACTTGGCACAACATGTGACACGAAAGACCAAGTGCTATTTAAATACATTATACACGATGGTAACAATCGGAACTGTGTTAAAAATACATACCGCACAAGTTGTAAAACGTCATATAAAGCATTTTAAACATTTCTGTCCTGTACCCAAAACCATTTGTGTAAACTGACCTTATTTACCTTCCAACAGAAAACTACCACAGTGATACGAGTGTCCTTTAAAAAGCCACAGGCTTGCGGCCGCCCGTCCATAGGTGTCCAAATACTCCATTTGGTTCAAACAATTCCAGGCTGTTTTGGATGGATTTGGTTTGGGGATTAAGATCATGATGTCTGAACTACAACTAAGAGATGATATAAATCAATAATTATAATAAAAAATTACTATATATATATATATATATATATATATATATATATATATATATATATATCCCTTTACAGTGATGGTCACAACATAGAGAGAGAGAGAGAGAGAGAGAGAGAGAGAGAGAGAGAGAGAGAGAGAGAGAGAGAGAGAGAGAGAGAGAGAGAGAGAGAGAGAGAGAGAGAGAGAGAGAGAGAGAGAGAGAGAGAGAGAGAGAGAGAGAGAGAGAAATCATAGAGCTTCTGGGAATGCAGACATGTTGAGCCCTGTTATGAATATTATCAGATGAATGCCTGTAGTAACCCTGAGGCCGGACACACACATGCAAGTCTACCACTCTCTAATAGGCTGAACACACACACACACACAGGCTCTTACACGCATGGAATGACGCTGTTGAGACATACAAGAAACATACAAACGCAAAGGCTTTGCTGTTTGACATCGGTGGCCTTTGTTTGCTTTACGTCAATGTCTCTGCTTGTTCACACAGCGAGTTACTCTGCTTCTCCTTTGGGAGGTAAAAACCTGTGAGTCAAAACAAAATCAAAAAACGATCGTAATTTGGTCATTTTTTTTAATATTAACAATGAAACTAGCCCAACTCACAGTTGCAACTGCGTTTTGCCCAATTTTTTTATGCGAAATGATCAATTGTGCAAAAAGCACATAGTTCTTGCAATGTTCATGTGAAATAGATGTGTGATTAGAAAAAGAAAATTTAAATCTGGTCTAAAAGTGACATTAAACAGATATTAAAAATTATGGTCACACTTTAGATTAGGGTCCAATTCTCACTATTAACTAACAATTCATTACAACTTTTGCCTTAATAAACTCTTAATTACTGTTTATTTATAGTTAGTAAGGTAGTTGTTAAGTTTAGGTACTGGGTACACTGTAAAAAATTATTTAGAAAAAAAGTTACCTGGTTGCCTTAAAATTTTGAGTTCATTGAAGCTAAATTTTTGAGTTAATACAATGAACATTTTTTGAGATTCGACAACCTTTATTAAAATATTATTAAAAGATTTTGTAAGCATTTTGGGTAATTTTGTGTGTTTTATTTGTGATTACGCAGCGAAACATCCCAAATTGTGCTATTTTCATGATTTATCAATTTTTTATGTGGTTCAGATACAATAATATTTTGAGTTTCTATTTATTAAACAAATGTCCTTCATTGTATCAACTCAAATTTTTAATTTCAATAAACTCAAAATTTTAAGGCAACCAGGTTACTTACTTTTTTAAGTTAAACCAAAAAAAACCAACAATATTTTTTTTACAGTGTAGGATTATGGCTGTAGAATATGGTCATGCAGAATAAGGCATTAATATGTGCTTTATAAGTACTAATAAACAGCCAATATCATAGTAATATGCATGCTAATAAACTAAAGTGTTAATATGTAATGTGCAATATGTCTCAAATCACTTGCAATTAACCACTAAACCTATACTTCTATTGTTTTTGCACCACTAGTCCAGTCTTCAGAGTCAAACGATCCTTCAGAAATCATTCTAATATGATGATTTGCTGCTCAAGGTACATTTATGGTTATTATCAATGTTGCAAACATTTTGTGTTTTTAGAATTCTTTGATGAATAGAAAGTTCAAAATAACATTATTTATCTAAAATAGAAAGCTTTTGCAACATTGTAACCTACCATTCAAAGGTTTGGGGTCAGTAAAAATTAAAACTGTAATTAATATTTTTTTTGGGGGGGGGGGATTCATATTCAAGAAATTCATACATTTACTCAGCAAGGATGCATCAAATTGATCAAAAGTGACAGTAAATACATTTATAACGTTACAAAAGATTCTATTGAAAATAAATACTGTTCTTTTGATTTTTTTTATTAATCAAAGAATCCTGAAAAAAAAGTATACAATTGTTTTGAATGGCAGTGTATTTACATTTAACATATATTATCATCAATGCTTTAGAAACGCAAACTTTCTTCATCATACCAATAAATATTTTAATTTTGAATTCTATGTCATAATTTACTGGCCAAAAAAGAGAGCGTTGGAGCCATCAAGTGAACAGAAGGTGAATTACAACTTGAGAAACGGCTGCAAACATTCATGACATTCATGAAGTTTTTATAAAGAATTGTCAAAAAGATGGGATTTTGGAACAAAAGAAATGATGGACTTATCTCAGGCGATCTAAGAGCAAGAGCAAGCTGCATTTAAGTCAAGCAACAAATTGGATCATCAATTAGATTAGCCTTGGTTTAAATGTTATCCTCACTAAATCTACAGACTAGTCGAATCTAAAAGAATCCTCAAAAATGTATCACAGTTGCCGTAATAATGTTAAGCTGCACAACTGTTTTCAACATTGATAATAATAATACATCTTTTTGAGCACCAAGACTGGAGTAATAGCTGCCCTACACTTTTGACCTATAGTACAGTTTCACAATTTAATATGAAGTGAACTTTGACCGTAGAACACCACAGCGTGCTTGAGTAATTGTGTTTGTGAACAGCAATAAGACAGTGACACACATCTTGTCACGGTCTTGTCCAGTAGCCTCTGCATCGGTTGCCCTGAGCGTTTATGAGCTGATTTAATCTGGACTCCTCCACAGATACCATTTCTCTCTCCCGTTGCCCTCTTTCTCTCTTCATACTATCGCTCCTCAATCTCTGAACAAAACTGCTGTGCTATCGGTCACCCTGTTTTAAGGGTGACATTCTCTAGAAAAGGCAAAAACAAGGAAGCATTCTGTCCTGTTTCCCTCAGTCCCTTTCTCTCCCTTCCTCTTCTTGGCTTCAGACGAGGTCACTACACTGCATAAAGTGTCTTCTCTTTCACTCGGAGAGTCTCTCTCAGTCTCATTTACAGCAGAGAGTTCAGGACAGCGACCCGGGAGACAGAGACGCTCTGTGATATGTCTGAATCGAGGCTCATTAGAGGAAGTTCAGAATGTCCCATTCCACACACACACACACACACACACACACACACACACACACACACACACACACACACACACACACACACAAAGAAGATCACTCTCTCCACATCTACAGTCCAATCTTGTTAAAGGGATAGTTCAACCAAAAAAACAAATGTTTTGTCATCATTTACTCGCCCTCATGTTGTTCCAAACACTTATGACTTTCTTTTAATGACACAAAATAAAAAAAATAAAAAATAAAAACTGCTTCCATTAAAGTGAATAGGATTTCAGGCTATTTAAAAGGCTATTTTATCTGAAAAGTGGCCAATATGATTTGTGTGCTGTAAATCTTCAGAAAATTATAGCTTATAAAAAAATGATTATATCCATTTATCCAAAATAACTATATCCATTATTTGGAAGAGAAAAGAATGAACATTCTTCTAAACTTCTCCTTTGTGTTCCCCAGAAAAAATAAATAGTATTTGAACAACAGTGTGAGCAAATGATTTTAATGATTAAACACATTTATTCACCACACAACGATCTTAACGTGTAAAGCTTCCTATATGCACATTGGTGCTGTTAAGCGAACATTTCGCCTACATTAGTGTTAATAAAGCTTTGTGTATTAATTAAACACTGAGCCTGAGGGAATGACAATGTTAATGTTAAGGGCCCCCCCCCCACCCCACCCCACACCCCACACAAACTGTAGTAATGTTTTTTTTTTACCACGGACACATGTTCAACACAAACATTTGCGAACACACACAGTCAGATAACTTCCAACAACAACCGTTTGCTAAATTTACTCATCGCATTTAAAAAAGCATTTAAAAAAATCTTTCTTACTCTGTCTCCCTCTTGTGGTCATACCATGTGTGTAATACCACTGCAGCATTCGAGTTACTCTCCACAGCCAGTGTGCGTGTGTGTGTGTGTGAGAGTGTGTGTGTGTGTGTGTGTGTGTGTGTGTGTGTGTGCTCAAGAGCTGAAGAAATCACATCCCACATTATTATATAATCTGCTCCCTCTTTCTCTGTTTCTCTTTCTCTCATCTGAAAAGTGAGTGAAATTAGCATACGTGAGGCTGTAATTAGAGTCATTTAACACCAAATCTGTTAAAGCAACATGTCACGTGATCTCACTGTCATCAAACATGCCATTTAGTCTTTAGCCAACAAATATTTTTTCTTCCATTTTTACACACGTGGGCAGCAGGAATAAAGATGCCTTCATTTTGTCTGATAAAGACTTGAGAGCTCAAAACTGTTGCATTAATATGAGCATTAATTTCTCCATCTCCTGGAGAAATATTTTTCCAAATGTGTGGACTACACAAATAAAATGTCAAAAACAGATCCAGTTATTCTGAAATTTCTACTGTTACCGGAGAGGCTACCGTTATAGCTGTGGTTTCGCTGCAGTCGAAAGCAAGACAGATCGGACAGGATTGTTTATCAAACTAATACAATTACAGGCGACATTCAGAGCCAACCGAAACTCTATTACGACAAATCGGCCAATAGGACGTCAGAATGATGTCTCACAGTCACAACCTCTGGTTGTCGTTTCAAAGGTCCTTCAGCAAATCTCGTTTCAAGAGACAGCTTCATTCCAACAGCACTCAAACAACTATAACAAAATATACAGCTAGACACTCTAGAATGAGTGTGTGTGTGTGTGTTTGTGTGCGTGTGTGTGTGTGTGTGTGTGTGTGTGTGTGTGTGTGTGTGTGTGTGTGTGTGTGTATACAGGGTTCTCACATCTTTTAATCATTATTTTTTCATCATAGTGATTTAAAAAATCATTGTAAAGAGATCTCAAAGAGAGCTCAATAAGAGTGTTTTATAGCTAATGAAATGTAGCTAATGAATATTATAATCAATAAAAAAATTAAAAATTTTTTTTTATCACAATTCTTTTACGCGCATCACATTTTCTTAACTTAAACAACAAACAAGTTAATTTAAGATATTATTTTACTAATTTAAGACTGCTCTTATGAGAATACTCAACAAAACATACATTTTGGCCTATGTCTGTGCATTATAGTTTCGTCAAGCGTAAAAGAGAATTTGATTCTGGTGCGATGTCTATCCGCACGATACTGGCGTGCAAAACACATTTAGCGCATTCGTTAACACATTCATTTTGATTATATTATATGATATGATATATATATTATATTATATTATATAAGACATATTATATTACATTTAAGATTTATTTACAATTTCCATGTCTTTTCCAGGTCTGGTAATTTTTCAGTTCCATAATTTCAACTTTTTCCTTGCCAGTGGGGACCCTGTACATATTTTTTAAGAGCCAAATATGTGGTCAGAACTTAGCAACAGACAGGAAGTGAGGTAAGCAGGACTTACGTTGATGAGCTCGATCTCCCAGATCTTCTTAACTAGCTCCATGGAGGTGTATCCGTTGATAAGGAAAGATTTGGTGTAGTCTCCCAGCTCCAGAGACTCCAGCCATTCGGCCACTGAGGTGGGGTTATTTCCATCGTAACCAATAGGCCGCACCTTAAACACGGAAACAACCCGTTAAACAACCATATCAGCAACAAAACCAGAGGCTGGACACAGTTTGGGTTACGAACAAAGAGGTCCAACAACAGGAAATGTTGTTATTCTGTGCTGGAAACACCTGTTTGAAGAACCAGCGTGAATTTCAATTCTGGTTCACATTGGTTTGGTGCTGGTCTAGCAGATAGACAGAAACTAACAAAAAAACAAAAAGGTGTTTTATTCCCAGGGAATCATTCCCATATTTATTGATAGAGAACTTTAGTACACTGCAAAAGGCTTTGGATAAAAGTATCTGCCAAATGCAAAAATGTAAATGCAGAGAAGCTATCAGCTAAAGCAGTGCTTGAAAGCGCTGACTGCAGATGAAAAGTTTTTCTCTTTTCACAGCGAGCTCTCGTATATCGCTCTCTCACACACACATTCTATTTCCTGTCCTTAATCTTAAATCCAACTTATTTTTAAAGGAATAATTTTCATTTTGAACCCAAAAATGAAAGCTGTCAACCTTTACTTTCTGTATAATTCAGCTTAATGTGGATTTGGTCTGTTGAGCTCCAAAATAACAAAAAAGCAAAATAAAAGTGTCAGTTTTAGTAGAAAATTATAGTGAATAGCAACTTAAATTGGGTCTTTTCATCATACAAATCAATTGCATGTCTGCAGAAGATCGTATGGACCAATTTTTATTGGAGGATTCACTTATATGGAAAAAGAGCACCAGAACATTCTTTAAAATATCCTCTTTTGTGTTCCACTGAGGATTAAAGTCATTCAGTCTTAAAACTAAACTAACATTAACAGAATTTTTGAGTGAACTATCCCTTTAAACTCACCCCTCTCCACTCATGTTTGAGGTTTTCACATATATTTGAACAAAAGCAGCGTTGCACATTAGTACGTGTGCCCGTACATGCGTGTCCTTTCTATCTTATCAGAACACACAACCATTCCCCTCCGCGAGGTCCTTTCAGAGACTGTGAAGTCGAAAGGGAGTCCAAGGTCGTTTGGGACACAAGTGAGATTTATTTGATGTCGAGTCCCCTGCACATACACATACTCCTAAATGGCAATACCAGAGGCTTTGCTGGATTACTCGAGAGGGGGTCTTAAATTGAGTTCTCTTGTGGGGAAGGGGAACTCTGGGATGTGTGATAAATGTAGATACGATGAAACCTAATTTAGGAATGAAATTCATGACACACACATGTATCACATACAGAATTTTAACAGTGGGCATGGGTTTAGCACAGCTACACTCTTTTCTTTATTGCCATCTATGGCTTCATGAAGAATCTTTAACATCTACAGAACCTTCCCATTGCACAAAAGTTTCTTTTAATAGTGGGAAGAGGTTATATTAAAATATTCTTCACATTAAGAAAACTGGTTTACTGAAAGGTTCTTCTGGGGAATGAAAATGGTTCTTCTATGGCAAGGATGGGAACTTCCAGTACTAAAAGTGCTCACCGCTGTTCTAGGACATTTTTTGGAACCTTTATTTTTTAGAGTGAGCTTATTATATGCTCTCCAGTTCAGTGTCTTTGTGTAAGTCAGTGTCCTTCCCATTAGGATTGCCTGACCATAACATATCAATCTTTTACGAGTGACCCATTATGTCTGCAATAACAGAAGCCGGGTTTCCATTGCAGATTTGCGTGAAACTTTTGCAATATTTTCTAAATGTTGATTAAAAAAAACTATTGTGAAATGACGGTGTTTCCATTAATTGATGTTATGCGACTTAGAGCCCTGCACGGGCCTCAAATCTAGGCCCTAGCCTGGCCTGTGTCCGACAGCTTATCAAAATTCTTGGCCCGAGTCTGACTGGAGCCCGTGTTTTTTGTTGTTGTTTTTTTATACATTGTTGCAGCCATTAAAAGTTATTTAGAAAAATGTTTACAGCAATTTTTTGTTTGTTAAATTAAAGTTTTATTTTTTTTAAATGATGACCAAGAGGCCAGCGGCCAACAGTGAGTTATCTGCATGTTCAATGAATTTAGCCTCTCAAATCAACTCTTGACTTGTCTTGGCTATAATAACAAAATCCATAGATATAAAACATTTGAAGCATCACACTGTTAGTTAATTTAGCCTACTATTACCTCCACAGTAAAAAGGCATTTTTGATGAGCTGAGGCAGGCTGATACTGCTCGCAACGGCGCTCACAAACGAAACGAGCTAAACAATCTAAACAAATAATAATAAAGAAAGAACATGCAGTTTGTCTTATACCTTACACCTCCGCAAAGCTTTCCACCATCACAGCACATCTCATTGTGCATTTTAATTAATAAAATAAATATAAAACAAAGTCGAAGCCTAAAAAAGGCCCGAAGCCTTTTTACCTAAAGCTGGGTATGACGTTGTGTTTTAGGTATGACGTGAAAATTGGCCCGAAGCCTGGCCCTAGGGTGTGTACAAAAGTAAATGCAGGGCTCTAATGCGACTTAATGGTGTAAACTAAAGCCCCATCCACATGTAGCCAGACCTTTCCCAATCCAATCTTTTTTCCCCCTTGTTTCAAGAAATATCTGCATACACAGAAAAAACACATTAAAAACAGAAGAGAGTTGTGGCTAGAAGAGGTAGAGCAGTGGTAGGAGGTGAGGCAAAATCTCACGATAAAATAACAATAAATACATTTGCTACTTAACATATGCGCCCACACCTACGCCAACCCTAAACTTACCATTAAAAAATACAAATACGGAAATTAAATGACGCGATATTGATGTGCACATGCCCAGTGTCCGTAGTTGTATCCCTTTAGTCTTTCACCGTGCCTGACTTAGTGTGATGACATCATCGTGTCACAAAATATACAGATTGGCTGTACACACAAAAATGCAAGAATATTGTTTTCAGATTTATCCACTCTGGGATCCGGTTTCAGAAAACATTTCTGATTCATGCTTCCAAAACGCCGGATCCGTGTAGACGAAACGCTGATACGGTACAAAATGCATACGTATACAGCTAAACACGTCTCCATGTGGACGGGGCCTGAAAAAGGTGACAAAAACACGAGGTTTTGAATACGTTCTTCTTCTTCTTCTTCTTTCGGCTGTTCCCTTCAGGGGTCGCCACAGCGTATCATTTAATCATCGGGCGGCAGTGGCTCAGTGGTTCATTTAAGTTGTCTACAAACCGAAAGGTTGGTGGTTCAATCCCCGGTTCCACCTGACTAAGTGTCGAAGTGTCCATGAGCAAGACACCCAACCCCAGCAGCTCCCGACGGTTACATGGCTGACATTGCCGTCAGTGTATGAATGGGTGAATGCGAGGCAAAATGTAAAGCGCTTTGGATGGCCATAGGGTCTGTTAAAAGCGCTATATAAATGCAGTCCATCATCTGCCTCCATCTAGTCCTATCCTCTTTATCCTCTTTTCTCAGACCGACTACCTACATGTCCTCCGTCACTACATCCATAAACCTCCTCTTTGGTCTTCCTCTTGACCTCCTGCCTGGCAGCTCTAACCTCAGCATCCTTTTACCAATATATTCACTCTCCCTCCTCTGAACATGTCCAAACCATCTCAACCTGGCCTCTCTAACTTTGTCTCCAAAACATCTCACATGTGCTGTCCCTCTGATGTACTCATTCCTGATCCTATCCATCCTCGTCACTCCCAGAGAGAACCTCAACATCTGGTTTTGAATACATTGTTAGCGGATATTTCAGGAGCTAGAAGCACCAAGTCAGTTTGTCTATCAAATCAATAGGGGCACTGATGGTGCTACCTTTACTGTTGTACATCATGTTTTAAAACATCTGGAGGACCCCAAGACTTGCCAGGTTGTTCTTTCTTGATTTGAGCTCTGCTTTTAATGCCATGCAGGCTCAGACTGTTTGGAGTTGCTCAGAGGCCTGTATGGAATCATTCATACTTTATGGTATAGCGGCCGGGTTCGGTAATATAACAGTTACTCTTAGATCTTAGCTGAACTAGTTGGTGCATATAGCAATGAAAGTGGTTGGTCTGGGGGTTAACCCCAATCTATAGTCCATATTCAACAAAATTATTTTTAATCAGGCAAAGAAAATTACATTTGACCCTTCTCAAGTGCTGTATCCAGAATCCGAACTTCCATTGGGTCAACGTTTTCGTACTCCAAGGTTCAGATACAACCGCTATAAGATTTATTTTGTTCCTATAAGGTTGTTGAACTCTAGTTCAAATGACACAACTGTGTGATTGTGTGGGTATCTTGTTATGCAGCTAACCTGTATAGCCCAAATCTATTTTCCATTAAAGGGACAAATAAAGAAAAGTAATTAAATGAGAGAGTGAGAGAGAGAGTGAGAGAGTGAGTGAGAGAGTGAGAGAGTGAGAGAGTGAGAGAGTGAGAGAGTGAGAGAGTGAGAGAGTGAGAGAGTGAGTGAGTGAGTGAGTGAGTGAGTGAGTGAGTGAGAGAGAGAGAGAGAGAGAGAGAGAGAGAGAGAGAGAGAGAGAGAGAGAGAGAGAGAGAGAGAGAGAGTCAGAGTCCCTGATGTTTGTACTCACCCTGGGCAGCAGGCGAATAGCCTGAAGAAGTCGCTGTCTGTGGGCAGAGTTTAAAATTCCGATCTCCAGCAGGTCCTGGTCCTCCACGACATTACTGCCCTGAAGTACAAAAAATATATATATATATATGAAAAAAAATCAAATAATTTGTAATACTATAAGATTAATTGCAATGCATTGAAGTAGTGACAAACAAAATTAAAAATTAAAAAGATAATTGTTAATATTTATTAATATTATTATTAATAATGCTGCACAACATGATATCCTGCAGTTGATTTTTTTTAAGTTAAAACGTCAAAAAGTTACAACATTTTTTTACTATAATAATAATAATAATAATAATAATAATAATAATAATAATAATATATTATTATTATTATTAAATTATAATTTTTCATTTTAGTTTTATTTATTTATTAATATCATTATTAATAATGATACATTCAACATTAGCCTACTACCCTACAAAAAAAAAAAGTAAAAAATGTTGTACTGCTATAAGGTTCACTGCAATGTGTTGTGTAGTAACAAACCAAACAAATAAATATAATAACAATAATGCTTAATATGATTATTAATAATAATAATAATAATAATTATAATTATAATAATAATACACAACATTACTGCACTGCAGTAAAAAAAAAAATTTTTTGCTTCAAGGGTACAACATACCATGCTGAAGTAGTAACAAAAACAAATAAACAAATGAATGATAATTATAATTTTTATTATTATTATTACATAACATTACTGTCCTGCTGTAAAAAATCGAATTGTTTGTATTGCTATAAACTGGTGCATGTTAATGTTGCTGTTACAAAACAAATAAACAAATTAATAATAATATTCTATTTTTTGTAACAAAATAAATAAAAAGAAAATGCATCAATACAATAAGTACTATTATTAATAATAATAATGAATTAAAATACTATTATTATTCATAGGCAGATTTCATCTAGTATGCATGGACACATAAATAAGGCATACACTGTAATTTTCTCTAATTAAAAAAATTGCCCTCTTCAGTTTGCACGAACAACCCAATCAGGAGATCCAAAAGGCCATCAAACAGTATTCAAATCACCAATCTCCAACTTGATGTGCACAGGTGCAAGAAACACATATGCTCTCTCTCTCTCTCTCTCTCTCTCTCTCTCTCTCTCTCTCTCTCTCTCTCTCTCTCTCTCTCTCTCTCTCTCTCTCTCTCTCTCTCTCTCTCTCTCTCTCTCTCACACACACACACACACACACACACACACAGCGCTATTAAGCAACTGCTGTTTCATACTGAGTTTCACCTTTAATGACCTTTCACTCCAAACAGACAATCAACCTCCTATCCAACAGGGCCTGAGATCTGAAAATACACACTATTTCTAACACACACACACACGCACACGCGCGCACGCACGCACAGGCGCGCGAGCACTCACACGGAAATACAAGGTGTACGAAAACATGCAGACAGATAATGCAGATATGATGTGTCTGTATCACTCCACAAAGCTGAATAACCTTAGCGATCCATCTCAAGTATAAATTATATCTGATGAAATCACCTTTGAGCACCAGCATCTGCTCCATTCAAAGCCATACAATCCAGACCAGAGTAATGGCACACCAAGTAGATTTAGATTGATTGCAGGTGTCCCAAGACATTACTCATCAATCACAGCATAGCCTTACTGAAAGCTCACTGCTTACTGCATACCGTTTTATAAATAACACTATGCATTATGCAAAGATAAATATTTTTAAGAGTGTTATCCTTCATTGCTGTCACATTACACTGCATGTTTAATTCAGCAAGCGGCAGTAAGTTATCATCTTAGAAAATAATACATGATCAATCCAAGCTTGTGTAAAGTCGTAACTCTTTGATCAAGTTTGATCAAATAATGGGTTTTGAACATAGTTTAAAATTACACTTGATAATTCATGTTCATTTACAATTTAAAGGTCTGAGGTATTTAAATACAGTGTGCTCTGCAAATTTAGGCAAATGCAACAGGCCATTCTGAGTATTCAGTGCATAATGGCAATTTGGAAACTATGAGTAGTGTGGTACAGTGAATACATTTCGGCATATGTGTAAAATTAAAAGTGCTGCCAAAATGTTACCGTTTTAACATCCTTCCTTAACTACTTTAAAGCAATGAGCTGTTTCACTGTGTTCTGTGTGATTCTTTGTTAAGTTTTAAAAAAGCACTTCTTTGGGCTGCCTTAATTTAATTTAAGAATGGAAGCTCAAGAGGTATGAAATAAGATCAATGAGTGAAAAACATCACTAATGAGAAGATCAGCACTGCACTGCTTCGGGTAAGGGTTAAAATACACAGTATTTTATTTAAAGGGATAGTTCACTCAAAAATGCAAATGTGATGTTTATCTGCTTACCCCCGAGGCATCCAAGATGACTGTTTCTTCAGAAGAACACAAATAAAGATTTTTAACTATAACCATTGCAGTATGTCATTTATCAAATTCATGTGAATGGTAACATGCATCTATGCGAGTAAAAAAACATGCACATACAAATTTTAAACCCTGCGGCTCATGGTTGTGACACATTGACGTCTTAAGACACGAAAACGGACAGTATTTCTACATATCATGTACATTGACCTCACTCACCGTAAGTAATCGTGCGCTGAAGGCTGTTGGACATAGTGTTGTATTTGAGGTAAAAAAATGATAGAAATACTGTTCGGCTTCTCGCACAAACCGATTGTTTCGTGTCTTAAGACATCAATGAGTTGTCACGAGCCACATGGATTTGTTTTTTTACTCTCTTAGATGCAGGTTACCATTCACATGCCTTATATGATTGTCACACTGCAACAGTTGGAGTTAAAAATCTTCATCTGTGTCTTCATCGTCATCATTTTTGGGTGAACTATCCCTTTAATGTTAGGAAATAAATCCACTACACTTTGAAAGAAAATATACATAGTCAAATGAAAAATTATTCAGTATTTTTATACACCAAAAATCTTTTTTCACTAGTGGGTGCAGGACACTATATTTAATTTATGTAAGTGATAATATAAAAATAAAGTAAACTGTAACATTTCCAAAATTCTTCATACACTGGACTACTAGTAAAATTGATAAAAAAAATTGGGACCAAAATGGTTCAGACACTTTGACCTGACCATTTTTTGCCTAAGTGTTGCCTAATTCTTTTACACTACAGACGGAACAAAATGGAGCATTGCTTGGTAATTGGTGGACCTAAATTGGTATTATCTAATTGTGCACTAAAATTTAACAGCTGACAGCTGATTGGCTGATTGTAATCCATTACATACCTTTCTGTCAAAGTTATCTCACATTATCAAGATGAATTTGTTCTGGCACAGTTTTACTCATATTTTATTAAAGTTTTCTAAACTATTGCAAACAAACTGTGATAATGTGAGAAAATGTTGAAGGTGTTTAAATAAATTTTGGTTTTGCTGCATTTTTTTTAAAAATAAAATTTAAAAAATCGGGAAAAGTAAAAACATACTTAATTTTATTAATCAATTTATAGCTCTAAAAAGTTGAAATAATCTCCATTCTCATGAGTGCAAGTGGTGTGAATACAGATGTGCTGAATGCTGCTACCAGAAATGCCTGAATAACACCAAAGTAACACATCACCAAAGGATTGTTCACCAAAATATAATTTACTCACACTCCTTATTCAACCAATTGTATATGACTTTCATTATTCTATGCAACAGGAAAGTAGATATTATGAAGAAATGTTTTTGTCCATTAAATGAAAGTGAATGGGGGCTAAAACAACACTGGGCCACATTGACTTTCATTGTACGAACATACACAAAACTAAGCAAAGTACAACACAACACAAAACTATACTTTTGAATATGGTAATCTTCTGTTTCACATAAAGTCATAAAGGTTGAGAACAACACGATGATACAATTTTCCCTTTTGGATGAACTACCCCTTGAAATAACCAGAAAACAGGAAATGGCAAACTGTTTACGCCTCGCTTTGTGATGCTGCGCTTCTTCAAAAATGTCTCCAGGTAACTCCAAAACTGTCATCTACAATAAAACATGTTCTTTCTGAGGGGCGGGGAACATTTATTTTAAAATAAATATATATTGTATTATTACAAAATAATAATGTCAGTGTGTGAAGGTTCTACAACAGCACATAAAAGAAAAATACACCATCTCAAATCCTCAAAGTTCAAAGCAAGATAAATGACCAGCAACAAAGATTGTTCATTTCAAGACTCCCAAAGGTCCTGAAGTGAGGTACCACTATCATCTCTCTGGCACTTAACACTCTCTCAGGAAATGATGTTGACTAGCTCTTTCATACTGAGTACATTGTTTAAAATTCGACTTGTAAAATGACACATTGGTTCCAACTAAATGTTTCAGGCCAGTGCTGTATTCATGATCTTCCTAATACCGAGGGGAACACCGCGACTACGTACTGCAGTTCGTCTTATATCAACTTTATTTGAAGAAAAAGAAAAGCAATAACATTCAGAGATACTTTACAAGCCTAGCACATCAGAGAGAAGCAGCAGACCTCCATCTAAAATTAATTGTATCTGAAGGCCTTTCAGAAGCTCCGTCCTACAGAGACCAGAGGCAGAGAGAGTGTGTCTCTGTGGTTCATCCAGATGTCCCATTCATCCGGAGGAGATGCTTTAGCTTAAGAAATACAAATACATAGTAATGAACTGCTGACTGGACTAAAACACTTAAAGGTGATGGATGTATTTTTTAATGTTAAAACACTTATCTCAGTTTAATCCCGTCCCGTTAATCCTGTTAATTCCGTTAATTCCGTCCTTCGGGTGAGACATTAAACTGAGGTTCTGACTCTCTGTGGTCATTAAAAATCCCAGGATGTTCTTCGATAAAGAGTAGGGGTGTACCCCGGCATCCTGGCCAAATTTGCCCATCGGTCCCTGTCCATCACGGCCTCCTAATAATCCCCATATCCTGATTGGCTTCATCTCTGTCTCCTCTCCACCAATCAGCTGGTGTGTGGTGAGCGTTCTGCACTGTGGTGGTGGTTGATGAGTTTCCTCCCTTCAATGTAAAGCCCTTTGATTGCTTTGAAAAGGGCTATATAAATCTAACTAATTATTATTATTTATTAATATTAAATGTGCAGAGACAACACTGGCTCAACCAATTATGGTAGTTTGGGGTGGGACTAAATGCTTGATTGACCAACGGCCCTGTCGCAAATACCTTTGTTGATCCGTGATCCGTATGGACCAGGCTCCATGGTTCGGCACGCACGAGATAGACTGCAAGTTTTTAATTTGCACGTGTTTGGTCTTGCTAGTTTACACATTCAATAGATTTTAAACTATTACTGTGCTAAAAGAGGCAGAGGAGAATTGAATGCTGTACTTGCACGCTGTTATTTGCGGGCGCAGCCGCACACACCCGAACACGCACACATACAGAGAGAGGTGCGTTTCAGATAATGCGCAAACTTTGAATTGATTCCACTTTCGCGTCTCCTTGCGCTAGGAGAAATTTGGTCAAAATACCAGTCTCAGCAAGTATTCTCGTAAACACAGTTGGTTATGCCTCAAGAGAAAGAGAACAAGAGAAGGATGTGTAGCATTATATTGGATCTGTGCATTCGGTCTTAAAGTGACAGCAGCCTATAAATACCTGCTGTTGTCTAAATGTCAATCATGTTAATCCATCTTTAGTTAGTGCTTATTTTATTAGAAACTTTGTTATAAGAAGTTACACCCTCCCCCCACCCCCCAAATATTTTTTCCCTTGCTGATCCCAAAAATTATCTAATCGTGATTTAAAAACTATCCGATCCGCAACTCAAAGATGTAATATAATCTGTACTGTGAGTTTTGTGATCCGTTGAACCAGTACACCCTTCATACGCACTCGCGGCCTTCTGGACTTACAATGTCCAGCGCGTACAAGTGTCCGTTAAGTCCACAATACCATAGCAGCAGACACTCAAAGCTGCAATAAATCACGTGTAGATTAACATTGAAGATAGCGAGGGCTTAGGGTTTCATTTGGGACAGGGACAAATGGCAGATAAGGCATTCAGGAAATCTATTTGTAAAAAGTCTGAGAAGGCAGCAAGGTGAAATCACTAATGCCTTTACTAGACTTCCTAGATCATTACCTTGAGTAACTTTTAGAAGGTTTCATTACTTGTAAAACAGTTTCCACGGGATCTCAGGGTCAATGAGATTTGAGAATGTCTGTAAGCTCATTTGAATATTTAAGAAAAAATATACATAAACTACCATTCAAAAGTTTGAGGTTGATAAGATTTTGTTAAGTAATATGCCGACCTAGGCTACATTAAAAAACTACAGTAAAAGCTGCAATAGTGTGAAATACTATTTAAAATAATTGTTTTCTATTAATATATTTTAAAATGTATGTTCCGGTGATGGCAAAGCTGAATATTCAGCATCATTACTCTGTGAGTCCTCAGAGTCACATGATCCTCCAGAAATCATTCTAATATGCTGATTTGGTGCTCAGGAAACATTTCTTATTATCATCAATTTTAATAGTTGTCCTTTGATCAATGTAATTTATCCTTGCTGAATAAACAAAACAAAAAAACAATTCTTACTGACCCCAAACTTTTGAACAGTAGTCTATAAAGTATATACTGTATGTATAATTGTTTTACTTATTTAATAGTCTTAAAACGCATTACAGCTCTATTCCAAAACATTTTCTGAATAGAAAATAGCTGGCTAATGAAGGTTTGAAACACATTCATGTGTAACCTAAGAGTATATAAAACGTATTTATTTAATTAAACATCCTTAAAGAGCATAATTTTTATTAGAGAGTGTCGTTTTCTCTCTCAATGTTTGCATCTGTACAAGTGAGGTTGTGCAGAAATCACTTACATAGCGATGGGTGGGTGTGTATTATGCTAATTTCTTACTACAGGCACATACGTTACTTCATTATTAAAATATCTGGGATCCATCAATATGACAATGAAAGCAATTTAATGCTATGCACCTGTTTTGAATCCGGCAGAACTCTTCAAGGAAAACCTTTTTGCATAAATGCACCTTGTGCGCAGTTATTAATTAATGAGAACCGCTGGGAGCATGTTTATAAATAGAGTTTTGATTGTTTTACCTCTCAGATAAGGTCACGTTTAGTATTTTGTATTGCTAGCAGGTAAAGCTGTCAGTGCTGGCATTATGATGGGTGCTGACGAATCAACACTGGCTTTGGGAGGTTTTTAACACCCTATTAAAAAGGCTCTGCAGGGAAACAGCGTAATCCATTTCCTTGACAACAGTTGGGAAGGAAATGCACATTTAAAAAAAATAAAAAAAATTCTATAGCTAAAATACTCTATTCCTGTACTCTATTCCTTTCCTTTCTTTCTGTTGCCTCGGCAACCACAGGAATGGATGCAGGTCAGAACTGGGGGAGGGTAATCAGCATGAGCAACTAAACACTCGCAAAACGACTCATTACACACAAACATATGCACGAGCATCCGATTCGTTCACACAATCTATAGGATTTAGTCACAGTTTATGCCTGTGTGTGGACTACATCTCCCATGATTCTGTGGCTCACCTGCGAGCGCCACCTGTTTTACTGACAATCTTACGGCTATTTGCACTACGACAGCCTTTTAGACATTCTTCTGAAAAGCAACAGATCCTTTTGGCAAAGAGGTAGTTGTCAAATTGTTTCCTTATAGAGCCACAGTCTGCAGCAAATAAATTAGAAGTCTTAAAGTGTAGAGCCAAGCAGAAAGCAAAATAACAAAACAGATTACAGTGACTCACTGCATCTGCTCAAAGGCATCGTTCTAGAAGCATCTTAAAACTACTTCAATAATATGAAGTTCACATTTGGTCTAATGGTCTGAATACTGTACACTACAAAAATCTCTTAATCAGTATTTGTGTCTTGTTTTTCAGTCTAAGACACAAAGTGTTCTTTTCCCCTGTGGCAAATAGTTTTTTTTTTTTCTCACCAAATTTTGTAAGATTTGTTCTTAGAACCAATGAATAGAGTATGTGCAATTCAGGATTTATTTTCTGAAAACAGGCCTTAATAATGTTTCTCAAGTAAATGTCTGTTGTTTTAAGCACATTTACGCATTTATACTGTAAAACAAGATAAAAGTACACTGATTAAGAAAATTATTTTTTGCAATGTAGTGTTTGTTTTACACCAAAGGGAAAAGTATGAAAAATATGGATAAAGCGATTCATTGTTAGAAAATTAGTTACTTAGTCACTCATGACTTCTGTGTCAGCAGAAAAAAAAACAGCATAACTGACCAACAACATGGACTGTGTGCTGGTCAACCCAAAAAAGCTTCTTAAAAAGCTTAACTAGCAAGATTTCTTTGGAAAACAATCACACCAGTTGACCTGCTAGCCCTACAGACCAGCAATAACCAGTATATGTTTATTAGTTTGAGCATAGTATGCTTTTTGCAAGTGGTAAGTAATTTGTCTGCCTTCTGTGCTTCATTGTGAATTGGCCAAATTGAATTGCCCAAGAATTGCCCAAATTGTGATCTCGCTCTGCAGAACAATATGGAAATCATAAATGTGCATTCGTATTGATCGACTCTTTCTGGAAACAACATCTTCCAACTTGCCCCTTTATCTCTACAGGTGCTCCTAAACAACTATGATTGCTTGGTAGAACACTGATTGCTTTAACACTTTCTCCTCCAAACACACACACACACACACACACACACACACACACACACACACACACACACACACACACACACATGTTTTTTTGCATTGTCAGGAGTGACGTTGACCACGTGTTGGAATGCAATGCATCAATGAGAACAACAAAACCAATAAGAACACAACAAAAAGACTATTTACCAGATAATAAGTACAACAATATGTACAGCATAAGATATTAAGTTGATTTTTCTCATTTCTAATAATATTTTTTCTTTATTTTCTGTTTGATTTATATTATCCTACAGTATGGATTTTACTGAACACCTACTTAATAAAATGTCTACAATCATCTAAACTAAACATGTTAGATGTTTCAAAGTTTCCAAAGTGCTGATATGAGAGTACAGACAGGAAAAATACAGGCCAGGCAATAAATTCACATATTAAATGTCAAAAAAATTCAAGGAAATTGTACAGCTTTTAAAACCTTTAAGGTCTACCGAATCAATACTGAGCATTTTCCAACAATCACGTAACAGGAGACCAACAAATTAAGACACTGAGGACCGAACATCACAAACATCTCACATAATCACAAAACAGCTTACCTGAGAACAAACAGAACAAGAAACATTCAAGTACACATGCAAACCCACACCACCCACAAGAAGCAACTGATGACTAATGGAAAAAAGGCACTCAGAAAACTGGCCGTAGGGAAAGACAGAGATGGAAGTGTGAAGGAGACACTCACCATAAACTGAACGTTGTCGAAGCCATTAGACAGCAGGTGGTTTTCGTACTGCACCAGACCGATGTTGTCCAGCCACTGTCCCACGGACTGGACGGGGCAGCGGGGGCCTATCAAGGGGTGCAGAGGGAGGCGTTTGAGAAGTGAGTAGCCATCCACCCGGTAGCAGCGACAGTCCGGCTGCGAGAGCTGGCACTGCCACATCATGTTCCGCGCAAAGTGACTGTCAAACGAACCCGCCATGCTCAACAAGCGACGGACAGCGCGAGTGGAAACGGGAGAGACAGAGAGAGCGAGAAAAAGGAGGTTGAAAAGTGGTAAACCAAGAAAGTAATGCTTGGAAAACAGTTGAGAAAGGGAAGAAAACAGGAAGAGAGAGCAAAGTAAAACGGGGTCCTCTCAGGAGAGTGAGCGTTAGGGTCCGTGCTGGTGGAGAAGTACGCCGGCTGTGGAGGTAGACATGCTGAAGGCTCCAAATTACATCCACAAGAGAGGTGAGAGATGCGCGATCACCAACCACCGCTTCCGCCACTGTGCTGCTCAACCCGTGTCTCAATGCGTGGAGAGTGCAGGCATGTGCATGTGTGCATTTGCGCGTGCGGCAGCGAGCGCGTGCGCGCGTGTGTGCAAGAGGATAGGAATGACAGCGTGCAGCTTGCTTGGTAGAATTCTGTTTCTCCAGCACTCCCACACTCATTTGTATGCCTCTGCATCCTGTGCCACTGTGCGCTCTCTCACTCTCCCTCCCTCTTGGTCTCTCTTTCTCCCTCCCTTCTTTCCACTAGCTGTACCTCACATTGCTGATAATAGCCATCAGATCAACCCCAGCCTCTTTGTCTGAGTGCAGAAGCTGCTGTTGCTCCCTCCCACACATACACACACACATACATACACACACTCTGTGGGCGTCTGTGAGCACTGGTGGAATGGCAACACAAATGGGCTTTCTGAGCACAGAAAAAACCAGGGACCAATGCAGAGGAGAGGCGAGGTGTAGACAAAAGTATAGGAGAGGCAAGGAGATGAGACAAGAGGAGAGATAACAAAAGAGGTGAAAGCAGAGGAGATGAGAGGAGAGCAAAGGTGAGAAGAGATGAAAGGAGGTGATGCTAGACAAAAGGCAACAATACAGGTGGCAAAAGGAGAAATAAAAGAGGAGGAGAAGGAAGAGAGGAGAGAAAGTGGAGGCAGTGAAAGAAAAGGTGAGGAGACAAAGGGAAGGGTGAGAGTTAAGGTGGGATTGGAGGCAAACAGAATAGGAGGGGATAAAAGATAAGGTGAGCGACAGGTGAGGGGAGATGTGCAAGAACAGGAGAGGAGGTGGGAGGAGGAGGAGAGAGACGAAAGGAGAGAAGGGGCAAAAGTAGAGGAGAGGAGAGGCACATTTAGATGATGCAAAACGAGAGGAGAGAATGGGGGAGGCGAGAATAGAGGCAGGAAAGGGATAAGAAAAGGGAAAAGAGTGAAATGAGAGGTGAGAAGGACAGGAGAGGAGGCATGAGGAGATAAAAGGAGAGGCTAAAGGAGTGGAGGCAGGATGTGAAAAGAAAATAAGTGAGAGGAAAGGCAAAAGACGATGAGAGAATAACAGGTGAGAAGGCAGGAGGAGACAAGAGGAAAGCCAAAAGGAAGAAGAGAGGGGAGGGGAGGAGAGGAGAGGTGGTGAAAGGATAGAAAAGAATGACGGGGGGGGGGGGGGGGGGGGTAGAGGAAACACAAAAAGAGAGGGAAGAGGAGGTGGGAGAAGAGGCAAAAGAAAGGAGGCAGAAAGAAGAGGAGGTGAGAGCACTGCAAAAAAAAAAAAATGCTTTTCTTACTTAGTATTTTTGTCTTTTTCTAGTCCAAACATCTAAAAATTCTTAAAACAAGAAGTATTTACTAGACAAGCAAAAATAATTGTCCTGTTTTGGGAAAAAATAACTCAAAAATAAGAGATTTTTTTGCTTAAAATAAGCAAAATAATCTGCCAGTGGGGTAAGAAAAATAATCTTGTTTTAAGGTTATTTTTCTTACCCCACTGGCAGATTATTTTGCTTAATCCCTTAATTTTGAGGGTTTTTTTCCCAAAACAAGAATAATTTTTTACTTGTCTAGTAAATGTTTCATACTGTTAGAATTTTTTTGAAATTCTGACTAGAAACAAGACTAAGAAACTAAGTAAGAAAAGCATTTTTGCAGTGAGAAGAAGAAGGGAGGAAAACGGATAGGCACAAAGAGAAGATGAAGAGAGGGCAGAAAGTGAAAGGAGAAGCAAAAAAGAGAGGAATAGGAAAGGTGGTGAAAGGAGAGCAGAGAAAGACGGGAAAGGAGTCAACAAAAAGAGAGGGGTTAGGAGGAGAGATAAGAGGTGAAAGGTGATGTAGAAGAGAAGAGAATGAGAGGTAGCAACAGGAGACAAGAGGAAAACCAAAACGAGAGGAAAGAGGAAAGGAGATGGGAGGAGAAGAGAGTAGGCAAAGGGAAAGGATACAAAAGGAGAGGAGGTGAGACAAGAGAATGAGAAGGGGTAGCAGAAGGTGAGAAGACAGGAGGCTAAAGGATAAGCAGAAAGAGAGGATGGGAGAGGACAGAAGGTGAAAGGAGAGGAGAGAATGACAGGAAAAGAGACAAGAGAAGATGCAAAAGGAGAGGCGAGAGGACGTGCGAGAAGGCAAAATGTGAGAGGGGAGAATGAGAGGAGGCAACAGGAGACAAGCGGAGAGGAGAGAGGAAAGGAGGTGAGAGGAGGCGAACGAAGAGGAGAGGACAAGAGGCAAAAAGAGAGGATGCGAGAAGAGGCAAGGGGAGTGGAGAGAGGACAGGAGCTGAGAGGGGAAGAGCTGAAGTAAGAGGAGAGGCGAGGAGAGAACGTTACTTTCCTCATTATTAGCTTTAAAGGTTTTCGCTATCATTGCTGCGAGAATCTCAGGACAGTGACCTCCGGTAAATGAGATGCTCCTCCCCCTCCCAACAAAACTGTCCCAAGATCAGTGCTTAGAGGTCTAAACTATCTATCCACTTCTTGTCCCCCTGCTCTCGTTATGACTACGGGAAGAGCACAGCGACGAGAGGAGAGCGCACAGTAACCATGGTTACGTCTCAAAAAGCTCCCTGTCTATGAGCAGGTCTTTGACACTACTGAAGGAAACCCTCCTGTCTCACAGAGCTGCACACTTCACAGCCTTTAGTTGATATTCATATCAAGCCATGAGCTCCCTATAGTTATGGATACATGTTAAATACTGGGACGACACACTATATGCATCAGCACCACACACACACAGGCACACAAACCTGAGTGATTCTCCGTAATCCCCTCCAACTCTGTGCCAATTCCAGCACCTATGGAGCTCATAATCTTGTCAATCTGTGGAGAGGAAGAAAGAGAGAGATAAATTGTGTTTGCATAACGACAGGCTTTCGTCGCTATTTTTATATCATTATTCCATGGCGTTTCCCCACAGACTTCCCCTTGTTGCTCTTTTCCCACAAGCTCACTTTCAGTTTTTCTTAAACGCCAGTAATTGTGCTCCAAAACTACTTAACTGTTGGCTAAACCTGCGGAGAAATGGGGATTTCGGGAAGGCAATTCATCACAATCAGCTTCGTTTGAGAATATGTCAGTTTGGGAGCGAGCGGGGAAAGTGTTTTTTTGATGAATGTCTCCTCATTAAAATGACAGTGATGTTCCGAGTGAAGAAAGTGTCGTTTCACATCCGTAAAGCCGAACACCTGCCTTCAAAGAACAGCCTTCCCTGTCTCCCGGCGGACCGTGTTTTTGCTCCAAAGAGAGAGCGGCTCGGAAGCCCCAGATGAGCGGATGCAGAACTCTCCCCTCTCCCCTTTGATCAGTTATATCTAATATATGTTCTCCTTTGAAGACCTGACAGCTGGGTGAAGATGGGGAGGAAAATGCTGTGACGCATTCAATTTATTGACTATGGAGTTATATGAAGTCATATGAAGCGGGAAGCCCCCTGTATCTAAACAGAAGCGCTGAACTGAAAGAGATTTGACTCTAAAGAAGAACTCACAACATATTGAAGGCTGAAACTCTCTTTCATCATTTTTACTTTGTCTATTATTGCGATATTTGATTAAATGTTGCAATACAGTAAATCTCTCAACATATCTGTCAAAAGCCCTATTCGGACGGTAATTGTTTCTCGCGGGGTCGTAAGGTATTTTCATCATTTACAGGGAATAGTCTGTGATTTTATTGCTGTCCGAATCCAGAATGTCAGTGTTTTTCTCCCACCACCCTCGTAAAAATCTAAAAATCCCCAGCCGAATTACCTACCGTTTTTTGACAAACACCAAGGTCGTGTGGTGATTTAATTGCCGTCCGAATCCACATCTCTGAGTTTTCAAGAAAAGATAGTTTCAAAATTAACTGTTTATATCCTTTTTGACCGCAGCGGCACACCGTATCGTTGCGGTTCCCTGTAATTTGGATGCGTTTTAAAGATCTAGCCTACACTTTATTACTGAAATGCTGGAAAGTATTTACAAGAAGCTTACATCACCGCTCAAAAGAGAAAAAACAAACAAACATGTAAACATTTGAAATGAAGCGTTATTACGGCAGTAATTAATGTTATATAGGTTTAATTTGCAGTATTCCACTCATTTCCACATTTCCACAAAAATGTTTTAATTACATACTTTTTAAACAGGAGATTTAAACTAATAATTTCCTATTATTAAATTAAATAATATTTTATTCCAAGCATATGACATTTTTACACCAGACAAACAATCATTTGACTGACCACGTGAGCAGCGTTCCAAGGTGCGCATGATCACAAAACTCGCTCCTTCACCAGGAATAAATCACCATCCGAATGCACGAGTTTTATCACTGAGGTGGCATGCAAAGGTGTTTTTACGGACCTCCACATGAGAAACAATTACCATCCGAATAGGGCTAAAGATGTCCAGGCTATATTTTTGTTATCCTTGAAAAAAATATTTAATTTACTGTACAACATTTTTTTTTAAATAGCAAAGTATTTAAACATGATAATAATGAGAATTTGAAGGTTAACTGTCAAAATAATCTTGGGTTTCTTTATGCAAACAACACCTTTTTTAATTATTTTAATTATAGACATGTTTGTTTTGATTTATCAGTTCACTCAGTATAATTAGGATGTCATTATTCAAAAGCACTTCCTCCATTAATTGACTGATTGCTTGACATTTTATATGCTACATTACCCTGAATAAAAGCTGCCCTAGTAGAAAACAGATCACCATCAGTGCAAAACAGAGCTCAAACGTGTCCCAGGCCTATCATTATGCATATTTTATATATTAAAGAAACACATTAAAAATCATTTAGCTTCCATGACAACATTGAATAATTTAGGCTTTCTGGCGAAATGGCATGATTTTTGCAGCGCACATCAAAAAACATGCGCCGAACACAGAAAGAAAACCTTTCAAGCCAGTCAGCTTGGTTACTTCAAGCTAAGTGAATTAATTAAGTGGAAATGATTCTGCAATTAGCTGGTAATTAAAACGTTATTACCTCTTCCCACTCTGCTGTAAAGGAGGGGGTTCTCTCCAGTCTGTTGGGGCTGTTTTTACCAGGGCTGCTCTGTCCTCTAGAACTCCACTGCTCCTCCTCGATGGGAGACACGGCCACCAGGTTAGAGTCTGATTTGGAGAAATTTCTGGACAGCTGAAGGTCCAAAACGTTTTTTGGCATGGACCTCATCCTCCCAAGTGTGCAGGCTCTTTCTTCGTAACTGGTACTGCCGCTCGCTGGGCTATTGCCGCCCGTGCTGTTGCTCCGGGCCTCACCGTTCCTCACATGCACCCCCTTGGTCTTGCCACCCGGTTCACCCTGGTTGACCTGTGTGTGAAAAACTGTCCTGTAGACTATCTGCGGTTTGGCTTCTCTTTGGGTCTTAAGGGCAGACGCTTCGCTGCCGGTGCGAGGGAACGGAGGCGAGTACTCGGGCGCTCGGAGAAAATTCCCGTGCCGGAGCGGGGGCTCGGGAACGCTGAGCTTTCGCACTTTGCCGTAGAGTTGGTAAGGGTTATCAGGGGATTCGCAGGCGGGAGATGAGCCGTGGAGGAGGCCGGCAAACTGCTCGGGAACGTGGCTGTTTCTCCGGTCGTCTCGCTCTATGCACTCTTTCTGGTGCACTGCCTCATCTGCAAGGAGGGAAAAAAATCTGTAAAATCAGATTCTCAAGGCTTCAGTCCTTCTCTCTCCTAGTCATGCTTTTCTATTACACATAAAACAGACACACACACACACACACACACACACACACACACACACACACACACACACACACACACACACACACACACACACACACACACACACACACACACACACACACACACACAGCAATAACAGTATAAACAAACCATTTAAAACTTAAATCTAGAAGGAACCATGTCTCTATGAGCAGATGGACAGTGTCCCCCCTTTAACAAAAAAAAAGATACAAATGTGTCCTCACTCTGAAGTACAAGCATCCAGACAGATGGGAGAAATGAACTAGTGTTGTGTATTTGTATATGTGTCATTCGGTCGACTAGCTATTGAGACAGGCACCAAAAGAGTGCCTGAGGCTGGGGGCAAACCTATCTGTTCATTGGAGTGAGAAAGACCCTGTTCTTGTCCTCCTCTTGTCCCCTACAGCCCACAGAGGACTGTCTCCTGCACTGTCCCATACAAAAAAGCCCAGGACTCCGTCACTAAAGAGCTCTTAAAAGCTGTCCTCAGGCAGCATGTGATCTGCGGTGTAAGTGAGGACAGATCTCAGTTCATGGAGGTCACTGGGTTTATTCAGTTCTTGATAAATATGAGCGGCTCTTATGTTTCAAATCCAGTTATGGCATCTACATTCATCAAGGTGTAGGTGGTTTTCCTATTTCTCTATTTGTTCTGAGCAGTCATGAGCATTGCCGTTTTTAGAGGTTGTCTTTGCTTTCTAAAATGTAAACAAATATTAATAACTCCAGGTATTATTTTCAAGAAGAAAACATGAATGTTTCTTGCAAGTTGAAAGCCGCCACCTCGATTCGAGGGGGTTTTCAGGTGGATTCTTACATGTTCAAGTATAAAATTCTCTCTCCTTCACCATAAATCCATAAGTCTAATATAAGTAAATCTTGCACAAGTAATAGCACCTCTCCTTGATAAGCCTTATGACTTGGTTTCACTTATGTCTGTAGCACAAAATGTGTAATGTTTTAATGCACCTGAACTCAACATAACATGTGAATCCCTAACCTTTTAGAATGAGCAATAGTAATAGGTCATGCTTATTAGGACAACTAACTAGGTCACTGTGAAATCTGCATTCATTTCGCTTTTTATCACATTTTCTGTGCTGATTGTGGAGTTTTGCTATAAATATGGAACAACGGAGTAGTGTTTCTTTCATTGGCAAATTGGGATTCTAAAGTACTTTCAAATCAACCAAAATTAATTAAATTAACATGCAATGGGAAGTAGATGTGTAGATTGTATGAATGGAAAGGTTTTGTCACAGCCGGAGGACGTGAGGATGAGAGCCGTGATATCTCTGCGCCCAACTAGCAGTGCTTCGCCTGTGCTTCCCCATAATATCGTTTTTTTTTAATCACTTTTACTCAGGACATGCTATCTGGCAACATAGGATTCCATTCATTATGCTAAGCTAGGCTAGCGGTGACCCTGCCAAACTAAAACAATGCATGCACTGAGATAAAAATGCCTTTGCCACATATCTAAATGTAGGAAAGAAGTTGAAAAAGCCCTATTTCTAAAAACGGCGGAGTGTTCCTTTAAACGCAAATTACACGCAGACCTAACCATAACTCAAATTATAATAAATGTAAGTAAAACTTGGTCATATAAACAGACATTTAGTATCTCCAACCAATTCACTGAATCCCACACAGAACAAACGCACACATATTGGTACATCCTGCTTTGATCCTGTCCAGACAGTCACATGAGTTTCCCTTTTATCTCATAATGCAGAATAATCAACTGAACGGAACGCTCTGCTACAGGACAAAATAACCACCGCAATAGAGGAATCTGAAAGGAACACAGAGAAAGATGCTATTTTTATTTCGCATCAAAAATGTGTCGATCTTGCATAAAGCTCACAGCACAAATAAACAAGACTAAATGGAGACCGAGCAAAATCCGCTTTGATGAATAACTAAAACGGCTCTCAAAAGCATTTCTGGTCTCATCACATCCCAACCCCACAAGTCCTCAAAGCAGGCTCTGAATGAGTGTTAACCTCATTAAAAAGAGCCTATAAAGCAGCACACTCATAGCATATAATATAAATCGCAGGACTGCATTTGCATGTACTGCGCCACCTCTACATGCTGGATCTCATATCTGTTATCTCAAGTGAAATGGCAGTGTCCCGTGTGATAAATACGTGTGTGGACGACAAAAGACACGCAGCGCTTAAAAGGATTTTGATGCATACACTGGATTGGACTCCAGCAGTCAGATTTAGTGAATGCGGAGAGACATGACGCTAAACAGGATATCAGTATCTATAACACTCCGAGGGAGACATCAGAGCTTAACACACCCCCATCCCGTCCTTTCCCGGCGTCTGTGCCGTGTTCCAGCTCGTGTAAACAGCATTTTCAACCGATAAAGATCAAATTACACTCCTGCTGGCTGAGGGAGAGCAAAACAGGTGAAAACAACAAGAGACACAATTTTGGACACAAACAAAATGAGTCTCAGAATAACATAACCATGTTGGTCCTAATTTTTATGACCATTTTTATGATGCTTTTGCTTAATTTTCATAATGGCATGGAGAGGAGTGACTAGTTTATTTGATTGTTTCATGGAAGAAAGAAAGCAACATGAGGGTGAGTAAATGAAGATCAAATTTTTGGCTGTAATAATTCATGCTCGCTTGTAATGTTGTACAAAATGGCCCGTGTCAGTTTTGATCATCTAGAGTGAAAGGATCGCAAGTTAAATGCCATGATGAGTTCATCCATTGAGAGACAGAAACAGCATGAGTTATCACAACAGTAGTAAAGGTCACTGCCATCTCAGGCAAAACAGCGGTCGGCATACAAAACACAGAGAGGCCTTGACCGTCATCTGTGAGAGGCCAAATACAAACACAATGCAGACAAAAACTCACACTGAATAGGACCAAAAGAAAATAAAGAACAAGGTAGGCTGACTCTATCTGTCTATCTGAAGAATTCAATGAATAATCTGCTAGGGATATCACGGTACCACAATTCGAGTAGTCGGTACCAATACAATAAAAATGTTACGGTTCTCTGTACCAATTTCGGTACCCCCAGCTAAATGTTTTTTATTTTATTTAACTATTTTAAAAAAGAATGATTAAATTGAATGAGTTTATTATTTATGATAATAATTATAAGTAAATAATACATGAGCATTTAAAGGCTACATGCTGTTTAAAAGTAAACATTAAAAAAAGATCAATTGAAAAATAAGCTAGGCATAATTATTATTATTAGTAGAGACATATTATTATTACATAGAGACGCAGCTAAAACTACTGTACAACAGAAGTCTAATATAGTTCAGTCAATTTCTTCAAGTTAAACCGAATTTTTATTTTTGACGGGTTGCCGTAAAGAGCTTTGAGTGTCTGTGTTCATGGTATGACAATATTATGTTTTTAAACGGTTAAACGGTAAATTCTCAAGTTAAACGGTACATTTTCAGTTTATGCATTTATTCATATCATCATAAAGTGACACGGCAAGGGCTAAAAAAGACAGCGGGTGTCAAGCTTGCCTATGAGGGGGTTGGTGTGTGAGTGCGAGCTGCAAATGAAAACCGCGCATCTGACGCAGAACATACAGGAGGAATGCTGAAATAGTAGTTTGCAGTTTAATATTCATAGACACTAGTATATATATATTTGGCTACAGTCTGGGCCCCTGCGCTTAGATAAACATAGAAGCGAGTGAGCTCAGTTGCGGGTACTGAATACACTCGGTATATACTACAGAAATGTAGTATGTAGTATCGTCACCTTTTTTTATTTCAGTACCAAATTTGGTACTGAAGCAACGATACTTGTGACACCCCTATGCCTTACATTATGTCTATACGGCAAAAAAGTTACATGGCTCAACTAGTTGTCAGAGATGATGTTAATGAAGATGTTAATCCGCCCCCAAAAACACAAAATGATGGCAAAAGTATCAGGATAGGCCTATAAGTATTCAAAATACTTTAGAATACAGTATTTGATGAATTTAACATTAAATAAAAGACTTAAAAGAAAAAAAAAAGCAAACAGAGTAAAGTTGCATGTCAAAGTTGGCATAAAACAGAAGTTGCAATAGTCTTTTCTTCCCTATTGTGACATGTCTAAGTGGAAAGAGACAAAAATATAAGGCAGGGTTTGATTTCGTCCTAAGGAATTGATTGGATCATAAGAATTTGGGGGTTGCTTGCTAAATGGAGGCAGATATGAATGTCAGTTTGGAGGTTAACATTTTTTATTAAAGATTATAAGTGCACAATGCACATGAATAAAAAAAAGTGCACAGATAAAGTCTTTATAATAAACATGACAACATTCTGTAAAAAAGAAAAAAGTCAGTTTTAATTTCATGGTGACTTTAAAGGAAAAAGAGCATGTTCTCCAGGCTTACAGGAAGGCAGAAGTAGATAACAATCTACAGTATAGAAACCACTCAGCACTCCTACACAGCCATAATGGAAAGTTCACTTCAGTTTCTGTGAAACAGATCAAATAAAATGCACAGTTTATGGGTAATATAAAGACATGAGGGCTTTGAAATCTTTGCCATCACTGAGAGAAATGTGTCACCAAACTACAGGAGTTATCAAGGGAAAGAGTTTCTTTGTATGCGTGCGTGGCTCTGAACGTTTTCTGAGAAATCGAATCTGCACAGGAATGTTTGGAAAATGTCTGAAGTTTGAATAAATAAAATAAAATAAAAAGCACAATTTTAACAAACTGCATCCACTGTTTCCTTAACGCTGGATTCTTTGAGAAGCTGAATTTTCTAGGCTATCTTTCTCTCACAACCATAAACATACTTCCTTATGGACAAAAATGTTGTCTACCAACAACATGACAGTGCTGCTGACAGCTTTTGTAACCTGATGAAGCTTGTTGATGGGCATGCTCTTGCTCTCACTCTGGTTGATGTGTGCACATGCTTACCCGGGAGAAGTGCCCATACAATTCCGCCCTTTATGGCGTCATAAAGGGCCATACTCAGAAAAAACCTTTCGGTGTATTTGTGTGTATTTGGAACAGTGTATTTGGAACTGAAATACTCTGTCATACGTCTTTGACCATGTTTAGCACAAGAATCCAACTCTTTAACAGTGTAAATAAGTCAGAATGAAATAAGACATAATACATTCCCTTTAAACACAGAGACTGGAGCTTGAGTGTATGTGCACGCTGCACGCTGCACGCTGCACGCTGTATGGCTGCAGCCATTGAGCTATAGCCTAATAGTACTCACTGATCTAGCCTATGTGATGTGGTTGTGTATGATTTGGCAATAGGGGACAGCCTATACGCTGATGAAAATTGGGCCGACTCGCAGATTTTTTAAACATGTTTAAAAGTTACCGGGAGGTCCGGAGGTGCTTTTAATGCGTTTGGCTTGTCTCGTAATTCCTCTCACACACCGTGTGAGCAGAGCCGCAAGCTCGTACAGCAAGAAGAACCACACCGTGTACCCCAGCTTTAGGGTTAGTAAAATAAGTTGGCATGTACTTGCAAAGTTAGTTAAAGTCAGTTGATTGTCTGTTGGTGGACCATAACATTAGGTGTTAGCAGATAGTATAATCAGACTATCTGCTAATACTAATGACAGTTAGTTGACATGTAAATGCAGAGCTACTTATATTTAGTAAAATGTCTGTGGAATACTGAAATAAAGTTTTTTGTGATGGCTGGAACCCTGAACAAACCAATTCATTTATTTAAAGGTTTAGTTCACCCAAAAATGAAATTTATGTCATTAATGACTCACCATAATGTTGTTCCACACCCGTAAGACCTCCGTTCATCTTCGGGACACAGTTTAAGATATTTTATATTTAGTCCGACATCGTATCTAAGTGTAGGTACAGTTGAAAACAAACGCAGAAGAGAAGACAATGCTGAATAAAGTCGTAGTTTTTGTTATTTTTGGACCAAAATGCTTTAAGAGATTCTAATTAACTAACTGATGTCACATATGGACTACTTTGATGATGTTTTTATTTCAGTATAGTGTGCATACACTTAGATACGCTCTCGGACTAAATATAAAATATCTTAAACTGTGTTCTGAAGATGAACGGAGGTCTTACGGGTGTGGAACGACATTAGGGTGAGTCATATGCATTTCATTTTTGGTGAAGTAATCCTTTAATTAAATGAACCAATAGAAAATTACAGAAATATAGACTTAAATTAATCAGTAAATGAATATATCTAATGGACAGTGGAATAGTGTTTATATATATCTTTTTTAGTGTCTCTCTCTTCTCTTTAAATTCTAATAGCTGTCCTTTTTTCCATAATCCTCTCAGATTAGATCTAGAGCTGGAACCTCAACATCTGGTAGTCATGGAAACAACACAGTGGCTTCCCTAAAATCAAGGACTCAAAGCTTTGGGGTTTCAGAAGGGAGAGAGGAAACAGAGAAAGGACTGACAGAAAGAAAGAAAGAAATAAAGAAAGAAACGGATCTACTGCTGATTGACTGTGGCGCCATCTGAACTGACCCACAGGGCAAAGAATCAGAGAGATCTCAGCAGAAGTGCTCAAGCCTTATCTGAGCACAGCAGAGAGTGCATCAAAAGCTCACGCAGGGTACAAAAGGCTGATCCGGGGTCAGCGGGAGGAAATTTATCCCGCAGCACAGCGTCTGAACTATCTCACGTAATTTGATCGCTTGGGTTACTTGTCGTAATTTATAGACACATATTTGAGAAACTCAAGCTTTGAGGCGAAAGCAGTGGAGCAGAGATCATCCTTTGATAAAAACAAACCCTATTCAATTTGATGCACTGACAGGTTGCTGTACTCCAAAAAAATAAAGCAAAAAATAAAAATAATCGGCAGAGAACAGGTGCAAAAAGTTACTGAATCACCAGCTGTGGCTCATTCCTCGTGTTTAAAAAGATAGTTCACACACACAAATACAATTATATCATAATTAAAACATTCCAAACTCCAAAAGATGTAACAAAGTGTGACTGATTTATGTAATGTTGTGCATTCTGTCATCTGATTAATAGTTTATACGTTTTAGTAAGTAAAAGGGCCTAAAAGTATAATTGTACACTATACTAATACGCTTTATATTGCTAGATATATTTATTTGTTTAAATGTGAATATCAGAAATGATACATCAGGCTTCTGATGAATGTTTATTTGTACATATATGACTGTCATCATTGCATTGCATGCATTACACGTTGTGCACCTAAAATAAAAACTACAACGTTTATCATAAAACTAGGCAATTGAATAGCATTTTACCAAGACATATTGGGAAATATAGAGTAAACACTTATATTTATATGCATTTTATGCAAATAGTCTGTTATACTGTTATAAAGATCTTACTGATTTACATTACCAAATACAATATTACTGTAACAAAATAAATGCATATTTATTAAGTTTAGCGTTCTGAATAAAAAAAAAAAAAATGTTTTTCCTTCTTGAGTTTGAGCTCCATATTCTCTTATATCATACTATATGAATACAAAAGCCTGACTCTCACACATTTCATTTGTACAGAGAGTCTGGCCACTCTCCATTGACAAGCGTTAACTTCCTTGAAGGCGGGTACTCTGTTGATCCAAAAGTTTAAAACGAATGGATCTGCCCAGAGCCACTCAGGATCTGCCATAACCTATCGCTAACGTTTAGTCATGACGTATGTCATCTCAAACTAGCGCACAACTTCAATGTCATCATTCTCAGCCACTCCCTCTGTTCGCTGATAGGACAAGTTAAAATTTGACCGGAGAAAACCAGAGAATATACTGCAATCCCACACGGAGTACTGAAGAAAAAGGAAAATTGAGTGGAAGTACGTAAGAGGGTGGATCCAGGCTAAAAACAGCCTGATGAAGCTATCATATATGATACTCAACAAAAAACAGATATGCATAACTTTTCTTTTAGATTAGATTTGGTCTAACAATAAACAGTTACATTTAAGAACAGAATTTACAGGCTTAATTCACATTTTCACTTTCACATATTCAATCTGGTTACATCAAGGATACATCCTGACTCACCATATTTAAAGCTGCTAACTTTTTTTTTTGGTTAACAATTATCTAAAATCAATTTTTGAGCAAGTAAATAACCAGCCAGTGTTCAAAACTATCCCCTTACCTTAGCCCGATTCACAACGGTAAGCTTGTAATAATGTGTTATAATTTGAGTGGTTTACTGGTAGCATTTCACAGGAATTTCGTGCACGTCTGTATACATTAAGGAGGAGTCCCAGCTAGTAGGCTATCGCATGCGAGGATGCTGCAGGTGTTGGATTATTTAAGGCCTTCTCTCACAGCAGCTGGAATAATTAAATTTATCATTTTGATGGTGGATTGTAATCCAGAAATGCTCAAATTACACCATAAAGTATGATTCCCCCTTAGTCAAAAGCAAAAGATTAGACTGTATGGAAATTGAAATCTACATGTAACGCTAATACACAAAATACACGGATCGCCAGTGTTACGTGAATTCGGCAGTTTGTCAGATCGCGTGTCAAACTGCCAAACTGCTGAAATCACGTGACATTTGCGATCCGAATCATTGATCGATTCAGTGACCGTTTGACTCTTTGTTTGAGGAACACAGAAGAGACAATGCTGAATAAAGTCGTAGTTTTTGTTATTTTTGGACCAAAATGTATTTTCGATGCTTCAAGAGATTCTAACTAACCCACTGATGTCACATATGGACTACTTTGATGATGTTTTTGTTCCCTTTCTGGACATGGACAGTATAGTGTGCATTGATTGCATATGCTCTGGGACTAAAATGTAAAATATCTTAAACTGTGTTCTGAAGATGAACGGAGGTCTAACGGGTGAGGAACAACATTAGGGTGAGTCATTAATGACGTTTCATTTTTGGGTGAATTTACCCTTTAAAATTAACAATTATTAACAATAATAATAATTTGCACGTTTTGATGTGATGTGAGCTGAGCGATTGTTAGATTTAATCACCGTTGGTAGCATGATTTATTGCAGTGTTTTTTTCCTCAGTTAGTCAGATCAAAAGCAGCAGATATGTAACTTGTTCGAATGACATTTTCCAGTGAAAATTCTTATTTTGGTCATACTCCAAGACACAGAATCTGTGATTCCAAAGTACATAATGAATGACAGCCACACAACTCCTCAGAAGATTAATTTTATCCGCGCTGAGGAGCCGTGCCGATGCACAACCCAGGTAAAGATGACAATTCCGCAAATAACTGTAATTGTAGGTTTCAAACAGAGATGGCGACAAAGAGGCAAAACTTACGGACTGCAGCTTCAATACAAGCAAGCCCAAATGAGATTTGAAAGATATAATATAACTTCAGAAGATTTAGAATATAGAGCTCAAGTCATATGGAGCACTTGCTGTTTTAAAACCACAGTAAATGAGGACTTCATTTTGATTTCGGGTGACTAGACTGCTGGGGTTTGAGAGCAGATTACGCAGGTCTTATCCAGATGATGAGCTTACGCTGCTGTATTTCTGACTCACTAGTGTGAAGAACTCCTCCAGAACATGCAGTAAACAGCAGGGGGGAGAACATCAGCAAAAGCAAGTGATACAACAGGAGCTGCAGTGCATGCTGGGCTGACAGTGAAAAGCGAATCCCAGCTTGCATCTAAAGCCCGATAGGGGTTAAATTAAAAAGAGTATATATTCTTAAAAAGTTGTGAACTTTCCCTCCCCTTCATTAAACTTGGAGCAACACCCACGGTTAAAAATATCACATGCTACAATAACTCTAGACCACCTACCTTCTTATAAACCTCTACTGCGCTCGTATACCTTAGCAAAAAGGTATAAAGGAGCAAAACAGCCAGCAGGACTTTCCAGGAGAACAATCTTAAGAGGAATGAGGCTATGTGTGTGAGTCCCACCTCTGAGGGCACACTCACACAAATTCATTTACATGAAGTTTTTCATTCTCAAAGATCTGATAGGGCCACTGTTGCACCACACAGCATTCCAGTGATGTTTCTGTGCACACATTCACACACACACACACACTTATCTGTGCACACTCATACTCGATCACACACACACAAGGCACTGTCATGTCTTGTCATGTCACAGCAGAAACTGAAAATAAGTAACGTATAGACGTATGTATTCGTGAGCTTATACATTATACGGTCACTTTGTTGAAGTTGTTTGTCTATTTAGATAAGTCTGAAATTCAAAATCAGGGTGGGGTTGTAGATGCAGGAGGAAGTAATGATGGAGAACAGAAGAAAAAGAGCAGAATGGGCTGAGCTGCTCACAAACCCACACACACACTGAGCTGATGGCTGTCTTTTCCAGTGGATTAAAGGCCACATGTTTAATTGCTTGTTAACAAATGTTTACTGCGCCGTATTGAACTGCACCCATTTCCTGCCAAAAATAGGGCCAGAGATCCTGCCAGTCCTACAGTAGCTCGCAGAGAGAAAGAGAGGAAAATGTACGTGTACCCATGCATTTCACATATAATAAATAAATAAATAAATAAATGACACTAATAATCGAATAGAACAGAAAACAATCCTCTTAGTGCTAAAGCATATTACTACTGTTCATACTTAGGGTCTGCAATGATAAAGCAAGCAGAAAAATATCTGTTTAGCATAATATATTATTTAATAAAGTAAAGCGTTATGAATTAATATATACACTCTAAAAAATGCTGGGTTAAAAACAACCCAAGTTGGGTTGAAAATGCACTAACCCAACAATTGGGTTGTTTTAACCCAATGGCTGAGTTGTTTTAACCCAGCCATTGGGTTGTCTTAAGCAACATTTAACCCAACCGCTGGGTTAAAACAACTCAACCCTTGGGTAAAATCAACCCAATTGTTGGGTTAGTGCATTTTCAACCCAACTTGGGTTGTTTTTAACCCAGCATTTTTTAGAGTGTACTACCGTTCAAAAGTAGTGTGATTTATAAGACATGTACTGTGTTACCAAAGATTCTATTTGAAAGAAATGCTGTTATTTTAATCTTTTCATTCATGTTTTCATCTGCGATTATAGAAAGAAATGTTTCTTGAGCAGCAAATCATCACATAAGAATGATTTCTGGAGGATCGTGTGACACTGAAGACAGTAATAATGCTAAAAATTCCTATTATAAATCTTATTAAAATTCTGTTATTTTAAATTGTTTCTAAATTAGAAACTTTTAAATTAGAAATATTTCACAATATTTCTGTTTTTGCTGTATTCTTTTTTCTTTTTTTGCTTACCGACCTCAAACTTTTGAACTGTAGCGTATAACAATTTCCATTACTATGAAAATCTAGCTCTTTTTATATTGAAGGGCTCCAAGTTGGCAGAGAGAGGGAGTCCCTGGGCATGTATAATGTAAAAAAAAGTCAAATTATGCGCTTTTTAAAGGAAATCTATGCTATTAAATTTCAAAGCAATTAGACTTGTAATTTTTACCAAGCATATAAAAATTCATAGACTTACATTGAATGAGGGACATATAGATACCAAAATATCATAGGCATATGTATTTGTGAGCTTATATAGTAGGTGAGATTATTGAGTGGGCTCTTTTGACTTGGGGCAGTAAGTAATTACATAGAAACCCAGAACACCTTAGCAATGGCATATCATTGTGCTAAAAAACCTGGTACACAGTAGCACAGTTTGTGGTTTGTTTGTTCATATCACTAACCAAGTATGCACTAAGTATGAGCAATAGCAATAGTGGTTCTTGCCTTATCAAATGTCTCTACTAAAGTATTCAGCATAAAATTCCAATAGCCCAAAAACGTTGTAGTGACAATAACATAAATTAGAAAAAAAACATTAACTTGTGTAGCCTACAGACAGTCATAAAGCAGGGCGTGTGTGAGCGTGTGAGCTTTTCCTCCCTGAGCTACATCAGGAGGGGTACGTTAGGTTAAGTTTGCAGGGAAGGGTTCAGCACCACGCCTGGTGCAATCTTGTTTCATTTTCTGTGGAACTTGTCTTTGACTCACTCTCAGATATTAAAAGCCATAGAACAATATCAGACCTGTCAATCGCCTAACATCTTAAAAGGCCTGCTTCTCGACGTCTACATGCGCAGGGATACAAATCAGTCTATGAATCTGTCAGTCTCTCAGTTCTCATGGGTGGCACTTCTACAATATACAATTCAATATACCCTTTCTTGTATGGAATCCTTCCATATATACCCACAGGAATAATAAACAATTATGAAATATTGAATTCACTGTAGCTTTCCCATTTGTCTCAAACTGCACATCTCCACGGCAACCAGCATCGACAAGTGCTGTGGGGGTCCGTATGCTGTCAGAAGAGTGATGGTAGTGTTATATTAGAAACCAGAACTGTTTAGATGATACAAGTGTGAGTGTGTGTGTGTGTGTGTGTGTGTGTGTGTGTGTGTGTGTGTGTGTGTGTGTGTGTGTGTGTGTGTGTGTGTGTGTGTGTGTGTGTGTGTGTGTGTGTGTGTGTGAGCCTGTTTATGTGGTTTATGAGGACACAAATTTGCAGAACTACATAGGTATTACACTGGTATTACACTATAAATGTGGTTTATGAGGACATATCAAATGTCCTCATAATTCAAATGGCCTTAAAAACATACTAAATGATGTTTTTTTGAAAAAGTAAAAATGCAGAATGTTTCCAGTGATGGGTAGGTTTAGGGGCAGGGGCAGTGTAAGGGGATAGAAAATACGGTTTGTACGGTATAAAAACCATTACGCCTATGGAGAGTCCCTGTAAACCACATAGACCAACATGTGTGTGTGTGTGTGTGTGTGTGTGTGTGTGTGTGTGTGCTTTTACAGCTGTAGAAGTACATATATATGGATGTGTGTTTATAAGTGGACAATAAAAACATTAATTTAATCTAACCACTCAAGGCACAGGACTCTGATCTGTGAATCCCTGTGGGAGGTTGCACCATGGGGAACACACACACAGATCCTCTAATCAAACTCTCTTTAATGGAATGATGGCGTTTAATTATGCCACAGAGCTCCGTTAGCACGCTGACTCATAAAGACGAGTAGGGAGCAGGATAATATGAGTGCATGGGCACACACCAAAACACTCCATTATTATGGTGAAAAGCATAAGTGGCCATCAGTTCAGTTTATAGTTCTTGGACATTTAAAGAAATCTACGCGAGGCAGGAGAAGACAGGAAGATGTTCATCACAACTTTCAAATAAAAGTCAACAGACAAAGACAACGTCTAGTTATTCTAGATGTCTACTTTCAAGTTTACATTTTTATAAATATATAAAATAAATTTAAAAAAGACAAAGAAAAACAGAAAAGTGCAAAAATAAAATATTGAAGAGTTGGCACAATTTCTAGGGCACTGCTATTTTTTAAAATTATATATATGAGTGTCACAGCAAAGGGTCTGAATACTTAGGACCATGTGATATTTCAGTTTTTCTTTTTTAATAAATCTGCAAAAATGTCAATAATTCTGTGCTTTTCTGTCAGTATGTGGTGCTGTGTGTACATTAATGAGAAAAAAATTAACTTAAATGATTTTAGCAAATGGCTGCAATATAACAAAGAGTGAACAATTTAAGGGGGTCTTAATACTTTCCGTACCCACTGTATATACAATGGTGATGCATTGCTGCCACATACATACTTTTTTCCCCATGTCATTAAAACGCCAACTTTTCTCATAATAATAAGATAATAATATATTTTCTTGTTAAAACTAAATATATATTTTCTCCTTATATGGACATATGTTGTATAGTGATGCGTACAAATATGCCTCTATCCACATTAGAGAATGTATATAGCCTATGTGCCTTTGTCACACCGTGTCCTAACTACATGTGCCGCGACAAAAGGTATCTTTTCCATGTTAATTAGAATTTTTGTCCTAACCAGCTGCAAGGCAACACGCAATGAATCTATTTTAGAAGCGGTTTCTATTCCTGCAACATCACAACTGGAGTAACACCTATCTTTAGGTAATATGTATTTAAGGTACCAATATGAACACTTTAGGCACAAAAGTGTACCTTTTGAAAGGTTCTACCCCAGTGACAGTGAGAGTGTATATATATTGAATTGTACATTTAGCCAACCGTTTAAAAGATTTAATTCTCCATTCAAGTAGATAAAACTGTAATTTCTTCTCTGGAAATAGATGCCCATGGGCGTTACCAAGATGCACACACAGATTGGACTTATGCTGCCTTTAAGTGATGTCAGAATGGTTGTATTTGCTGACTGAATGCACAAGAACGCCACCACAATGTTGTAATTGCCAGTGGGTAACCCGGTATTTTCTTCTTTTTTTGAGTCTTGAAGTTTCGAGTTGGCCTAGTCATTTACAGGATCATCATGGAAGCCACTGTAAGTATTATTTTAACTAGTTTAGTTTAATAGTTTTTACATATTTTGAAGAGTAGGTTTGGGGGGGGGGGGGGGGGGGGGGGAGATGCTGTTTCATGCATACTGAGCTTTTTACACTGTTAAAGACTCTGATTCCCATCCCAAACATGGACAAAGTTTCCAAAAAATAAGTTGGACGTTTGATAGAGTATTTCTGTGTCAAAAATACTCCTTCCGGTTTCACACAAGTTTCGGAGAGTTTTTTTCGAGTATGGGTCCGCTTGACGTCAACGGGTCGGAATGTCCTTGTATGGGCCGTACGGGCTCTTCTTTCGGAAGGGTGTGCGCCAGGGATGGAAATTAGCACCCGCCACCAGCCAAATGCGGGTGATTTTGCGTTGTGGCGGGTAAACTCGCTTCACCTACCGGCCACTGTGGCGGGTAAATAAAAATAGCTGTTTCCCCTCTTTATAAACTGTGTTCAGTGAATGCGAGTGCGGCCGCACTATGTATGTCCGAATATGACCAGTCGTTTTCGCCGTCATTACCCGGATGTAGTGCCAGAAGACGCGAATAATAACCATAATAACTCGCGCGCACTGAGAGAAGATCCGACACTTATCCGGAAGCGCGCACCCGTCTCACAGCGCGCAAATATTGAGTTCTCTTTCAAGTCTTGTGCTTAAACGGACAAACTCACACAAAAAGTATGCCAACATGTTCATCTTGATGAGAATTCTAGCAGACATAGTCTGAATATGCCTTAAGTGAACTTTATACAGTCGTGAAAGATGACGCATATCCCTCTATTAGGTCTTAAAGGGGCAGTAGCCTTTACTGCTGTCTGTTTAATGTCAAACAAACGATAGGGACATCACTCACTGCTCTTGATTGAATAGCTTTTGTAAGTTTAATAAGGAATAATCTTTCATTTAAACAGTTAAATATGCAGTTATTTTACATTTGATTACTTTATTACATTTCTGTAGGCTAGTAGACCTGCCTAATTTTATTTTATACTGTTTGATGTTGCAATGTGCTAAATAAATATTTGCATAATTTGTAATTGATTTATTATTTGAAACCTTAATATTAATTAATGCAATGCCTTGATTTTTAGTAAAGATACTCAGTCATAGCATTAGCCATAAATGCAATGGATAATTGGCATAATTTCTTTTAGTGCTTCGGTTTCAGCCAATAATTTTTATTTCGATGCATCCCTACTGACAATGTTCTGCTCTGTATGTCATCAACACGCTTCAGAAGATGCCAAAACTAGTAGTTTCATTGTTGGTACTAAAAACCTAAAACTGGAAGCCATAAAAGAATCATCCAAATGCCACATCCAGGTAAAAAAAAAAAAAAAAGAGAGAACATAGAGCCCTACTCATTTAATGAAATGTATATCAGTTCATGGTTTGTGTGTGTATAAGAGTGAAAAAATGTTAGTATTTCATTGATATTTGAGATTAAATAAACAGCTTAAGTATTGTAGAGCTTGTAGTATTAATTTTCACGTGCAGTTACACGTTGTCGGTTAAAAACAAGAAAGTGGCTGGTAAAAACGTTGAGTGGCTGGTAGATTTTGAAATCCACCAGCCACAGTGGCCGGTGGACAAAAAAGTTAATTTCCATCCCTGGTGTGCGCGCGAGCGACCGGACCAGAGTGAGAAAACAAACGCACGCCACCCATAAACACTGATGAAGGACTTCAACAATCGACAATGTCACCAAAGAAGTGTGTTTTTGATGGAGCGGTGAGGATAAAGGTTCACGATCGTGCTTTGGAAGCAGGCGGTGAGTAAAACTGCTTCAAATGTCTGTGTGTAGTTGGATATCGTCGCGTGAGTAAACATCAGTAAACGTGTTGTTTGCCTTTGTAACGCGCCATACATCGCATGCTTCCTTGATAAATGAACTAGCATTATACGATCGTGTTTATCGTATAACGTTAGTTAATTTATCAATGAAGCATGTGATGTATGGCGTGTGTTTAAATACATTTGTTTAGCTGACCACTATAGGTGTCAGTTTGTTTATTGAACCACACCAAACATAAACCTAGTTCACACAAAGCACATTCAAATGCGCTACTCCATTGTTTTTCTATGTAACGTTATACACTAGTCTGACGTGCAACACCGTTTTGCTTGCGATTGCTAAGGTTTAGTCACATACAATAGTCCATAAACCAAATCATGTCCTCATTATCCACAAGTAAACAAACGCAAATGTTGACAAGTCACTAAATACAGTACATACCACAGAGACGGACGTCATGCTGTTGCTGCTTCTCCTGTTCAATTTATTTCACCCTCCGGATCTGATTCTGGATCATATATGTATTAGTTGTATCTGATTGATAGCCATGGTTTATTTAGGGTAACGTTTTATTACCACGCTTGACAATGCCACAGCTTTCAGACGCTTTCATGCAGTAGCTGTGCGCTAGTCATTCTTTAGCTCCGGCCACACGATACGCCTCCAGCCAATCGTTTTTTTCCGGAAAGTCTTGGTACAGCCTATCTTTCTTTTATAAATATAATAAAACTAAAGACTTTTTGGAGATATGAAGGATGCAATACTACTCTATAGGTACTCAAGATTGACATGAGATTGACTGAAACTCAGTGCCCCCCCCCCTTAAAATCCATAGCTTTCTGTGAATAACAAACTGTACTGCCCATCCCATTAACCTCCTCTCACTTCCTGCCTCTCCACAATCCCACCTATGCAACAAAGGCAAACAATTTCCAGAAAAATACCTTTTTGAAAATTGCCAAATATATCAATTTTATTTCAAACTGAAAACTGTATTCCAATCCACCAATCCATCCGATTTTAATTACAATTTCCAAATTCAGAAGTAGGAACTTGCAATGAAACCGACCTATTAAATAGGAATGCGAATATTCTAATATTTCATTCTGACATCCAATAAATGAATTTACTGCTGAACTTTTTGCCTGTTTGGGGTGATGGGGTCCTCATGCTTGGCACTAAAAGAAGAACAACTTGACAATATCTCGCAGCTGAAAGGCCTCAGTGCATCATAGCACTGCAATCTCCCTCATCTCTCCCCACAATTACAAAACACCACATCAATAACGTTTGCACTAAGCGCAGCTGGATAAAAATACACCACCTTTGGTAACCCAAAGCGATGAGAACTTGTCTTCTCCACACTCATCATGCCTCCGTCTATCTCGGCATCTCTCTCGCACCTACTGTAGGGAGACGACAGAACTTCATTTCATCAACTATGAAGGCACGGCATCAAAGAAACTACAATGCGCTCCTCACTCAACGCTAGTTGCCACGGCAACAATACAATGGACATTATAAAGCTAATAAATAGTGAGGAGGAGGAAGATGAAAAAAGAAGATGGGTGAACGAAAGCATGAGAATGTGAGAACTATTCCTGGAGCTGCAGAGAGAGGACTTCAATGACTTTACTGTGATTTCGGCTCTGATCCGTGGCTTCAATCACAACAGCGCTTGGTATTCATGTCTTGGCCTCTCAGAGGAGATGCTAACATGTGATTCCAGTGATGGCGCTTTTTTTTCCCTTCACATGCCAGCAGAATTAAATAAATGTACCATCGACAGAAGGCACTGCTAGATGCTAATAACCTAAAAATCGGCTTATGTTCCAGGCAAGGCGGCAAAGAACCTCAGAACTTTACGCTACCAGATGAAACACCGCAAAAACCACATGAAATGCCACCATACAAAGTCCTGTGACAGTGGGACAGGAGACACGTGTATTAGGGCAGGCCGACAGGGAGCCGCCATCAAAGAGAAGAGGAGAGGACCCCTCCATTTGAAAAGCCCCCTGTTAGACTGGAGAGGGACTGAGATGAAAAGGCCCTTTTCACAGTACAGACCTGGCAAACAGAGATATAAACTTCCCTGTAGTGGCAAAAGGGTTTTGAATGCAACAGCGATATTTCCTTCACTATCCATCAATACTATCCTTCCTTAAGATACCACTTGTATTGTATAGGGAATAGCGTATAATGTGGCCAGGGAGAGTTCGTGTAACTCACAGGCCAAATGAGGCTTTATTTTAAGGGTTATCAGGTCATCCTGCCACATATTCACACAGGAGGGGAGAATTTCAGGAGCGACACAGAAGATAGTAATGACACCCTTTGGGATCTATAAAAGTGACAGTTTAAAAAATGGTAGAAAAGTTTCACAATCAACTTTTCACAGCCACACCTGCCAATGGGGAGGGTATTTAACAGCCATAAATACTTCTTACCACTACATGAAAAGTATTGTGCATTATGTTATTATTTTTTATACATTAATATAATATAAAGAATATAATATAATAGTAACTATGTAAATATATTTTTAGAAATATATGTATTTTATATGTAAAAAAGTAATATTATGCATTATTGTAAATTTTGAAATAAAATAACAACATAATATAATTTAACAATACAATTAATATAATGAATATATAATATAATGCAATTATAATGAATATATAACATAATACAATAAAATATAAGTAATATATAATATAATATTAGTAACATTATCTATCTATCTATCTATCTATCTATCTATCTATCTATCTATCTATCTATCTATCTATCTATCTATCTATCTATCTATCTATCTATCTATCTATCTATCTATCTATCTATCTATCTATCTATCTATCTATCTATCTATCTATCTGTCTGTCTGTCTATTAATAGAGTAATATTAATATAAGTAATAAGCAATATTAATTATATAAAGTATATTCATTTATAAAAATTAACTAAATAATTACATTATCATCAAAAATATTACACAGGTGCAGGTCATGTAATTAGAATAGCATCAAAATTTGTATGTATTTCACTAATTCCATTCAAAAAGTGAAACGTATATATTATATTAATTCATTACACAGACTGATATATTACAAATGTATTTTTCTTTTAATTTTAATGCTTATAACTGACAACTTAGGAAAATACCAAATTCAGCATCTTAGAAAATTTGAATATTGTGAAAAGGTTCAATATACAAGACACCTGGTGCCAAACTCTAATCAGCTAATTAACTCAAAACACCTGCAAAGGCCTCTTAGTCTAGTTCTGTAGGCTACACAATCATGGGGAATACTGCTGACTTGACAGTTGTCCAAAGATATGACCATTGACACCTTGCACAAGAAGGGCAAGACACAAAAAGGCCATTGCAAAAGAAGCTGGCTGTTCAAAAAGAGCTCTGTGTCCAAGCCCATTAATAGAGAGGTGAAGAGAAGGAAAAGATGTGGTAGAAAAAAGTGTACAAGCAATAGGGATAACCACACCCTGGAGAGGATTGTGAAACAAAACCCATTCAAAAAAGTGTGGGAGATTCACAAAAAGTGGACTGCAGCTGGAGTCAGTTCTTCAAGAACCACTACGCACAGACATATGCAAGACATGGGTTTCAGCTGTCGCATTCCTTGTGTCAAGGCACTCTTGAACAACAGAGAGCATCAGAAGCGTGTCGCCTGGGCTAAAGACAAAAAGGACTGGACTGCTGCTGAGTGGTCCAAAGTTGTGTTCTCTGATGAAAGGAAATTTTGCATTTCCTTTGGAAATCAGGGTCCCAGAGTCTGCCGGATAAGAGAGGAGAGGCACACAATCCACGTTGTTTGAGGTCCAGTGTAAAGTTTCCACAGTCAGTGATGGTTTGGGGTGTCATGTCATCTGCTGATGTTGGTCCACTGTGTTTTCTGAGGTCCAAGGTCAAAACAGCCATATAACAGAACGTTTTAGAGCACTTCATACTTCCTGCTGCTGACCAACTTTATAGAGATGCAGATTTCATTTTCACAGTTTTCATTTCATTCAAATAAACTTTTTGATGATATTCTAAGCACCTGTATACTATATTTATAACAATACTGCAATATGCAATACTTGAATTATTATAATATTACAACAAATTACCCTTCCATATTAGTGACAAATAAAGCAATTCATTGATTCAATCTCTGCATTTTATACGAGAGCAGTGAGTCAGACTCTATCTTTGTGTGAAACCTGTCGCAAAAACGTCACAAAGACATCATTATTTTGTTTCTCATATTGATTCGTTTAATGAGAGTTATTTCACATCTGGTGGAAGAATAAAAAACCTTAAGTCATCCTTGATTGTCAAAAGTAGTATATTTTTACTGGACAACTCACAAAACACAATTATTTCTAACAAGTGGTATGTGCTAATTTTGGATGCTGCCTGACTGCAGGAGGAGAGTAAAAACTGCCCTTAACAAAGGTAGCTATTGCAACATCTCCCACTGTTACCATATCTAAACTAAAACAGCATACTTGGCAAAAGTGAATAAGCAGTAACTCTTATAATTAGATTCTCTCTCTCCCACCTCCCTACTTTCCCCCTATTTCTCTGAAGACATGCGTCAGTGGATCAGGGTGCCAGACAAGCATGTGCGCAGCATTAGTGGAAACCAACGGACTGCGAAGTACACCAGCGTCGCCATGACTACCCCACCTCAGCACCAGGAATGACATCCCCATGGAAACAGCATCAACTGCCCACTCGACCAGCAGTGCCGTAGGTGGATGCTGAGGAAATGACAGGCAGGAAGTGGCGGCCTTGGCAGCAATACCGCCCGTGCCAAAACACTGACGTTTGCTGAGATGGTGCGTTTGCAGAGGGCCTTTTGCAGAACCTCCCTGTGTCGCTCTCTGAATGCAGTATTTTTACAAACAATTCAGACCAAGGACATTCCCACACGCTCGGATGCCGGCTGCTGCTTTCATACCGTGCCGAGTAGCAGAGCGGCACTTTAAAATGCCGTTGAAGCCATTAAAATGTGGTTTGATGAGTAATTCAGTCACACTTTTACAGTAGTGCTGCTCAAACCAGCGGGAATCACTCTGTTGCTGGCACAAGCACTCAGAGCCAATCAAGAGAGAGGCCTCCAGCTGAAATTAACATGTCTGTATGAGAGACGCAAGGGGGGTTGGCTGGGTTATTCAGCTGGTGATATCATTGGCCGAAATACCCATAGAAACACCATAGAACAGAAAGTGAATCTATCCCAAAGCTACTATTATTTGTTCACTCAGAGACTAGATACATTTATATAGCTATATTCTTACTGCATGTCAGCAGTTTTCTCAAACTGTGTCTTTCTTGTTTTTCATAAGGAATTTTAAAAGAAATATTTGCCCTTTAGACCAACAAGATGAGAGCTGTACCAGTGAGGCCGTAGTCTTCGGCGGATCCGGTCGAGCAGTTGGCGGGGCTGATGGGGGGGCTGGCGGGGGGGCTGGTGCTGAAGCTGGCGTAGCCAAGAGATGAGCTGACCTCCGAAGGCTCGCAGCTGTGGTTCTGTAGGGGTTTCTGGACGTCCTGGGAGGAGGACAGAGAGGTCCGCTGCTTTGGCTATGACAGGAAAGAGTGTAATGTTAGCATTAGTCACTTAAAGAGGAGACTTTTACAAGTCTATTTTAAATCACCTAGATGATATGATCTCTAGCAACTGATCCTTAAATAATTCAATCAAAATTTTAAGGTAGAATTTACATTTCAATAAAATGAGGAAAAGCTTTTTGTGAGGCCCCACGGAAAGCGATCATTACCAATTACTGGCTGCTGGAGTCATCTAGAAGAGAGTGGTATTATATGAATGGCAATGCATAAATGTGCAGTTTATAATTAAACTTCAGATAATGAAGAGCAGTGAATGTGCTCATGTTTCACTGAGCAATGTTCATGATTCACCAGAATTTTTATCAAACTTGTTTTTGAGCAAAAATAAAAACGGAAGCCCATTTCATTTCTAAAAGTTAAAAAAAAGTTTAAAATAAATTCATTATATATATATTATCACATTTAATAAAACTTCAATTACAAGATATAAAGTGCCAATTATGAGAAATTCTGTCAAAACTGCCATATATAGTAAAATGGTGAGATATAAATTTACAATTATGAGAAACTGTTATGAGAAATTGTGAGAAATAATTGTAATTGTAATTACGAAAAAAGTTGCAATTGTGCAAGTCGCAATTCAACCTTCACGCAAGTTTGATTGACAGGCAATCTGACCAATCACATCGCCAAATCTCCCATTTTATCGGTGGACTTGAACTTGAAAAATGGTGTACTGATGTCTTTCCACAGCTAACAACATTTCTTTTAGTGTTCATTTCTGTTAATAGGATGCTTATCAATGAACTAGAAGAAGTTTCAATTGTAATATATAGTTGCAATAAAAATTAAGTCGCAGCTGTGAGATATGAAGTCATATTTTATGGAAAACTGTGAAATATAAAGTCAAATTGTGAGATTATTTCTCATAATATAAAGAATTATGAGAAATAGCTGCAATTGTATCGCAATTATGAGAAAAGCTGCAAGTGTGGAAATGTTGTAATTGTAAGATATACAGTCAAAATAAAAAAAAGAGTCGCAATTGGTATATATAGTTGCACTAAAAAAAGTCGCAATTGTGAGATATACAGTTGAAATAAAAATAGTTCAAATTTTAAGGTATATATGCCACAATAAAAATAAGGTCTCCATTGTGTGACAAATTAAATATGAGAAATAGTTGCAATTGTGAGAAAGTCTCTATTACGAAAAACATTGCAAGTGTGAGAAAGTCCTAATTATGGAAAACAAAATATAAATATACAGCAAAATATAAGGTCAAACAGTAATTTTATGAACAAAATACATGTAATAGCGCCCATGCAAAACTAAGCAATGATGCTAAAATGTTGTAGATGGTTGTTAGGGTGTTGCTACACAACTGTTATGGTGTTCTGTCTAGCTGTTAACATGTTGCTATGCACTTGCTAGATGTCCTGCATAGTTGGATACTGGCCCAAATCATTAGCTCCCACCCCCAGGTTTGTATTAAATTATGATGCTTGCCTTCACTAATGATTTCTGCAAAGACATCCCAAACAAAAATCTAAAGCAATATGCAAAAGAGTTTGTCTACAGTAGAGAAGTACGTTTTGAAAAAGCCTGTAAGTAGGAGGTGGAATAGATGTGCGATACATATTGCTCAGCGAGAGGGAGAGACAGAGCGAGACAGGAGAGAAAACGGCAAAAAGAGATGACTATGTGCAGAGTCAAGCAGTTGTATAACCACAGGAAGCCTTACATAAACATCATCTTTGCTTTCCGTTGCATCACAGGTGTCCAAAATGGCAAATTAATTAATATGCATGAGAAAAATGTATCTGATTCAAGTGATTTAATTTCACACACAAATACATTTGGCAGAAAGCTCCACTTGAAAACAGATAACAAAATTGCAAATACGCAAAAATCTTGCAAAGACGGAAAGAGCAAACAAGATTGAAGGGTGAACATTTGTGTACATAATAAACAAGTTTATAACAAACGATGTATACTGTACATGCTTTAAACACCCTTAAATAAGATTTCTTTCTGAATTAATGATTAATAATGTACAATATGACTCTGCCGGCCTCTGGCCAAAGTACATCTCACCACGTTTCACTGTTTCTATGACCTGTTCCCAAAATAATTCTAATAGATGCTCTTGTGTCTCATAAGCTAGCTTAGACTAGCTAAGTATTGGAAAACTGATCTTTATTATTTCCTCTCAAGGGTGTTAAATATTCGATTAATAAAAAATAAAATAAAAAACAGTCAAATCTGATTTTCCTTTTGGGGGAAAACATTCTTTGTGTCTTAATATACAAGCTGGAATTGAATGAAATCTACAAGATAATTACAATAGGATATTAAGTCCAAGTTTCTTTACATACTATAATACTTAAAGAGGACCTATTATGCCCCTTTTTACGTCGCAGGTGTCCCCAGAATGTGTATGTGTGTCTGTGAAGTTTCAGCTTAAAATACTCCACATATCTCTCTCAGGAGCTCAGTGAATTAGTGTGGTACCGTGATAGGTTGCATCCAAGCCTTACATCACCAAGTGCAAAGCAAAGCAATCGGATGCAGTGGTGTAAAGCATGCCGCCACTGGATTCTAGAGCAGTGGAGATGTGTTCTCTGGAGTGACGAATCACACTTCTCTCTCTGGCAAACCTATGGATGAACCTGGGTTTGGCGGTTGCCAAGAGAACGGTACTTGCATGACTGCATTGTGCTGCGTGCAAAGTTTGGTGGAGGGGGTGTTATGGTGTGGGGTTGTTTTTCAGGGGTTGGGCTTGGACCCTTAGCTCCAGTGAAAGGAACTCTTGAATCTTCAGCATACCAAGACATTTTGGACAATTTCATGCTTCCAAGTTTATAGGAATATAGGAATACAATATCTATCACAGCATATAAGCTCCTAGCAATCGCAGTACAATCGCGTTCTCCAGAGCTCCGCCTCTTGTCCAGTCAGGATTTGGTATTCTGATTCCCCTTGAATCAGACTAATTTCACAGATTATTTTGTACATTTAATATTGTTAATATCATACATGTAACATAACCACACTGCCAATACAAGCTGTATGCTAATAGTCAATCAATCATCTTTGCTGATAGTGGTCCTGACAGAAGTACATTTCTTACTTGAATGCTGCTGTTAAATGCTCTGACGAGGATCTAAACATGGCGGACTGTGTACAGCTCACTCTGGGCGGAGTCTATGCTAATAAGGCAGAGTTCATCAGCAGCCGTGGGCGGGGCCTGTGGAATGTAAATGTCACATTGCATAGAAGCTGCAAACGGCTTATTCTAAGATACTGCTTATGATATTTGGGAAATAAATCTGCATTAGGTGATTCTCTACAGAAAGTCCCCTTATAATCTGAAAGAAATCCCTATGTTAAGCGGCCTAAATGTATTTTTATAAATACATATCGTCTGTGGAAGGCGTAAGACCATAAAATGTTTGTTCAATCAATGCATTCGGTCCGATTGAAAAGAAAGCATGTGTTCCCTATCAGTCAATGTGTGTTCGCACACCACTGCCAGACATCATACATCATCAGCACATTCATCGAGGCTGTGTAGACAGAGCGATAATGGGAGGCAAACAGTTGTTTACGTTTCTTATTGTAGTACTGTTACTCAATGTACTGTAAAGTTTTCTCATTTAATGAATAACACATGACATAATCCAATAACATTATTTTTGGTCGTCTTGCTTCTGGTCTGTGCGCCTTTGTGTGTTTTGGAGGAGGCGTGGCTTTGGACAACGATTTGCAGGAAGGTTGGGATTGTATGCTTTCAATGCTACGAGGGAAAAGTTACCATTTTCCAGAGCACCTATTGCACTTTTAGGAATGGAGATTAAGGACTGGATGAATATTTTTCATTATAGGGTGGTTGTGTACACACACTGCCGACACATATTGTGTTCAAACACCACGTAAAAGTGAATTTTGCATAATAGGTCCCCTTTATTTTCTTCATCGCTTATGTTTTGTGTTTGTTTCTGCAAGTATTTGCTCTCTACTTCTGTATTTATTTTGTATTGTTCCCTCTGTTTGATTCATCTGTTTGTATTTGCTCATTTCATGCAAAAGTGACCCTGATTATTATTATTATATACCAAGCAGATATTTGAGTGACTTTGTTTTTAAGTATACAATTTATGCATATAACTCATTCATTGCTCACTATTAATGCTTTTCAAAATCACCTGAATGGATTTTTGGAAATCCTGCAGCAATCAATTACCATGTTCTGTTGGAATAGAGGTGATAAAGATAGTTGAGCAAATGTGTGTATTTAACTATGCACAGCTACCACAGTTTAGCCCAAATCTGCACATTCAGCCAATTTTCATTTTGTTGTCAAACACACCTTGTGTCAGGAAGGGATGCTAATGAACCTGTTACTCACATGCAGACTTGCTGTCTCTCACCATGAACTCCTAATGAGTCTGTCATGGCTGACTGTAGTTCAATTAAAAAACAAAACATGCCTGTTCATCACGCACACCCACTGTCTCCCCTAATAATGTTCTACAGCAGTCTCACACACGTGACAGATCCAACCTGTGCATTTCTCTCCAAGGTGGAGATCAGGAAGCACACCTGGTTGACTTGCATACACGTGCATGTGTGGCTGCGCGTTAGCTTACTAATACTACATTCATTACGCCTGGCATTATTTGGCGAGCGGGTGCAGAGTGAGATATTGTGCGCTAATTTATGGGTGGTAATTATGATAATTATTCAGTGGGCTCTGGTATCGTGGGGCAATAAATGCCACTAACACAACTGTTTCACCTCCCAGTGGGGCATTCAGCATATTTAGGAATGCAGTACTGTCAATGCATATGCAGATCACATTCAGCTCAAATCTCAGAGCAAGAATTTATAATTACGGAGAATCATTCAGCACTGATTTTATATGCTCATCTGGTTTGGGAAATACATTGAATGACACAAAGTGTTGGTCTACCATCTGCAGAAGGATCTCTGGGTGAATCTCTTGACACTTGTCAAGAATGTGTTAGAGTCAAATTCTCATTACCATAATATGATGAAAACCTTCATTCATTCGCATAATGTGGGGGAAAATTTGAAATATATATATTACATTACATTGTTTAATAAAAGTATCATGATAGTATATTACATTGTACTGAATCTATTAATACTGATTTTCATTTAGACACAATTACCATACCATTACAGTCATTTTTACTGATGCTTTTTCATATTTAGAGTAATGCAGTTTGTTTGAGTCAGTCAGCAAACATAAAGGGGGGATTTATAATGACTTAATTATATTATATTATATAAAACTATAACTTGATTAAAATGCTAAAAACACAAAACAGCCAGATAAACTGAAATCACATATTTTTTCCCTCGTGTTTTTCATTAAAGAACATCTCAAATCGTCTGGAATGACAAAATGAATCATGATTAACCTTGTCCTCTTCGCTTAGATGTCCCACTTGGCTCCTTTGTGGTCAAAAGTGACCAAAGCCTTGCAATGTAACATACTGGGTTTAGTTTTATTATTATTATTATTTAGAATTTTATGATACTATGCAATATTTATACAATTGTTATGAGCTACTTTCCCCTATTGTATTTTTTTTAATTCAAGGGTTAGTTCACCCAAAAATGAAATTTCTTTCATTAATGACTCACCCCAATGTCGTTCCACACTCGTAAGACCTCTGTTCATCCTCGGGACACAGTTTAAAATCTATAAGATTTAGTCCGAGGGCTTTCTGTCCTTTGAATGTAAGTGAATGCCCACTTGCTGTCCACGTCCAGAAGGTAATGAAAACATCATCAAAGTAGTCCATATGTGACATCAGTTGGTTAGTTAGACTCTTTTCAAGCGTCAACAATATATTTTGGTCCAAAAAATCGGCAATGTCACGTGATTTCAGCAGTTTGCCAATTTGACACGCGATCCGAATCATGATTCACGACCGTTTGATTCTTTATTTGAGGAACACGGAAGAGAAGACAATGCTGAATAAAGTCGTATTTTGTGTTATTTTTGGACCAAAATGTATTTTCGATGCTTCAAAAGAGTCTAACTAACCAACTGATGTCACATATGGACTACTTTGATGATGTTTTCATTACCTTCTGGACGTGGACAACAAGTGGACATACACTTACATTCAAAGGACAGAAAGCCCTCGAAAGGCTTACGGGTGTGGAACGACATTGGGGTGAGTCATTAATGAAAGAAATTTCATTTTTGGGTGAACTAACCCTTTAAAGCAGAATTTCATGCTAAAATAGAGACAAGACATATAAAATACATTTTTGAAGGTAAATTCGTGCCATCTGGCGGAAGAAAAAAAATCTAAAAACTTCTAAAAAAATCTTAATAATTCTCATAAATACTTATTTTTATTCAATTTGGATTTATACTTAGACATCCTCAAAAACTACTTTTTGTCAGGTTTTAGATTTTTTGTTTTGAAATATTGATTTGAAGTGTTACTTTTGGCTCACGTTTACCACATTGTTACAGTCACACCAGTTACTTTGTGTGCATAATAGTGTGTTGTGTGTCTGAATGGGTGTGTCTGTTTTGTACGGTTTTTTTTTTTTTGCATTGTGGCTGAATTATTGATTTTGTTTCACACTTCTGCAAAAACTTTATCTGTGTTAGTTCATATATGTGTGGGGGTGGATGTCTCTATTTTGCACTCTTGAAATTTTAGAGCGTCACCCCTTCATTGCTGTGCACTTTTTTCTGCACTGGCTGATATGTTTGAACAACAAAAATATTCTGAGTTTTCATATTTCCCATTAATTTCCATTACATATCCAAATCATGTACATTATTATTTGTGTGTGTGTGTGTGTGTGTGTGTGTGTGTGTGTGTGTGTGTGTGTGTGTGTGTGTGTTTACAGCTAATGCAACAAACATCAGCAAGTGTCATCCCAATGCGATGAAGCAAAAAAAAAAAAGTATCCATCCTTTGGATGAAGCGTTAAACCGAGGTCCTGACTCTCTGTGGTCCTTAAAAATCCCAGGATGCCTTTCAGAAAAAGAGTATGGGTGTAACTCCGGCATCCTTGCGAAATTTGCCCATTGGCCCCGGTCCATTAGGTCCACTCCTAATAATCCTCATATACTGATTGGCTTCGTCACAAAGTTAGCTTTTTCAGAATGTGGAATTTAGAAAATGTAATTACTTCTCATGAAAAAAGGGGGTTTTAATTTTTTAAGCACATCAATTGATTATTTTTTTAAATTATCTTTGATCAGAAATATGACGGAGGAAAAAAGTCCCTCCGCTGGTCATATTTCATCATGACACCAAAAGTCTCTGTATATGCCTTGTATTACGATCAGGTGATTCAAGCACACGCTTCTGCTTTTATCGTGAAAATGCCAGTTTACACTGTGATAAAAGAACTGCAGTGCTGCTGATTATTTTTTAGGAATCCACATTCTCCTTCTGCAAACTAGCTGATCCACATAGGTTGTGGATGTGAATTTGAAAGTGCTCCAATGATTCATACAAGAACGCTGCCTGTTTTCAAGGCTGACTTATAATACTCAGTGCCGTAAGCAGTTTATTCATCCAGATAAAGATGCAGATTGAGCAACCTTGATGCGTGTAGACTAGGGCAACGCTTCTACCAACATTCCTCTTGTTTGTCCTCCATCTCGCACATAAACACACACACTTTCACTCACACTTCAATACAACTACCGTCTCCATGACAACGGAGGCAAAGCTGCAAGAACACGGAGCACCGCAATAACAACAACATTACCAAATATAGAGTTCCTGTTGCTAAAAAAAGACAAGAACACACTCAGCAAAGGGGGAGGGTCTGCTGTTCATTACAAAATGAGACGCCTCAAAGCAGAAATCAAATAGACTGCAGGGTTTTACAACACCTTTTAACCTTAAATGAGTCTTAAACAAGCAACACCAGAAGAAATCTGGACAAATTAAAGGAAGAGCTCAACCCAAATTACATTTCTGTCATAATTGATCTCCTTACCCAAACCTATATATGTGAGCTATCCTTTTAAAAAGGCTATAAAAGAGAAGAAGATAAAGTTGGATAGGTAAATATTCATGCAGCTCGTGCTTCATGCTGTGTTTGTTTGCATCATACACAAATACCGCCATGATATTAGCATCATTAGCATGACAAACTCAAAACTCAAGGGGCTATGGGCATGAAATATGCAATCTGCATCATTTAGCTCGTCACCATTTCATCAATATTACAGTTTAATCACCAGAGGGGTTTCAACATCCAGCTGAGCGCATGAAATGATCTTTTATTCCTCAGTTGCTATTAAAGAAAAAATACAGAATGTGTCATGACCACGGGGCTTCGAGAGCCTGCAGGAAGATTTCAACAAAAGACACATAGCACAAGGTCACTGACGATGAGTGTGTGTGGGCTACTCACAGTGCAAACACACACACACACATTTGATCACACTGCCAATTAGACACTTCTTAATTTAAACTCACTAGAACACACCAACACACACTTCAAAGGTCAATAAAAAGCAGAGAAGACACATCATAATGCCATGACCCTCTTCAACCAGCCACTCCAGTGGCAGCGAGTTGGTTGTGTTCACGGGTCCTCTAGTGCACCGTCCTCAAATTTCAATTTTGAATTTCAATTTCACAACAGTTGTGAGGGAAAACTAGCAGGTCGGTAGCTGTGAGAGTTCTCTGTAATGTGTGAATTCAGTCCAATAGCCGCTCTTCACATCAAGAGGCATTTTGACGGCTTTTTATCTCTCTCTCATCTGAGGCTGATATTCTTCTGAAAGACTGATGACTTCATTCTGCATTTGTTTCTTGCAGTAATGTCTGTCATTAAAATAGACAAAAGCTATGTAGATGCTTAGTAACAACATGAACACTGTCAAGTTGTAAGTCTTTGAAAATTATACTTTAAACGTAGCCCGAGCTTCTTTAGCTCCGAGTGCATAGTTTCTCTTCAACTAAATCCAGCTGTGCTCATAAATTTACACACCCACTGCTGAATATGTCTGATTTACATAGAGTTGGCCTATACGCACATACACGCACACATGCACGCACGCACACACAGATTTTATTTATAATATATTTATATATATATATATATATATATATATATATATATATATATATATATATATATATATATATATATATATATATATATATATATATATATATATATATATATATAATTATAAATAAGCATTTTGCAATCCATAGAAATATATAAAAAAATATACAGTACAATAAAAATATTATTTAAAAATAATTAAATATATTAAATGATATTAGATTACAACTAATATTAAAATTGGTAAAAATAATAATAATAACAACAATTAAAAAAATAAGATTTGGGCCCTTCATTTTTACAAAATTTTAATTGGAAAATAAAATGTAGCATTTTTATAAATATATTATTTGTCTACTAAATATAGACATTTATTAGCATACCCAACCCTTTATTAATCATGGGAAACATATTGAAACTGGCTAGTGCTATATATTTTGTGTGTGTGTGTTTTGTTCTTATCTCTGCCAGTCAAGAGGAACACAGGGAAGGTTCTGTTATCAAAAGTTCCCCAGGATCTTGTACTGTCAGAAAGGGCAGCAATCATCAGAAGCACTTATAGCTAAATTAATCACAGTTGGGCACAGATAAACTGATTCACACAGATCAATTGTGTGCCACACACACAAACTAAAGATCTGTGCCTACGGAATTGTTAACAACAGGTGCGGAAGATAAAGAAAAGCGACTGCCTGTGGTCGTTTAACTCTGAATATCAGAGGTATTTTTATAGGTTATATCAGTTAAGTCAAATGGCAATACATTTACATTGAAACTGGCAGAATAGTCTTATTTTATTTTGTGCTGCTCTTATTTATTTAAGAGTATTTATACTCCTTCCTAAATGAGAAAGCACACACTTTACAGAGATGCAGTCTTTACCACAGCAGTATTACAGCGTTTATGTGCGTGTTTATGTGCATGCGTGTGTGTGCGCGCTTAAATATAGCTGATAAAGCATCAAGAGGATTTTCTGTACCTACTACAGCTCAAGAGCTCCTACTGTCCACATTCATGCATACAAAAGAACACATTTCACTGAGTCATTCTGCTTTTCTACAAAGGTTAATTACATTTTTTAACTAATTTAATTATGCATTGTCCTCTGCCAGTCCGATTTAGATCAAGAATCAATTCTTTACCGGAAAGCTTTGTAAAACAAAAAAAATTAAATTAGGTAAAACACAACTGGTATAGTGTACAAAAGCACAGTTTTAAAAAATAATACACTACAGCTCTGTTTCAAGAACTATTGTAGTGAACAGTATAGCCTGCTGCCTATACTGCCTATATAAACAGCTACCTTCCAAGACAACATTTTAACCGAAATGTTAAACTATTAAATTAGCATGTTGCTAGTAACAGATTGTGCCTTAGAATTTGACCAAAAAAGGTATCATAATTATGCTGTCACTAGGTAGTCTGCTCACTCGGTTTTGGAATATAGCTTTAGAATGGAATGGAATGGAATATTTACCACATCAATGGAGCCTTTTTTTTATTGGAAGCAGCTGGCAGTATGCAAAGTCACCATAAGAGCGGCACCATTTTAAATTAAGAGGAAGGTCTCCCAGCTTGAGGTGAACTAGCTTGACCTAACACCTTGTAGTAACCCGCCCAGGTCATTTACCTTTAGGTTATGCCTCCTTATGATTGGACACTTCATCAATGGTGCCTTATGCTGTGATATAAATGAAGCTGGAGGCAAATGATCCCTCATCAGTTTCTTCCACTCTCCCTCTGGAACTACAGGCACACCTGGATAGGCCGTAGAGCTCATGATTATCAGACGTGACTAGACTCCACTCTGCGTTTGCATTGAGCAAATGTGGAGCTCGATTGTCCCATCAGTGTGCCAGAGCCCTCGTCAGCTCTGATGGCAGCCCACTTCAGTGATCATGAGTGCTGTGTGATGATTTAGGGCCTGTTCACACCTGGTCACTTCATGGATTTTCTGTGATCGAAAAGCTATCCGATCCCGAAAAGACAAGGTGTATATGCCCACCGAAAAGCTTTCGAGATGGATTTATATACGATCACTCAATCCAATTCAGGAGGTGGTCTGAGACTCATTCCAGGCAAAACTGGAGTTTACATGAAGTTCAAATGCATTTGGTTGTTTAAACCACATATTTTAGTCTTCTCAAAATATTAAAAAATAAAACATGTGAGAGCATATTATAGGCTATATGCAACACACATAGCCGCAGATGAGTAGCTGAGTATATCTTAACCAATTTGACGAGCAAATTGCCGCAAGCGCTAATAACACGGTTATCTTCATTAAAAGTAGTGAGACTATACCAGTGCTGATGCTGCTCTCTCTCATATTGCAGTTTTTGCTCTTGAAATTAGCTGATGATTTAATAAAATGCACCTCACATCTGTTGCTTTTATAGATGTAAACACAGATGTTAAATTTACACATAGCTCAGGAATTAAAGATCCGATTTATATATGTTTTGTGAAGACACATTTATGTGGCCAAGTGTATGGAACCATTTTTACAATTCAGATAGCTATCCGATCAGTAAAACACATGAAGTGACCAGGTGTAAACAAGCCCTTAGCTACTGCTTATACAGACTGCTGTGTCATGCACAAGGTTGGGAGTGTTGCTTTTAAAATGTATTTTGTTACAGTTACAAATTACTTCTTAAAAAAAGTATTCAGTAAAGTAATCTAATATGTCATCTAAAATGCAAATAATGTAATCTGATTACTTTTGAATTCCTTTAAAGCTACACTGTGTAACTTTTTTAGTTTATTCTTAGCTAAAAAAACTTAGTTCTTTCAAAAATATAAAATGTATATTTACTTTTTTCAAGTAATAAAGTATTCTCGTAAGTTTATAATATGCCATTGAAAATACATACAGGTGAGGGGTTCGAATGCTGGTCGCCATGTTGCTCCTCCATCTTGAAAGTACATTAGCCAAAGAGGGACATACCCATAAATTCAAGCTTCGCCTTTCGCGTTTTAACACTCGATGGCACTCATGGGCGAGGTCGAACTGGAAGCTATGTTAATCTTGGACTAAATCGGCCACCATAGGAGTTAAAATGAAATCGGAACTGAGAGGCACAGAAACTTATATTCACTGGCTGGTCATATACCTTTTCACCGCTAGATGGGGGAAATATCACACAGTGTAGCTTTAAGGTCATGTATGTAACTAAAATCTGGTAAAAAGCTAAATCAAAGTACTTTTATTTACTATGAATTTATAATAAAAACTAATAAAACTAAGCAATCATGTCTTGTTTCAGCAACTAGAGAGTGCACAGCCCCATATATATTTATATAAAATGCTATACAGATGTCTAGTGGCTACAGTATGGCATTACAAATGATTTAAGTCTATGTTAAAATACATGTTGATAACACGCATACACGTGCTACTATGTTGTTTCCTTTTTCCTCTTTGAAACACATAAAAATGTTTTCATTTAATAACTTAGCTGCGTCTCAACCTGCGTCTGAGGAGAATGATTATAGACATGTTATTTGCGCATTCACCAGACGGTGGCTCACGCAAGTCATGACACAACGTAACCAGGAACTATAATCAAGCAATGCTAAATATAGTGTTATAATATCAAAATACTCATTTATTTGGTTTTAAATTAAACCACTGTAATCCTGATAGTATTCTCATTTTGTACAAAATGTACCTGTACTCTGATTACTTTTTTCTGACACAACAAATTATCGTTACTAATTTTTTGTATCCTGATTACGTAACGGCATTACATGAATTTTGTTACTCCCAAACCTTGGTCATGCATGCAGTGTTTTGAAGTGAATTCAAGCAGGACATCGCAAAAGGTAGCACAACAAGTTTTATAACCTGCATTTAGTAAAATAAAAATTGCCTGTAAAGCTTAGCGGCGAGCTCCATTTTCTTTTCCTTTTCTTTTTTTTTGGAGAAGAAAAGCCATACGATAGGGAGAAAATGTCATATGTGAGTTATTGACCAACAGTTGAAGATGGACTGTACTTAACAACACCAAAGCACAGTTCGAAATGTGGAGGAAAAAATAAATCAATCTTTAGAAAGCGCACAGAGCACACGTCATGTTCCTGACTGGGGCATTGTGGAGTTTGTTGTTTGAGACAGTGGGGGAGATATTGCACAGTTGTGTCTCTTTCTAATCCTGTGGGCGCTCAGCACACAAGCAGCATGGCCCAAAAGAGGGCCAGTGCAGATAAACGAGTGATTGTGCTCGTCTGAAAACAGGACAAACATGACTCTGATAGGATGCACTGAGCGCTCTGACAGGAACGAAAAAAGAGCCCATTCACACTCTTCTAAGAGAATAATAAGTCGCAAACAGAGATAGAGAAAGAGACTTATCAGGAAAGAGACAAAATCATATACAGTGGCCTCAAATAGAACTGATGAAAACCTAAGCCACAGAAACAAACTATTTTACTTGCATTAGATACAGTATAAAATAAGAAAACCAAGTGGCATATGCAAACAAATTATACTAGAGCTTTTGTCCAGCTCTAATTTTATTAATTCATCAAATGCTGATACATTTACGGAGAAGAGCATTTTAAGGACCAGGAGGGGACATGTTCAGTTCACTTAGTTTTGTCATGGCCACAATGAACTCATGGGAACGTGATAATATGTCATGGCCACAAGATATTAATTCATGGGACTGTCATATTAACTTGTGGGAACGTGATAAGTCATGGCCACAAGATAATTTTGCAGAGGTAACGACATCCTTATGTCATGGCCACGCGATGTAAAGTCGTGGATCCAATGTTGAGGGAACGGCATCTGTTTCTCATGGTCATAAATTAAATGCGTAAACAACCATAAGTTAATATGGCATGGCCACGACAAAATTAAATGGAATATGTAACCTCCCTCTCCGATCACTGTATACATCAACTCAAGCAGACTTTCTGCATATATATTTCATTTTAAGAGCAATTATAAGGGTCTGGATCATAGTCAATGTTCCCTCTAAGCAGCGAGTCATGTTTGCGGTCCAAATAGCTCAATATGAGCGGCAACGCGAAACGCAAAGACGTGAAATAAAACATCATCATGTTTTAAAGAAGAGTGGATTAAGTGGTGGAATTAATGGATGATAGGCAGAGACAGCATGGTAACAAAACAGGCATTTATAGTTTCACCCACCACAAGTGTAGCGTGCAAACTCAAAACACCAGTAACACGTCAGTTTAAAGAGATGTGTGTGTGGTTTGGGTTTCAGAGGTGTTTAGATAACTATAAAAGTGTGCACATGTTCCCATGAACATACTTAGTTATCATAATTAATAACTTGAGGTTTTTCTTTTCTTTACAGATTGAAGCATTTAGACTGATATAATAGCCTATATCAGTTTAAATACTTCCATGAGTTTTTATGTTATAATATAGGCTGTTAAAATTATATTATATTGTAAGCCTAATAAAGAATTGATCTCACAAGGGGATTGTTTAGCCATTGCCATTAAAAAGTAAAAAAACTAAACAAAACAAAAAACAGGAAATTCATAAGCAATAAACAAACATTTACGTTTGTGGTTTAATGTCTACCATCTCAGTGTAACTGCTTAATTTTTTTCATATATTATATTATTATAAAGAATTTAACTGTTTTGCAGGAGATTTTTATCAGTTTTTCTTGGTAAAGAAAATGTGTACAGTTAACAGCATTGTTAAAAAAATAATTCTCAGTCAAATTAAAATGTGCTTAAAGGGGTAGTTCACCCCAAAATGAAAAATATATCATTAATTATTCACCCTCATGTCGTTCGACACCAGTAAGAACATAGTTCATCTTCGGAACACAAATGAAGATATTTTAGTTGAAAGCTGATGGCTGAGAAAGGCTTCCGATAGGCCTCCAGTGAAATTCAGTACATTTACACTCACAAGACCCATAAAAGGCACTATAAATGTAGCTTCTGTAAGCTTTTATGTCAAAATTACAAAGAAAAGGAAAGTACAACACTGAATTAAACATAACGTTTTGAAGTATTTTAAAACATGTTCCAATAATCTTTGTTTTATTCAACTTTGATTATTTTTACAGTCTGATTGTGTAATGAATTATGAAATGTATATTTATAATAAAAAACTATTAATATTATTTGTAATCAATATTAATATAATAAATTAATAATTATTGTGCTTAATACACTTATAATAATACACTTATTGTGCTTCTATTTTGTTTTTGTATTTTTTTATATACATTTCGATGAATGCAACTACTTTCATACACTTTGAGTGCCTTTTATGTCCAGACACTTCTCAGGAACACTAAAGCTTGATATTACTATACTGTAACTGATGATAATCAAATAAAAACCCTCAAGTTTAAAGGAGTGAAAATGAGGGCGGCTTGGGACAATTGCATATCAAAGCATGAAGAGAATCCGCCCGTCGGGCATGTGCATATTTATAATAGCCGTATAATTAAGATGAAGAATGCTCAGTATCTCAGCGTAGATGTAAGACAGTACTGCTCTTTGTGCGTGCGTGCGTGCGTGTGTGTGTGTGTGTGTGTGTGTGTGTGTGACTCCCACACACAGATGCTGTGATAGTTACAGCCAGACTACGTTTTATCTAAAAGAGCACCATTAACCTTGAGAGCAGAACGACATAATAGACTCTGTGTTGTTGTGTGTTCCTGTATGTGTGTGTGTACCTGGGGGCGGATGACTCTCTCAATGTTCCTCAGGGCCGTATCAGGTGAAGGAGGCGAGCAGTCAGGAGTCAGGCCTGTAGAGTCGTCACCATGGTTACCTCGCTCTGCATCACTGACCGACACATGTGAGAAGTGGCCTTCAGAGAAACAAAATACAGAGAGATGGTACTGAAATAAAAACTACTGGATCCATACATTACAAACAATGAGTTGACTAATATGGTGGAATTGGTCAGATAAATGTATTGCTGCCATTGATTTAAAAAGTCATTACCATAAAGTGCTACTTATGCATGCTACGGCTACGGCCAGGAAGCAAAGGACTTATGGAAAGAAACTAAATGATGCAGAAATTCAATGAATGAACATATAGCAAGAGATGAAAAAGACTCTAAAGGAACCCTGTGTCTTCAATGCTAATGGAATGACTGAACACTGAGTTTCTAACGCAGAGCCTCTGAAAGCCAGTGTGGGACACGCACAGAAGTGAACTACCTCATTGTTTTACTGGTTTTGCCATCATAATTTTTAAATGATGGTGTTTTATACTCTGGGTTATATGTACAAGTTTTTGTCAATGTCAGCTTTTGACAGTGTTAAGGCCAGTTCACACCACACAGACAAACACGTTTATTGGCATTTGTCGGATCAGCGTGTTACCCCTGTTGGCGTCTGTTGCCATAGGTCAGGGTTTGCTTTCACCTGACAGACCATGTTCAGTCAGTGTTTGTCTGTGTCTGTTGGGGCAGTGTGAGCATGACAATTTCGTTCTTCTTCATTGAATTCTAAATCCAATGGCCAACTTGTTTGTTGGTGTTTGTCGGCGTGTGTCTGTGCGGTGTGAATTGGTCTTTATACTCAGTTACCACAGAAAATAACTGAACTTGCCCCTCAGTTTGTAAAAAAAAGGAGAATGGAATGAAAATCTATCTGGCAATCACTGCATGTTTACATAATAAGGCATATTGACAGTGCCCCAACAAACTACACCAAATACCAACAAACTCACACCGCACAAATGCCAACAAACAAGTTGGCCGCTGGATTTAAACTTTTATGGAAAAAAACTGATGTTCACACGGCCCCAATACAGACAAACTCTGATTGGACATGTTGAGTCAGGTGATGACAAACCCTGACCAATGCCAACAGGGGTAACACGCTCATCCAACAAAACCCAACAAACATATTTGTTGGTGTTTGTCTGTGCGGTGTAAATTGGCCTTAAAACAGACATCAACAAACTACAATAAATGCCAACAAACTCCAACCAACCCCAACAAACAGCATCAAACTCCAGTTCACACCAGCAAACATTTACAAACTACAACCAACCCAAACGAACAAACATCAACAAACTCCAACACATACCAACAAACTCCAACCAAAACTAACAAACTCCAACAGACTCCAACAAATACCAACCAAACCTAACAAACTCAAACAAATACCAACAAACTCCAACCTACCGCAACAAACAGCAACAAACTACAATTCACACCAGCAAACATCAACAAACTCCAACAAATAACAACAAACTCCAACCGACCCCAACAAACATCAACAAACTCCAACAAATATCAACAAACTCCAACAAATACCAACAAGCTTCACCAAAACCAAACACCAATAAATACCAACTCCTACCCAACAAACTTCAACAAACACCAAACTCCAACAGACACCAACACACTTCACCCAACCCCAACAAATACCAACAAACTCCAACCAAGCCTAACAAACTCCAACAAATACCAACAAACTCCAACCAAACCCAACAAATACCAACAAACTCCAACCAAACCTAACAAACTCTAACAAATACCAACAAACTCCAACCAAACCTAACAAATACCAACAAACTACAACCAAACCTAACAAACTCCAACAAATACCAACAAACTCCAACCAAACCTAACAAACCTAACAAACTCCAACAAATACCAACAAACTACAACCAAACCTAACAAACCTAACAAACTCCAACAAATACCAACAAACTACAACCAAACCTAACAAACTGGGTTTATTCTGTATTTTGAAATCAAAATCAAAAACTGGGAAAACTGGGAAAAGACTTCCGGTGTCATTCGCTTCCACATTACTGTCCATTAAAAGTGGTATGAACATTATATTTAATCTTGAATATGGCATGTCATTTAGTAGCATGGTATCTATCAAAGCATCATAGTTTTACCATCTGACACTATCACTGTATACCATTGTACTTTTTTAAGGGAAGCTTGACTGTTGTGTTGATCTCAATCCTGTGAGAAAACAAAATACATCAAAAATCGTATTATTATTAATATTAGTAACAAGATCTCATCCCTCAGATCAGTACATCTTTCTGTTTGTGCTTGTGTATATGTGTTTTGGTTTCAAGCCATATATTAAAAAATAGCACATGCTGTATATACATTCACACACACACTGCAGTGTAGGAGTAAAATCACATTATGGTCTGTGCAGATTTCCCCAGAGTAGGATCACTCTCTGTGAATGAGGGATGAAACAGAGGAAAAGAGAAACAAAGAGAGCAGAACGAGGTGAAGGGTAGGTTACATCTGACTCCTCCACCAAATTACTGAGAAAAAACCTTCTCATCAATCACACACACGCTCATACTATGTGAAAGCCATGCTGTTCAGAAACAGTAACTCCATCCCTGCATTCTCTGCATCTCCAGTTCTGCATGAAGGAATGCGGAAAACAGAATGGGATGATTATGTTAGCTCTAAATGAGTGACTACCAAGTAAGTCAATAAGCCCTACGGCATCCATACGGACAAAATCAGAGACAAATCCAAGCTGCATACATTGATTCAACACTCTCCTCATCTTCCGTTCCTTCTGTTTTTCAAATCTGTTGAATCCCAGCTAAAAGGCAGGAGATGAGTAACAAGATTTGCCATTGTCAAAACACCAGAGACCTAAAGTGAAAAGCATAATTTCCCCTGCATTCCACCGGAAAAAGCAAACAAGCAGGTAATTAGGCAATACAATCCAAATCCAAATCCAAGCCGCATGCACATAAGTTTACTTAGTTATACATCAAGGACAAAACAGTCCCCAAAAGTGAGCTAAAACTCACTCCCTTTTGGGATGTCCTCAAATTAATAATAACATTTTTTTTGTTAGTAATACATGTAGTTAGTTCATACTAGAGGTCTTCACGGGGCACCCGAGACCCGTGGACCCGGGATCCGACCCGGGACCCGTACGGGTTCGGGTCTATTTTTTAAATGGTCAGCCGGGTCCGGGTCGGGTCCTAATCTATTACTTCGGTTCCCGGGTCTGTTAATGTTGTAGCCTATGTAATACGTCAATCGGACTCGGAGAACACCTGGCCGTGAGAGTCAGCGCGGCTTGTGTGTTTTGTGTAACTTACAAATTGCTAAATTAGGATAAGAAAAGTGTGAGCCGGGAAATGAGGTTTAGAAATACACAACAACAACAAAAACACAAGCGCTCTCTCTCGCGCGCGCGCGCTCTCTCAGCCTTTTAGAAAGCGGGCAGATTTAAAGGGGGGGTGAAACACTCAGTTTCAGTCAATCTCATGTCAATCTTGAGTACCTATAGAGTAGTATTGCATCCTTCATATCTCCGAAAAGTCTTTAGTTTTATCATATTTATAAAAGAAATATGGGCTGTACCGAGTCTTTCCGGAAAAAACCGAGCGCCTGGAGGCGTATCGTGTGGGCGGAGCTAAAGAATGACAAGCGCGCAAAGCGGTGACGTCCTCAAGCGTGGAGAAACCCATCTATCTCAGCTAATACAGATAATGATCCACAATCAAATCTGAGGCTGAAATAAATTGAACAGGAGAAACGGCAACATCAGGATGTCCGTCTCTGTGGTATGTACTGTATTTAGGGGCCTTTGTGTGCAGTTTATGAGGACATGATTCGGTTTATGGACTATTGTATGTGACTAGACCTTAGAGGTAGCAAGCAAAACGGTTTTGCACGTCAGAGTCAGAATAGTGTAACGTTATACAGAACAACAATGGAGTAACCGTTAGCGCATTTGAATGACGAAGCACGCGATCGTATCGTTTACTGATGTTTACTCATGCGACGGTAGCCAATAGCAGAGACATTTGAAGTTGATTTACTCACCGGCATCTTCCAAAGCAGGACCGCTCTGTCAAAAACACACTTCTTTGGTATGATTTGGTGAAGTCCTGTGACAGCAGTGACCGTGGAAATCCACTTTGCGACGCGACTGAAGCGATGCCTTGAAGCTTCCCGTCATTTCTGCGTTCAAATCGGTTCAAATGCAGCGCTGCCTTCCCGGAATGCTGTGCTGAAGCGTTGAAGTCGCTCGACGTCACCCATAGGAATAAAGTGGAGCGCGGCGCGACATAAGTGTTCACGGACGACTGGATCTGCACCTGAGAGACTGTTTACAGCGTGCATTTCCTCTCTCTCCCTCTAGTCACGCGCGCGCGCACCCTTCCGGGAGAAGAGCCCGTACAGCCCATACAAGGACCTTCCGCTCTATTTAACGTCAAGTAGACCCATACTCGAAAAAAACTCGCCGAAACTTGTGAGAAACCGGAAGGAGTATTTTTAACACAGAAATACTCCATCAAACGTCCAACATTAGTTTTTGAAACTTTGTCTATGTTTAGGATGGGAATCCAAGTCTTTAAAGGTGTAAAAAGCTCAGTATGCATGAAACAGCATTTCACCCCCCCTTTAATGCATGCGCGCGGTAATAATGTACTCAAGAATATATTTCAAATCAGCAACAAGACCTCAGGTGAACTGTCACATAAATGTTTTCTGTGATGCTTAAATTGGGTAAAAAAGGTTCATATTTCAGGTTGCTCCAGCTGAGCGCGAGTGCAGTCTGAAGCGCGTGTCATGTTTCTATGGCAACCCGAGCTTCCGCAGACCGTAGTGACTGTAATGACTTTAAAAATAATATGAATGAACCGTCTTGTTTAATCTTAAAGTTCTGCTAGTCAGACTCAGAGAGATTATGGCAAATAAATAATGGTAACGCAAGCGGCCATGGCACTAAACGAGCAATAGTTATTAGTTCAAAAGGGCAAACAGTCAAAGTTATTATGCGAATTAACTCATAAATCCGTCACTGTGAAATAAAATTGACTTTTACAGCTGAAATGAGTGAATTAAGCATGCTTGGAACAATTAATGAGGAATATAGTAATACATCACAATCAAGGTACAAGGGAGACAACGGCTATATAGTTAGGTAGGCTGACTGAGACAAAGTTATTTTTCGCAGCTTGTTCATTAACTTGTTAACAGCAGTAACGTTATATTGTGTAATATGAGACAATCGGGTCCAGTCGCGTCTGTGTCTTCCCGGCGGGTTCGGTTCCAGCTATCAAATAATAGACGGGTCCATGTCGGTTCCGGGTAATATATTTTTGGCATTTTTCGGATCTGCACGGGTCCGGGTCCAGTTTTTGAAATAATAGACGGGTCCGGGTCGGGTCTGTGTTGAACATTGCGGGTCTCTTCGGGTTCGGGTGCGAATTTTTGGACCCGTGAAGACCTCTAGTTCATACATGCAGATCTTAATTTAATCATCTTTATCTTTAGGATCATTCCGACCTTGTATCATTTTCTACTACTGAACACAAAGGAAAATTACTTTTAATATCCTTTCCCATGCAATTATTAAAGCGAATGGGAGCTCTCAATCTTCAAAAATGAATGAAAAATGTATCATAAAAGTGGTTTATATTATAGTTTAGTGGGCCATACTACAGTTTTGTGTACCTTAAATCTCTAAGCACATAACATTACTATAATAATAACTAAGGGTGCTTTCACACTTGGTTCGATTTCCTAGACCGAACCGGAGTTCGATTGCTCCCCCTGACCCCGCTGGACTGTGTTCATATTATATTTTTTGGTCCGAACCGGGGTTCGTTTGCGCCATCAAAGCAGCAGCTGTTTACCCGGTTGCTTAGTAACGACAGTGCCCGTGAAGGCGGCGAAATTCATAGCGTTGCTTCCGTCACTTTTATATTTTAGTTTTTTAACCGTTGGTTATGTTACCAAAGCTTCACTACTTTATTGCACTTGCGTCTATCTGACGCGAATGCATTGCAAATGCTCTAAATAACGCTGAAGACGAGCAGAAATGAGATCTACAGCTCTCTGCTTGCAGTATGTCAGTCACACTTGTCAGGTAAATGAGTGAAAGACACAAAACACACATTTTTATCAATTTATATGTCATTAATAGCGGTTCACTTCCGCAATTTAGTACGATTGCGTTCACATCAGCAGCGAACCGTACCGGAGTTCACGTGAAACGAACCACAGACCACCTCTTTAAGCAGACTCGGGTGCAGTTCGTGGATGCGCACCTGAGTTCGGAAGACCGCTTTCACATCATCCAAACGAACCGAACTCTGACGTCAATCGAACCCGGCTGGGCACCAAAAGTGCTAGTGTGAAAGCACCCTTAAAGAGCACTGAGGTGTACTGCCTGACTGCTGCAGATTCATTTGGGCGTTGATAGTGTTGCCATAGAAACACATAAATTGGAGTCTGATGACGTGAACCGCTGCGAGTAGAACGTCATGGGTTTCCATCTCTTAATTACGGTAGCATTAATGGAGCATGGCTTGTTGTTTTGGTGTTGTTTTACTGTTAAAGGCAGAGGCACTCTGTTACTGTCTGTCTACAACTACGCATAGACTCGTGGAACGCTGATAAGGTATGGAAATACATACGTTGAAAGGCAGGTAGGAGATCGTAAGACAAACATGTTTTGTTCATGAGACTTTCACAGAAGATATACTGTATGTACATTTTTAGACCAATTCTATTTTTGATTGCTATCAGGGTGTAAAGTGAGTTTCAACCAGTATAACAAAAAGTGTTTATGAAAAACATTTCCCTACATTTAAATATAGAGCACGTCATCAATCCCTTGCATGAATTATTTATGGTGTGTGTGTTTGCCCTTTCTGACCAGTGTTATTTTAGTATTATTTTTGGCAACATTTCTAAATTTAATTTAAAGTTGTATTTCATCGTTATTTCAATTACTGAAAACCATTTTAAATCCTTTTAGTTAAGTTAAGCAATATAGCGGGTGAATGATGTTTATGATGTATATCACAATGTTATGATGAACTATATGCCTTTCTCCACTGACAGTTGAAATTGTTCAAAGCATTTCTAAGGATACTGATTTTCAGAAGGCAGCTGTCTGAATCTGTGGTTGCGAACGTGAACAAAGTTTGTGTAACATTAGCAACACTTTATTAGCTTTATTTGATAAGGTAGTCAAGGCAAAGGCATTTCATATTAACTACGTTATGTTTTCAATGTTGTAGAGAGTGATATATAAAATGCATTTCCATTCTAATACCACAACTTGTAGACAAGCCTGTAAGAGTGAGTGGAGATGGGGCTTATTTGCATATTTTTGGTACACTAACATATACTAAATGAAGTAAGGGCATTTGAAAGCATGAATAATTTTTTCACAGGAATAAATGTCTTCATTTTTTATGATCAAAGATGAGTTTTAAGGGATAGAATTATTTATTGCAGGGGGACTTTCAGGGGGACTTTATTTTATTTCACCTTGTGGTCCAAGGAAAAGAGCATATTTGAGTTTCTTACATATTTAGAGCACCTTAATATCCAGTTAATGAGTTGCACTCATTAAGTTAGCTACTGTAGGTAAATGTGCATGCCTAGAAAAGACAAAGACAGAAACCATCCAATTCTTGTTATTGCCATTTAACAGGTTCTGAGTAATCATAGATCATGCTTGATCGTGTTTGTTCCAGACTTTGCACACATCTGAAACATTACCAAATCACCACTGTAGATCAGAGATAACTTCTGCTAAATATGACAAACCTCACCTCACCAATATTAAAGTGTGTTAACAAACATATGTCAGCCTTATTCTCTTGACACTGACATTAGGAGAATGTAATTATATGCTGAAAGATATTCTGTATTCATGCTGAACGCTGAGCAGACTTATGAATACTATTAAGCCTGTTGGGTCCACATGGGCACTTCCATACGCAGATATTTTCTTCCCCTCACACCAGTGTCATGAATACTGACAAGCTCCATTCCTCTGGTATGCAAATGATGGCAGAATATTCATGAACCACTAAACGGAGTGCTGTTAATAATTAAAACAAAATGGCAGACTCGATTGTCGCTTGCACACGCGTTCATATTTGTACTTTCTTTGTTGACGCCTGTCAGTGTCCTGCTTAAAACAATGTTCACGGTGGATCAAAACACTTGTCCTCGCAGGGGATTGTGCACTTGAAGGTGTAAAAGGAGAGAACATAACGGTACTGGTGGGAAAGCGCGTGACTCTGAAAAAACTGCTCGCAGCTGTTTTTGCGATAACAGCAAGCGGCTCTGTGACTGCGGTAGGAAGCTCAGTGGGGCTTGACCCTGTTGGTAATGGGCAGGAAGCTGGGGGTGAATTCGACTTGTGTTTTACTCTTTCAGCCATTAACCTCTCTAAGCTACGGTACTGAGGGAGAAATGAGGCATGTAGGAGCAATGGGAACCAAGACTCTTCAGTCACAAATGCTAAAAGATTAGCATTACTCCAGCTGCACAAAAAAATAAATACTGTTATGTTTGTATTATTATGTGCAGTTTTGATGGCACAACTACCGATATTGTACAATTAAAGGTGCACTATGCAGTATTTTTGCAGTAAAATGTGTTTTTTACTTTTGCAGCGGAAGTGTGGGCGCCCGGCGACTGTGTCCCGTCCCGTCAAAATAAAAGTCTTGGTGCTCGCGAGGCGGGTATTTGTGGAACAATCGCTCCAGCAGCCGTGCTCAGCTCCACAACACTCGCTCTGCTTTACACTACAGTAACGTTAATAACCGAATCCATGAACATGATTTCTGCCCGAGTCCTATTTTCCACCGGCTGTGAGGTGAAGACCACATTTCCCAAGATGCTGCGCTCAAACTTGCCGTCATCAAACTACACCTTTGTTTTGAATAGGCGACCTCTAGTGGACGGAAAGCTGCATAGTGCACCTTTAAAGGGGTGATGAATTGAAAAATCAACTTTCCCTTGAGCCTCTGATATATAAAAGGTCATTGTACTATAAGAATATCCTTTAAGTTTCAGAGCTGAAAACTTCCTTGTTAGTCAAAGAAAAGCTTTTATGGACACCAGGCTCAGCAAACGGTCCTGTGCTCCATACTTACGTCATTGCGCGGCAAACACGGCCTCTACTGCGCGTCTAATCCATTAGCCTCGCCCACCGACTCATGGAGCTGTTTGGCTCGACGTGCTAGCTGGTCAACAACATTAAACATGCAGAGGAAGATAGCAATATATTCTGCTATTCCTGGTTGTGGAAGAACACAATCGCTGCATAAGCTTCCTTCGGATCCTAATATTAGGAATGTGTGGTTGAACTTTATTTTTAATAAAATAGAAAAATATAAATAAATCATTGTTTGTTTGATAAAGACCTTTACGAGCCCGTGATCGAGAGAATCATTCTGGTTGACGCTTCTCCCTCAATCTCTCCTCTCCGTCATGTGAACTGACAGGGGAGCTTAAACTCATTAAATATGCAAATCTTATCCAATCCTAGCCGTGGGCGTTTACTTCCAAGTCTCCAGTGCGTCACGCCCACCAAAACCCAGCTTTTTTAAGAGAGCCTCAAAACCAGTGTAGAAAATAGCCTATTATTTATTGGTTATGATGTTTTTGAATTTAAAAACCACACGGACATCATTAGTTGACCTTAGACAACAGTATAACATTTTTTAAAAAGCGAGTTCGTGACACCTTTGAGATTGGTTAATAGAAGTGTACCTCAATAAACTCCTAATTTACTGCTTTTATTAATAATATTTAGTTCATAAGGTAGTTTTTGTAATGTTTAAGTTTAGGTATTGCGTAGGTTTAAGGGATGTAGAATATGGTCATGCAAAATAAGGCATTAATATGTGTACTAATAAACAACAAATATCCTAGTAAGATGCATGCTAATAAACAACTACGGAAACACTTTATTTAGGGTTCAATTTTCGCTATTAAGTAGTTGCTTTCCTTTTCATATCTAGTACATATCTTTTCATAAGTTGAATACAGAAGGCGGTCTGGCGGATGGATGCACTTTTTTGGGCTTTAAATTGTGGGCTGCCATTCTGCATTATAAAACTTGGATAAACCAGGACATATTTTAATATAACTCCGAATGTATTCGTCTGAAAGAAGAATGTCATATACACCTATAGGATATAGCTTGAGGGTGAATAAATCATGGGCTAATTTTCATTTTTGGGTGAACTATCACCTTAATAAGCAGTAAATTAGTTTATTGAGGCAAAAGTTGTATTTATTAGTGAATATGTGTACTGAATATGTATACTAAAGTGTTACCATAACTAGTTAATAGTGAGAAATGGGCTCTAAACTACAATGTTAGCAATAATTTATATTGCACTGAAGAAGAACTAGTTCTTTTTTAAATATAGATGGACAAATGCTTAAATTAATATGATTTGCTGAAGTATGGTAATGGTGGACTAGAGACAGCTAAACTAATCTCAGGGCACATCAGGGGGATTTTTTTACATATGGCGCATCACATGTGTCCATAATTGAACACGACTAACTAATTTAAGTTTTTTTAAAAAGAAGTGAGGACAAACAGAGAGAAAATAGGGAGAGAGAAGAGGTAAATAAACAGGAAAAGACACATCAAAACAGCTGTAACAAGACTTATGCTGAGCCACGTCTCGACTCTTTCCACCTAAATCCTGTTTTTGACAAGCTGTCACTTAATAAATCCTCAACAAATCCCACACAATCTGACGGAAACACAGCACAATATTACTGGGGAAAAAAACAACTGACTGAAAACAGTTACCTAGATGACACTTAAAGAACAGTAACTATAGCAGAATACTGAACTGACCAGTTTCCTGTTGCTGTAAGTGTAGTGATAGTCATTAGTTGCAAGTTGCAAGACCTTCCATGATTTTTTAATTGTAAACCTGAATTGCTTTAGTATTCTGCTTGTGAGCAGCTCTTAAAAAAGATTTCACAACCGCTTGGTTGGTTGCAAGTCATTTTTTACAACTCATGGTTAACATACAGGATATGACCTAGAGAGGTGAATATGAAGACATAATTATTTCTCTTTCTATATTGTCTGAAATACTGTACATTCGTTTCTACTGCTTCTGTTACATTTTTGCAGGAACCAATCACAGACTGGCTTATCCACCTGGCACGCTATTGGTGGGTTTAACACGAAGACCGATAGAGAAGCGATGGGTCATTGCCCGTTGATCACGCCTCTTGTGGTCTGATTTGTTGAAGGACTATCCAATTGCGTACAGAGTCATTCAAATAATGCTCGTTTATCGCGCCTCTTGTACAGTAGTAAATACAGAGCAGGCTCCCCAGACCTATGTTCAATCTTAAATTGAGCTTGGTCTGGTGATTGCCAGACAAAAATGAAATCAAAAAGAAACCACAAATGTGTCTTTCCCCCCCCCAATACCATGATTAATGGGTAACACTTTACAACAAGTTTTCATTTGTTCATATTATTTGAGCAATACATTTGTTATTTTTCTGTTTTTGTTCACCTTTGTTAAAGTTATAAATAATAAATAAAGTTATAATAATAAAAAGACAGCTGTTCACTGCTCAATTAGTTCCTAGTGTTTTCACTAATTATAACAAATGCAACTTTTGATTTTAATTATGTATTAGTAAATGTTGAAATTAAGACTTGTAATAAATTAAGATTATGCTGTAGAAATTCAGTACAATATTAGTTACTGTTAACTAAACCATGTAATGTTAATGAAACCTTATTGTAAAGTGTCACCAAGTAATGTGATAAGCCGTCATAAGTGTGATGTGTGAGCATCTCTATTTAATGTAGGATATACAGATAATATATGAGTGTTTTGATAGGTCCTGTGTAATCCTGCAGCACAAAACTGCAGAGTTGACTATAATCAGGCAGAAAATAGAGTCCTGTAAAAGCTGTGATTTCATGCTTAAGGAGACACCGGAGGCCAAAAATAGAGCTGGTCAAAATCCACAAACATCCACACAAGCACAAAAAGAGGGTTAAAGTACAGTACAACAGGAAATAGTTGAACACACACCTGCTCAAACACACTAACACACACATCAAGAGAAGTCCCGCCAGAATGTGCGGCTGAATTTATAGAGTCATCTGGCAGATAAACAGTGACTTCGGTTGCATCAGGTGTGAATCACAGGCCTACAGGCAACACTGCTCACTGCGTCTCCATGACAACTTGCAGGTGACTCACCAACCTCTCTAGGTAAGGCTAAATCTGTTTCCACGACAACCCTAACCCTTTCCGCAGGAATGATGCCAGAGGAAAGAACTGCGGCAGGGGCCGTAGCATTCCAGTACAACAGGAATCTAACCAAACGCCACGACAAGAGGAGGAGGAGGAGGGTGCCATGGGACCTAATGTTCTGTGTTTGTCAAATCAATACAGCAAGTATTTATAATATAATATCATGTACTGCAATATAATACGAAAAGTAATGATCTGGGAATTAATTGGATTGTGAAGCATTTTCTGTTGTGATACCATTTAATAATAATTGTTATATTGTAAATTGAGTGGTTTGTGAGAAGTTCATAAATAGTTATACATAATTTGTATTATAATTATTCTAATAATTATAATATAAATTATCCATTAATAATGATTAGTGCTGTCAATCGATTAAAAAAAATTCTGTAATTGTTTTTTTATTTTTTGTACTGTAATAATTACAGTTACTCTCCAAATTAATGTAGAAACAACTTAAAGACAGTGTATTTTACATATTTGTTGTATATTTGTTGTAATGGCATCTGTTTATGAATGAAAACTAGTATCACTGATACTAAAACTGCTACTGATGTCTCGATGAATTATTTAAAAAAAATGTACATTAATGATAGACATTCAACACAACAGTATAATTCAAAGCTATATAAATTGTATAATTCATTAGGCTTTAAAATTATCATTTAAAATGATAGAATTTTTTATTTAAATTAACTTAAAACAAGCTTCACATAAACCCATTATTATAAATGCTATAATTACCGAAATGTTATAAAGTTCTGTTATAATACACAACTGGTGTATTATGCTGCTGTGACTTTAAGACCTGCCGCTACCGCACATGCGTCTCATTTTCTCAAAACTCTTGTTATTTAATTAATTTGAGACTGCTCTAATGAAAACCCTCGGCAAATATGCATTTTGGCCTAATTCTGCGTGTTATTGTTCGTTGAAGTGAGAACGAGAACTCTGAGTGCGCTGTCTTTCTGGCGCACATCTTTCTGTGCGTTGTGTGTGTGTCGGGACATTCACAGACAGCGCCTTCTCTTTTTCCGTGTTGTGCTTGAATAGTTTAAAAGCATTTACATAAATAAGAGCGTGATCATATAATTTAACGCTAGCCCAAGGATGACAGAAAAAACGGATGCAGCGTTAATTTTGTTAAATATTTTTTTGCGTGTTAAACTAAAGAAATAAATCACATGTAAATGTCAATTTTGATAGCACTAATAATGATTAGTTATAAATAATAATAGTAATAATAATAATTATTATTGTACAATGCTTCACAATCCAATCAATTCCAAAAGAAAATAATAAATTCCTGCCCATGTTTCCTTATTGAGTATCTTGGAAATACGTCATATTGAAGAAAAATGGATTGCTAATGTTTAATGTTGACTTAATGAGATGCACAAATTATTTTTCTGATAAGTATAAATGCTGAGTTAGTGCGGAGATTATTTACCACAACTTTCTATCGATTGCTTTTGTTGCTAGCTTTCATTGTTTAGAAGTTACCAACCGTTACGAGGACAGGCGTGATGGAGCTGGATGTCCAGAGAGCAGGGTTTGCGTGTGACAGCTGTAGCCACTGACTCGTAAGGGTTGTCCTCATCCTCTGGTAAAAACACGTCCAGTGATGGAGAATGGGCAATTTCACCACATCGCTTGTCCTGCACAAACAGCATAACAGAAACAAGAGTCTTTAGATACAGACAGACAGATAGACCAAAAGACTGATAGACCAACAGATAGTCAGACATTTTCTTGAAAAAAAAATTCAAAGTGTCAAAAAGACACTGCAACCAATTGAGAGTTTCTCCCCATGAAGACAAACCATTCTGTCTCAAGCGCACAATGGCAGGGATAAACAGCCACCCATGACACCCTGCTCCATCATCTTCAGTGAAACACTGCCATCACCTCCTGCTGCCTGTTTGTCTTCATGGGTGCAACACGGCAGGCGTGTGAGGGCAACCATCCCTCAAAGTAAACATAGCACAAGCCAAGCTGCCCCCATTGTCATCGCACTTATTTCCCATGAACCCCATCGATTTCTTCTCAGATGACTATTACTCTACCTGTCAGGCCCAAATCCTGCATCACCCAGACAGCATAAGACACATCCATCATGCACCAGGCACAGGGGAAAGGGTGATTTATCACATGGGATTGAAAGAAAGACCTTTGTCTCTCTCTCTGTTTCTCTCCTGATGATACAGCTGTTCAGTTAATTCCATATGGACACTCAAGATCAGGTCTTAGTTAAGACTAAATTAAATCCTCCTTCCAACATTCACTCTCCATTAATGTGTGTCCATGCAAAAATCATCCATGAAGGTAGATTGTCGTGGGTAAGTTTCTAGGGCATAGGTGGGTGCTAGGGAGTTTGCTATGGTTACTACAGTGTTGATACGATACTAGGGGTGTGCAGCAGAGCCAGACTGGGGGTCTTTCCCGCTCCTTTTTAATTTACAAAGGAACTTTGTGTACTGAGTTATGTCAGAACAATCAACCATATAAGAGGACTTGGACTCTATAAATAGCCGATTAGAGAACATGCAAGATGAAAGAAAATAATCAGTGGCTGAAAATTGCTAAAACAACTTTTACTATGGATATAATTGCAAATCTAAATGAATTATATAGAATACATAAATGCATAAATGTATCCGAGAGTGAGACAGAGCGATGTCATGTAGCCACTCATATCGTACAAGGTTTAAAATATGCGCTTGACAGAAAACCGGTTTCTGAATAACGTGCAGAGAGGCAATGTCTGATTTGCAACTGTGCTGTGCTTATTTAATTAATTTGTGTATCATATATTATAACATTTAAATAATTTAAATAGACATGATGAATAGAGGAAAATGTGTATGATGTAGTATTTCAGTTGATATAACTCTTTCCCAGTTATGATTTCTGAGAAACGCAGAGAAGGCAACACATCTACTGCACTGTAAAAAAATAATAATAAATTATTTATATATATATATATATATATATATATATATATATATATATATATATATATATATATATATATATATAAATAATAATAAATTATTTATATATATATATATATATATATATATACCTTTTTATCTTTTGTCAAATTAATTAGTTAATTAATATGGTTCAGATAAAAATATTTTGAGTTTATATTTATTAAAAGCTCCAAGCTCCTTCATTGTATTAACTAAATGTTTTCATTTAAATGAACTCAGAAATTAATGCATTTTAAGGCAACCAGGTAACTTACTTTTTTAAGTTAAACCAACAATACTTTTCTCAGTGTGTAGACCTTCGCTCATTTAATTCATAGAGGTTAAACTCATTCACTTTACACACCCATTATTGAGTAATTTGTTTAGATATTTATGTATAATATCACACTGGCTCAGTCTACAAAATATTTTTTCTATTATTTGGCAGAAATCGTTATTCATTGTGAAGCCATTATCTGTGCCTTTTTAAATAAGTTATTCAGTCAGATCCCTACTATAGAGTAGGGTGTTCACTGTGTTTAATAGGCTGTTGCTTGGCGGTTAGAGCATTTCTTGGTGATTGTGAGTAGTGCTTGCTCAAAGTCATCTCCATAATGCTAGGGAGTTTTTTATAGGTGGTTGCCATGGTGTTACTAGGGTGTTCAGTGTGGTTGGGTACTGTGGTTGTTGTTTCACAACTATTATTTTTTTACATTGTGGTGCTTGCAAAATTTGCCTCCACTACTCAAGTTTTCTGGGTGGTGGTTAGGTGTTTGCTTACTGGTCGAAGTCAAAAAGTCCACAGTGAACGGCAGGCTACATACTGATGTTTAAAACGTGTGGTTAAAAATGTGCCTTAGCAAAGCTTCGCCGCATTGATCATATCTGTGTAAGCCTTCTCCTCTTTTCCCACTTCCTCTAATGATCGTTTTACCCTCTCTTTCCATTTGAGCCACACTGAATAAAGCTCCAGTCAGAAAGAACAGAGGCCCTCCAGAGAGCCGCACTGCGAAATCAACAGAGAGAATAACAGAGAGGTGCGAAAGAGAGAAAAACAGAGAGCGATCAAAGCTGCGTTCACAAGAACTTATACGTTTGGACTTTCTGTGTCAGTTTAAATAGCATGGCGGGGCGGGGCGGGACAGAGGGGTCGGGCACACGCCGAGGAAAATACTGAGAGAGCAGGAAAGTGGGGAAATGCATGGGCTTTGAATCAGTGGTTTCCTGCATCGTACGCTAACATGCACACGCTTACACAGGAAACTACCAACTGGCCAAATAGAAAGAGAAAAAAAACGACAGAAAAGATTTTAGTTATACTGCTGGTGAAATAATATGACTATACAGTATCGTTTTTAATAACCTATCCCTTAACCTGGAAGAAAATTATGTTTTTTTAAATTAAATTATATTTTTTAAATAAACAAATAATTCATAAATACCTTTATATTTAATAAACAACCTAATATTGGTAATATCATGAATAATACTAATCGTGATCATAAAAATCTAAAATAATTAAATAAATAATTTTTATAATTCTGTTGATAATTATTTAAAAATATATATATTTGTGTTTTATCAGATTTAGATCAAGTTTGTCCCAAATCTATAAGCACGTACACACACAAGAGTATACAGTACACACTTATGTTAAAGAAGTTCATTACCTGTTTATCTCTAGCAGATCCTTATTTCTTCACTCTGACTGAAATTTCAACTCTTCAGCGTACAGACAAAATGACCCCTCTGCGCCTGGCTGTCCGAGCACACTACAACTCTTGTTCTCTTTCTCTATCTCTCTCTGACAGCAGTCACAGGAACTTCTTTTTTTCTCTCAGAAAAGGAAGACTACAAAACAAACAAAAGCGGTTCAAGTCAGTAATTAGCGTGCTGATGTAGAGCTGCAAGTTGCTGGACTCGGACTCAAATAGGAAATCTACCCGGACGGCCCTCGGTCACGTCTGCAATCTTCAGCTGCACATGTGACTGGGGCCTGACAGACTTTACTGCTGGCTTAACTCTTGTCTTCCTCCCCTTCTCATTTTCTTCTTAAATCAGCTCTTTTCGCTTTATTCCCTTTGGTTTTCTTCACATTTATCCAGAGTTCTGTCACTTCTGTCTCTCGCTATTTTCTCAGTTGATACAGTATCTGATCTGGATGGCCACTGTCATTTCCTGTGCTTTTCTAATCTGAGCTCTGCATATTTTGGAGGAGGACCCCCACAGCATAAAAGGACCTCAGAGACCTTCTCAGAACAGATAGAGGGATTGATATAAAGAGCGAGAGGGAAGATAAGACTGGTCATGTGCTTTAGAGGAGGGCTTTGCATGCAGAGATGATACCAGCGGAGGGAAGGAAGGCTTACACAATTTCATTGCAATATGCTTCACGGCAATTCTTCATTATAAACTGAACAAACAATAAGCGGGAAAATGAAAGAACTACAAATAAATAACACCAGTATGATAAAGTAGCCTGTTCAAGACAGTCATTTTCTCACTAAAAGGCTTCCAGCCAAAATAATCTCATTCTCCCTGATATATAACGGACTTAGTGCAAGAGATGAGAGGAAACAGAGAGTTGGGGAAAGACGACAAAGGGAAAAAAAGACAAAATTTGCGCATTGAACAATGGCAATGATTTACAAACTTTCATAATAAAGCCTGACTAAAGTTGTTACCTTCTTCTATTAAACATCTTTGCAGATTTATAACCTGCTCCCAATGTAACTATGAACTTCAGCATGCCGGGTATGGAAACACAGAAGGGTACATCTGCAGGTCAAACCCCAAATGCTGAGAGGACTAGCAGTGGTTTAAGAACAGTATGGTAAGCGAGTCAGACTGGTAACCCAAAGGTTGCGGTCTCAAAATTTGCAGGAAATGACTAAGGTGGCCCTGAGCAAGACACCTAACCCCCAACATGTCACAGCAAAAATGGCTGCTCACTGTTCTGGGTATGTATGTGTGTCGGTTGTTTGCAGTGTGTGTTCACTACTTGGACAAACTCGGATGGATTGAATGCAGTGGACAAATTCCGTTACAATACTTGGCCTTCACATGTCACTTAGAAATTTAAGACTAGACTCACAAATATGTTCTCAAATTAACATTTTGCCAAACCTGTCATTGATTATTGGATTGAGAACATTGACTGTTATATAAAACAGCATTTTGAAATATTCAGTTGAAAATAAATCTATATTGTAGCGTGAAAATATTTTTTCCTGGTATATTCCTGCAAATAGCACAGACTATTGTGTCATTTGCAGCATCATACATTAGACAGTCTCTCTGTAACAGTATTTGTCACAAAATAGTGTCAAAATTCGTCAAGGTCCATCATTATGCTTATCATTATCATTATACCCAAAATTTGGGTTTTCTAGAATCTAGCACACCCAATTAAGTCACTTGGGTATCGCAGTTTTCTACCATGCATTGATGTATTTCCTATTAAAACAAAAAATTATTGAATAATTGAAGGAATAAACAACATCCAGTAAGCTTTAGGTTTATTTTAGATTTATTGTGAACTTTTAAGCTGGCTTCAAAGCTAAAATGGATAAAATATATGGATAAATAAAATAAAATAAAATAAAATAAAAACCCATATGGATGGCTTCAAAGCGACAGCAATGGTCATGGACCAAAAGCCAAAATTTTATTTTTGGCTAAAGTAAAATTTTCCTCAGAGTTAAAATGCTAAAATTATATTTTGCGACTTAGGGTGCTTTCACACCTGCCTCATTTAGTTCGGTTGAATCGTACTAGAGTTCGTTTCCCTCTTTGGTGCGGTTCGTTTGGTGAGGTCTGAAAGCAGCAATCGCACTCGGGTGCGCACCAAAAGCGGACCAAACAAGCGTACCGAGACCTCCTTGAAGAGGTGGTCTCGGTACGATTTCAAACAAACTCTGGAGCGGTTTGTTTGTGGTGAGAACGTGATCCGACCTCGAACAGAACCAACTGCAAAAGTACTGATCATTTTTGGACTGAACCAGCTGCCGTAGTTAGCTGCGCTGACATTGTGTGCATGATATTATTACCTGATAGATCGTTGGCAATATTTTCGGAAGATGGAAGTATGTCAAGAGTTAATAATTAATGCACGCCTCCGCTTGAAGTGACGAGTGATGCGCGCTCGCCGTCTGCAGTGCATTAGAACGTTGTTTTCTGTGTGGTAAATAGACAGAGTGTAGTAGATTATGGCCAGGGACAAAACTGGCCCGCGCAGTCGTCTCCATAGTGTTATTATAGTTTGCTGGCTTAGCCTCTTCTGTTGGAATTTTCCCACACGTAAATTCTGACCAATCGAAAAGCAGTTTAGGAAATACGCCATGGCCAATGAGTGATGTGGATGTTGTCACGTGCCTGCGTTTTGGTTCGTTTCAAAGCAATCAGTGTGGTGTGAAAAGGAACCAAAAAATCTGAAAAATGCAACAATGTATAATTGTTTGCCCTTGATTCGGACCAAATGAACCGAACTAGAGATGTGAAAGCACCCTTACTAATCAGTTGAACTAAGGGTGGGGCACTCTCATTGCAGAGATCCTCTGATTGGACCAAAATCTGTCCCGTGCAGGATGAGTCATCAATAGTTTTATTCCCGGATGGGAAACTGGCATTAACTTAAAAAAAAAAAAAAAGTTAACTTATAAATGAGAGAGTGATGAGAAAGTGACAATGTGCAAAAAGCAGGACAAAGTAGGAAAAAATTAAGCTAGTCAACCACACAAAGTCGCGGATGAGCGAATAGTCCATAAAGGGCCAGTAGGGAGACCGGAGGCATTTTGAGCTTTGAGTCCTCCTGAGAGCTTTCTTATGCAGGAAAAACCGTCAACACCTTATCATGCACAGCCTGTACAGTCTCAGAGAAGTTAACATTCATTAGTTCCCCTAATTATCTCTCAGCACCTAGGAGGAAGTGCGGAAACCTTCTCGGTAGATGAAGCCACTGTCGGGGTTCTGAGATTTTAAACATGAGTCACGGATATACAAAAGAGATTATGCCACATGTGGGAGAGGAGGAGCAGGACGATGAAGATTAAAACAAATATGATGGAGGAAACATTTAACGCGATCACTCGAGGGAGCCTGCTGCTTTAGAATAACTAAGGCTTTCCTTTATATTATTACAGAGTAACAAAAGCACCCATGTGAGTAATCCGAGCACTTAACAACGATGATTTCCAACGTGGAGAGTCAGAGACTGCGTCAAAGCTCACAGAGAACCGCAGGAGCTATGATGGTGGTCTTTCATTCAATTTTAATGCCACACAAAATTGGTATCAAGAGAACTGGACAAACAAGGATGGGAACAAAGCATATGAGAAAATGTTATTGTGCTTGTCGCTTGGTGGTAAATAACTTTTATTACTGAAATTGCTTCTTAAACAAGTGAATATTTCTATAAATCCTTCATTAATAAGGCGTTCGAGTTGAATCCAGTATGAAGGCAGTATATTTATATGCAATAAAGCCCGTTCTCGCTCCATCTCTTGTATTTGACTTTAAACAGCTCATAAAATACGACCAGTCGTTTAGGATTCTTATCCAAGCACTGTTTTCAGACTGATCTATTAAACACAGTGAGCGACTCCTAAATCACCCTGGGCAGTCAGTGAGACCATAAGTTTCCTCTAATACAAACACTCACACACACATAAAGCCATTCCGCTTAATTACAATGGAAAATACAATGAAAAACTTTACTTCCCGGAGCACTTAATTAGCTGTAATTAGTGGCTTTTGTAAGAGCACAAAGTCATCGAGCTGGACAAGCCCAACCAAATTACTCCTATACAAGCAATGAAATGCCATAATTTAGCCATAATCGAATGCTTTATGCAAACTGAGGATAACAATAGATGAAATTATCAGGACAACAACAAGCAAACGCCCTTCCAGGCGATCAGTAGTGCAGTATAAATTATATAAGCTGCCATTAAAAAGTTTGGGGTTGGTATGATTTTTTTGAACACAGTAATATGGTGAAATATTACAATTTAGTTTTCAATTATAATAGATTTTAAAATGTCTCTGAAAAAGTTTGGGGGGTAAAATGTGTGTTATTTTGGCAAGGGTGCCTGCTAAAATTAGCATTCCTTGGTCTATATGTCACATTATTGAGGTCGCTTCAACCCGCAGACATGGAAAAAAACCCTCGGGAAAACCGCAGACTTGGCAACACTTAGACTTAGTTCTGTTGACATTTGACAACTAACGGTATGCGTGGCTCCGTTGCTCTGATTGGTTGTAGGTCTATGTTGATGTCTTTGCTGGTTCGGCTTAAACATGCCCCAGAAATACAGCCAACTTTTGGTGAAAATCGTGAAACATTTTTTTTTCAGTATTCTTTGATGAACAGAACCTTCAAAAGAACAGCATTACTGTAATTGAAATCAGTTTTTTGTAACATTTTAACAGTGTCTTTACGGTCATTTTTTATCTTTTTTTAATCACTCTTTGCTGAAAAAAAGTATTAATAAAGAAAAATAAATATTTTTAACCATAATGTATATATAAATATATTATATAAATAATACAATGTATAATAAAATATGCTTATTACTATAATCATAGTTGAATATTACCTATAATTTCCTTTCTAAGAAATACTTTCTTTATGAAAAATAAACAAAATCCCTTAGCTTAAAGAATGTAGTGTATTAAAGGGAAGCTAATGCTGTCAAGCTTTCTGACTTATTTATAGTGTTAAAAAGTTGGACTCTCATGCTAAATTCAAAATGAGTTTAACGTATGGAGTATTTCTGTGCCAAATACACTCATTCAGGATTCTGAAAGTTTTTTTTCCCCCGATTATGGCCCTTCATGAAGTTATAAAAGGCAGAATTCCTTGTATACTAGTGTAAGAGCGTCAACATTGACAGCGGCAGCGCTGTCATTTTGTTTTTAGACCACAAAATCAACAGTGTCACTAAAGAAATGTGTTTTTGGTTGTGAGGGAAAGATAGCCTTGTTCAGCTTCCCAAATAACCCAGCGTTAAGGAAACAGTGGATGCAGTGTGTTTCTGCAAGTGTGTTTGTTCACGAAACCACAGGCGGTGAGTGAAACTGCATCAAATGTATGTGCAATCGGCACGTAAGTGCATATAATATTAACAACATGAACGTATAGTGAACCGAAAGTTATCCAGGGAGTGTGTGTGCTCGAGATTCTTTAGCTCCGCCCACTCCACGCCTTTAAGAGTTCGCCTATTTTTGGAAAGACTCTGTACAGCGCATCTGTCTTTTATAAATATGATAAAACTAAAGACTCTTCAGACATATGAAGGTAATACTATTCTATAGGTACTCAAGATTAACATGAGATTGGCAGAAACTGTGTGTGTTATGCCCCCTTTAATGTAAAAAATAAACATTCATAAATCTTTATCACTAAGTGAGCTTCAACCCCACACAGAGCACTTTTTGGTTATTTGCAGTTCAATTATATTTCAGTCCTAATCTAAAACTGGTATTTTCCAGGGTGCCAAAACAATCTGGAAATGTCACAACAGAATGTCTGCTTGTAAACAGTAATTTTATCTACAGAAAAAAAACATTGCAAAGCAGATGCTACAGATGGGAACGCTTACCCTGATCTGAAATCACAAGACATTTTCAGCATAAACATTAAAAGCACGCTTGCTGACTGCAGCACTTGGATTAGAGGCGGAGTGAAAAAGTGTAGAAACAAACAACGCGAATGCACAGACCCAGGTTTTAAATACACAAATGTGTGATGTGACAAAAAAAACTGATAGTGGAAACAAGAATGGATAGAAAAATAAAAAAAGAGAGGCAGAGGAATGCTGGAGAGCAGCTTGAATGAGAAAGCAGTGGCTGATACCCAGTCTCTCTCTCTCTCTCTCTCTCTCTCTCTCTCTCTCTCCGTCTCTGGATGTTATTGCGCAGTGCTGTGACGCATCTGTTTTGATGGAGACTCAGATCTGTCAATTGAGAAGTGGGTGGATATCCCACGCCTTGCACTTTATGAATTCTATGTCTCCTAGCAACTACTGGAACCCTTCGGAAACCGTGTGCATCTCTCTCCCTGCGGAGGAGAGCCAGTGACGGAGTTCGGGATTGGCTTGCGGGTGCAGAAGTATGACTCGCAGTCCAAGGAACCCCAACTTGGAGCTGGAGTCTCCCCTCCCCCAGCATGCTGGCACCTTCACTATCCCTGTTTCCATGGTAGCGGGAGGTCTCCTCACATGGCGCAGGTGGGCGGATCAGCGTGTGACACGATTACACTTCCTGTGGGATAATTAGACTTCCTGTCTGAGGGACGGGAATCCCTCTTGCTCATTCTAGCATTATGAAAGACTCCTAAACATCAATCCACCCAACATTTCCACATCCATCTTTTTATCCACAATCAGAATTAAAGATAAAAAGAACATATCTTTTTATACCAGGAGGTCTTTGAAGATCTTTGAGGTTAGTTGGCTAAAATTTCCATAACAACATGCCACAAATTACATACCTGATGTATCTAGCATTTGGCCATAAGAAAGAATGTAAATAAATGAATATGAATATAAAACTTAACAAATTAAAACAATCTAAGAATTATAAAATTAAAAAAGTATACATCATAAAGTATGCAAATACATTAAATAAAAATAATAGATAAATAAATAAATAAAATTATATATTTAAAATATAATATAAAACATAAAATATTTGTATATTTAAAATATTGTATTTTATATTATATTCTTTTAATAGTTTATTTATTTATTTATGGATTTACATAAATTAAACTACAAAAAATTAAGAATGCATCATTAAGCATGTAAAGGTAGATCAATGAAATGGATAAATTCAATAAGAATTAATTAAATAATTAATTAATTATATTAAATATTTTTAATATATATTATTGACAACTTACCAAATTATTGGTTTCAGTGACTACTTTATGATCATGTATTATTTTTAAAAGTAATGTGTTACGTTACTTTTCAGTTACTTTTCCTCACCTGGGTAGTATGATTTTTATTAACAATTTTTTTTTTTTTTTTTTTTTTGACAAATGTAAAGGCCCTTTCACACAAGTGAAATGAATTAGCCTCGGGCTGAAGAAAATGCAAATGCACACCTGTACAGTAAAGGGCGAAGTTAAAATAAAAAGAAGAATTGGATTGAAACACGTGATGTTTAAAGGGGGGGTGAAACACTCAGTTTCAGTCAGTGTCATGTCAATCTTGAGTACCTATAGAGTAGCATTGCATCCTGCATATCTCCGAAAAGTCTTAATTTTTTTTATAATTATATAAGAAAGATGCGCTGTTCCGAGTCTTTCCGAAAAAAGCAGAGCGGGTGGGGGCGTGTCGTGTGAGCGGAGCTAAATAATGACGTGTGCTCGCAGCTGCTATTGTGTTGAGTCGAGTGCGTCGTAAAGCTGTGTCATCCCTAACAGCGGGAAAAAAACTTTATTCAAAATAAAAATATGGCTTTTAATCAGATACAGCCATACATCTATGATCCGGAATCAGACCCAGAGGCTGCAGTTGAACAGGAGCAGCAGCAAAAACGACTAGAGCAGGACGTCTCTATGTGGTACAAGTTATACACTAACTATATAATATGCTTAGCGGCTTGTGTTATTTACATATTTATACTTGAATTATATCGTCGTATTTTTGTCTTTGAAGGTGTACATGTGGGAAGTGCAGTTGTGCACGTGTGTTTGTGTGTTTACGCATGGTTTGTGTAGACAGTAAGCGGACTGGTTTTGCACGGCAGGTTAAGTTAGTGTTTACATAGAAAGACACGGAATAGTAGCGCATTTGAATGAAGAAGCGCGCTTATTTAGTTCAACATATTTCCCCCCTCTTTGTGTATTGTTGTTTGGAGTGCTTTTACAATACACAAACATAAAGTTACACATATAGTGGCCAGCTAAAAACATAAAGTTACACATATAGTGGCCAGTGGCCAAATGTACACACACTACACATCGCATGCTCCATTGATCAATTAACAATACGTGATCATGTTTGGGCTACTTGATGAGCATAGGCAAAAACACAGACATTTGAAGCAGTCTTACTCACAGCCTGCGGTTCTAACGTTGGGACCTTTATCGTTGGGACTGCTCCATCCTTCAGCATTAGGCGATCGGAAAATCCGGCGTCGAGCTGGGCCTTGTTTATGAAACAGTCGGCACCGAAATGCAGCGAACAGATATAAACATTCGCGCAACTCAGTTGCTGATCCGGAAAAGCAAATTACATCCACTGTTGCCTTAACGCGGGGTTTTTGGGGAATCTGTGCAGGACTGTCTTGGTCTGGCAACCAAAAACGCACTTTTTTGGTGACATTGTTATGTGCACATCACCTGTTTAGCATCCTACAAGCCAGCGCTTTGATGGGCGTAGCCTGTTACTTTCGCTCTCTCCCTCGCTCTCTCTCACGCGCTTCCGGTAGAATTGTCCGTAAGGCCCATACAAGGAAATTCCGCCCCCATTAACGTCAAAGGGGACGCATGATCTCAAAAAACTTGCCGAAACTTATGACTAACCGGAAGTAGTATTTTTGACAAAGAAATACTCCCATCAAACGTCCACCTTAACTTTTGAAACTTTGTCTATGTTTAGTATGGGATTCCAAGTCTTTAACAGTGTAAAAAGATCAGTATGCATGAAACAGCATTTCACCCCCCCTTTAAGTAAATACATGTTTTGCTTTTTCGTATGGTTGAAGGTCAGATTCGGATCATTGAAGGTCAGCAGCAAAGACATTGGTTAATATAGTGAGATTACATACATAAAGTATATTTTTGTGTTATTTAACATAGTTAATTATTGCAGGTTTGCTTTATTTTCTGAGTTTGCTGTTGCACTGTTTTTATTAATTTACTGAATCTGTTTTTGTGAAAGTGAGAAAAAAAAAAATATAATAACCATCATGTTTACACCGTGCACACAATGCTTGTGCACTTACTTCTGATTTCTCCCAACATGGGGGACAGGAAAGCTGTCAGTCAATAAATGGGAAAGCAAAGTTACCTGCATTACTTATTTGAAAAAGTAACCTAATTTTAAACTTAAAATAGTAATCTGATTATGTAACTTGTGATTTCTGTTTTTTCCTTTTACAAATTCTTTATCCACTAAGGAGTCTGTAGCTGCATTGTAAGGAAAGGAAGTGTGATACCGTGTACCTGAGAAAAGCCGAGGTTTCTGCAGCCGTTGCAAGGAGTGAGCGCCTCCCACAGGCCTGATGGTCCGCAGCTCTTTTCCTCTTCTTCCAACGCTGGGGGCAACGGGGGAGTGGGCCGCTACAGCCATGGGGAGAGAGATACATGCGATTACATACAGTCAACAGTAGTACACACAGGCTGAGGTACAGATACTGATCTCAGCTGATGCCAACATAGCACAAGGTTAAGATAAGACAGAGACGAGAGAAACGAATGGGAAAAATCCTAACACTGCTTGCTATATGCTAGCCTGGCAAGCCAGACCCACATCAAGATGTTTGGTCTGGAAACTCACCATAGACAGATAGATTATACTTTCTAGAGTCAAATAAGCTAAATTTTGACTAAACTTTTGTTAGATTTTTTGTTTTGATTGTTTTGATTTGTTTGATTCTTTATTAAAACAAGCTTAACAAATTGTTTTGGACATTCCTCATTCAAGTAGATAAGAACCGTTCTATACAGAGCCCCAAACGCAAGTGTGTCCAAACTCAGTCCTAGAGGGCCACTTTCCTGCAGAGTTGAGCTCCAATTTGCCTCAACACTTTAACCAACTTGTTCACCCAAAAAAAAAAAAAACACACTTTGTGTTCTTTGCGAGTGAACACAAAGTTTCACGGGGAATGCAAACATTTTGCAAGAGAACTCGAGACTTCGCTGATGAACACAAAACATATGCGAGATAACACAAAAGCATTGACAAATAGGTTTTCCTCCCATCAATTTTTTTTCTTTCACCATGCATGTTCTTTTACGGGCTCTATAGTTCTGTACAAATGTGAACTGATGTGTCTTGCTCTCTGTGTTTCACTTTAAAGTCCAACATGAACACTTGCTTTGCTTGTCTGTGACTTTTAGAGGACTCGTAAAATGATTCAGGATGTAAAATGGACAATCGTTTGACTCGCAATTCTGTCTGATTGTTTTGCTAGAAGCTGGAGGGGCTTTTGTAGCTCCAGAACTCATGTAGAAACACATTCCTAGTTGTGTTGAGCCACAAAATATACAAATATATAAATAAATAAAATATACAAGTATCATATATAAAGAGGATATGTATTTAATTTGTATATGATACTAGTATATGAAAAAATGATCTTTTGGTTTAAATATTTGCTTTCCCTGAATTTATTCCCAGGAAAGGTTTAGTTTTTTAGAATAAACTAAAAAAAGGTAAATGTGTACCATTCAAATGGAATGTAAGTTGCTCCAGATAAAAGCATCTGCCAAATGCATAAATGTAAGGCCGTTAAAGCGCATTTGTTTTCTTTTATGTAACAGGGTCTTTATTTGTTACAATGTTTTTTCTTCTTGGTTCGGTTCGCTTTCCCAAGGGAACCTTTCAAAGCGTACCAAAATGTGTTCACGCAAGTCAAGTACAACTGGCCACTTACTGGTCAGAGTTTCCTCCACGTCATTCATCAAGATGATTGACAAGTTCCTTCCATGAGCATATTGTAGCTTTATTTGTAACTGTAACACTATACGAATGTAGCCGTGATTCCCGCTTTTAAAGGTGTCATGAACTTAATTTTTTTATACTGTTGTCTGAGGTCAACGAATGACGTTTATATGGTTTTTACATTCAAAAACATCATAATTAATAAGTAATAGGCTATTTTCTACACTGGTTTTGAGGCTCTCTCCAAAACGCTCGGTTTTGATGGACTTGGAAGTAAACGCCCATGGCTAGGATTGGAGAAGATTTTCATATTTAATGAGCTTCTGCTCCCGTCAGTTCTCATGAAGGAGGCCGCTTGGTCTCAAAGCGTATTTATCAAACAAACCTAGTGATATATCTCTCATCTACCCGCGACTGTTTTATTTTTTTATTACTTGGCCCGCTTGATCGGTGGATATAAGCACGAACGTCTCACACACACGCGGAGATCAAGATCTTCAAACCCAACGGAGATCAAGAAATGAATGTTATTTCACTATTTAAGATTCACCGGCCTGCCGACAGGCTTATGTTTTGGTAGCCCATCTGGAAAACACATAGCCCCGAGCCGGGACTTTGCGAGCCCTGGGAGTCTGAACCCGAATCGCAATGAACCAACAAATAAGGGATTCTCCAGCCTGTGACAGTGTGCTGGTATGCTCTGTTAGACACGTCACGTAAGTTACACATAATCAATACGATATGTAACAATGCCATACTATCGCATATAAAAAACATGTTTTACTCACATAAGTGTGCTGCACCATTCCTGTCGTATCCAATATAGAAGAAACAGCATTGTGTTTTAATCTCAATATGTCTGCAAATCCAGTGTCGACCTGTCTTGTTTACAAACAATTATCTCGCTATCTTATTGCTCGGAAACACGATCAGTTTAGCTCCACGAGTCGGTGGGCGGGGCTACAGAAGCAGCATAAACAATGAGGCGTTGTTTTACCTTTCTAATACGTCATTGATTTGAGAGCCTCGTTTTCTGGGCCTGGTGTCTATAAAAGGAAGTTTTCAGTTCTGAAACTAAAAGGATATTCTTATATTACCATGACATTTTATATATCAAAGGCTCAAGGGAAAGTTGATTTCTCACTTCATCACACCTTTAATGTGATTCATCTGTATTAATACTGCAGCAAATTCAAAACAGGTTGGTCTGGATCTCCCAGTGCTGTCTAGAGGTTAACAGTGTCAAGACACCTGCAAACACTATACGGATGTTTTAATGCAACTAGAGCAGGAATCAAGGCTTCATCGGGTCAGGATTCTAGCACAGAGAAGCGCAATTACACATTTTAAGATGAAGAGGTGCTTTTGGTTTTCAACTGTGATAAATAATGTGCTCTGCTTTTTAAATAGCACATTTGCCGTTATGAATTATGATGCCGTTTGGTTTGTCGGTCCATTGGGTCGGATTGCTTTCACAACTTAAGCGAACCGCCCCAGAGTTCATTTGCGATCGGGCTGAGTCCACGTCGTTCAGGTGGTCTCAGAGCGATTGTTTTGGGGGGTGATCCAAGCGCGATTGCTGTGTTAACATATGCCTAAATGAACCGACACAAGGGAGAGAACGCACCAGGTTCCGAAAACAAACGTTCAGGTTTGAAAGCACCCACCCTAAATATGCAAGGGAAAAACAGCTAAATAATTCCTTTGACATAAGCATTTCATTTTTAATTAGCTAGTGCTAGGTTTAAATGAAAATAGTTTCCCTTTTATAGATGCTGGAAACAACACCGACCCCTTCCTTCAAAGTCTTGGGAGTTTTTGACATGTGACTGGAATCGATCGAAAGACTGTTTGTGTGCGTGCGTGTCTTTGCTTGTTTATCTGCGCTCTGCAGACTTAGATTGATTGACCCGACACAACATGTTTAATTGTATCGATCAAACAAACACGGGAGAAATCCGTGATCCAGTGTCACTGTGGCAGATCTCCAGCAAGTAACCACTGCATAACGTTCAATTGCACGCTTCCCTAATGCACAGTTCATCTGTCCCGTGCTTAAAGTAAACTTCACTCCCTCAGCCAGCAATGTGATGAAGGCACATTAAAAATAAGATTCTGTTTGTGTTAAATAACATCAGTGATTAAATCTGGGGCTGATTCAGAGCTATGAATACGTATTTATGAGATTATATAAATTGAAAGGATACCCAGCACTGCACCCAGTGTTTAGTTCTGTGTTCCCTCTGCTGGCCAGCGTTAGGTACAGCATCAACAGTGAACAGCTCATTAGGACATCTCGAATCTTGATATTAAGCAATTGATGTGACTGAGTTTCTTGGAAAACTGAAATATTTTTGATATTTTAGAGGGACGTATTCAGATTAAATGCTTCAAATCATTGGGTAAAACCTGTTTAAAATCGGCAAAAAAATTAAACGCCATGTACTGCACTGTATTTTCTTCTCAAGCACACCTTGTTTATTCGCGTGAGAGTGCCGTTCCGTTCCTCGTCAGACAGCCGCCCACTGCCGAAGCTCTCCATGGACTGAGAGTGAGAAGAGATGGTCTGACACAGCTCCTCAAAGGAGCAATCCTTATCACGGCAGATCTTTATTTCATTCAGCAACTTGGACAACTCTCCTGTTACTGCATCATCTACAAAGGGAATGAGAAAGAGGGGTATATGAATTTAATGGTGAAACAGAGGAATTAAAAAATTCTTATCAGTGGATATAGCAGTACAATATGTTTCTATACTTTATTCTTTTTTATTTACATTTAATTGTTTTTGCTTTATTAATTAAAATTAATTTTATTTTATATTACATTCTGCTACTGATATTGAATTTTATTTATTAGATTTACTTACAAATAACTGTGTACAATTGTGCAAACACTTCAGCAATACAAAATACAGTTGTCATGTCAAAATAGCACAATATAATAAATACTTTTAATTGTATTTATTAATGGACTGTATCATACTACCAAAAGCATATCAAATTTCTCTGTAAGGCCTTTTAAATAAATGTTTACGTACAGAGCATTCATCATGAGAGCCGACCTATTTATTTTTATTCTCTTGTCTGTTTTTCAATATTTAATCTGGGACAAATGCTTGTTTTCTGGCAGCGGCTCAGTGTGCTGATGTGTACTAACAGTCATTTTGTGGTTGGCAGACTCTCGGATTCACCTGTGATCTTTACCAAAATATTACCCCGGCTGGAACAAAGTCGCACATCCAGCAGGAATTTAGAGCACAAAGGGAACGAGTGAGACTGTGCTGCGCTACAACTGGCCACTAGGGGCGCTAGTGACTGCACTTTCATTATACTGAACATACACACTACTTAAAACATATACTCATTTGTGTCACTATTTGTGTTCCTGTTATGAAAATACTAAGCAAAATAAGATTATTTTGAATTAAAAACAATGTTTAAGTTATTTATGCGTTCAAACATAGGATTAAACTAAAATATTTGCCAGAAAAAAAGCAAAGCAGCAGAAAATGTGTTGTAATACTATCCCTTGACCACTGGGTGTCACACTGCACACTAAAATGCATGAAAGAGACAGCACGTGATGAGCCATGTTGCTTTTTTACATGATCATTTCATGTGTTAAAACAGAGTATTTAGCTATTCTATTATAGCTAGTTCATTAGATGTAATTATTGCAGGATGTTTTTTATTTGAATGCATTGAAGTTTTCACTGATCTGACAATCACATACTTTTATGCCGCAGAGACGGGGAGGGCACAGGTGAGGGTATTGATGTGCGTGGTGTTGGTGTTGGGCGCTGACGTGCTAAATCTTCGTGGAAATTCCCTCTGTCACAATCTGACATCATATAATCTAGAGAGACAGAGATAAATTAATTTATAGTGCACAGGTAAACACAACCACAAAAGTAGTGAGATGTGCCAGTTTGCTCAGTTTTAGGACAGAGTTAAGTCCACATAAAGGGAGTTGAAAAGTCAAAATAGACAACATTTTAATTATTATTCTTTTTTTAAGCACTTTAGGTTGGTGAAAACCAAAATGTTGTCCTGTAATTGTAGCTCTAAACAACTATAGGCTGCACAAGCCACATGATAACCATGAAAACAACAATAGTTTCAGAGACCCGTCAAAGACTGTAGATTATAAAACCACAGCAAGCGTGAGTTTGAGATTCCTTCATGCTGGGGAATCTGGTTCGTTGACCACACAGAGGCAGGGAGGAGAGCTTTAATGTTGCCTCTGTTCTGTAGGATGAAGGGTGATTTAGACTTCACATATGTCCAAAGGAGACATTTTCGAGCAGTTACAGGAGTCCTAAACTCCCAAGTCTGCATTTCACAACCCTCAGAAATGTATAACAGTGGATGGAAACAACAAGAGAGCTAAAATAAATGTAATTTCAAAACCAGATAACCACATATTCTTTTACGAGGGTGAGGTTTTGAAAGCAGAGATGGAGCATTGGGTTCAAATACCCATCGCCTTTTGTTCTGTGTGATAAACTCAGCTGGAAGGAATGAGATTAGTTGGATCAGTACATGAATAATTCCAATATATTACAATGGCCTAAAGTAGTAATAATGTGTATAACAAAAGTAATAAACATGTAATAAGTCTAAGATCTCATACATACCTCAACAAAATGAGCGAAGACTCATGATGGTATTTGTAGTTGTTTTTTTGGGCCTAAAGTAAGTTAAGGAATGAGGATTTCTCACACACACCAAACAACCATTGTTCTCAATCTAAAACAAACTTCCTGTAACGAACTTTATCAATCTGCAAGCATCCGCCTTCTGATCTCCACCAGGAACACGCTCCCTCATCAGCTTGCGCACGTGTCTGTGAGTTTGCTTGTGTGTTCAAGGGTTTTATTGGCTTTTTAAAAGTTTTAATGTGTGTGCGTGTGAGTCTGGGAAACACTTTACCATGTATGAGAGAAGCAATTTGTTGTGATTTCTGAGACGGATGTTCTCTCAGTATGTCTAGAGCAGTTCTTCCCTGGCAATCTCTGATGTTGGCATCAATCCCTGAGAAAAAAAGAAAGAAAAGGGAAAAAAAAGATTTTTTGCATTTGATTTTTAGTTTAGTTTTTAGTATTGCTTTATTCATTTTATAATAAAATGTATTAGTTACTGGTTAACTGTTTTATATGTATATGAAAGGGCATAGTCTTGTCTAATTAAAAGGTTCTTTTTAACAGAACACAGTAAACACAATCTAAAGCGAAGCTAAGAATATTCATATTTAAATATGAAACTAAGTCATTTTTATAAAGTGTTTATTAGAATTTTTGCATATTTAAAGTTTCAATTGAATTTTCATCCATTTTTGTTTCAACAAAAATCTTCATATAAATCAGATATAATATTACTAACAAAAATAATAGTCATATTTTATTTATTAATATTAATACAAAAACTTGAAGTACTTGAAAGAAAAAATTCTGAATAAATAAAGTACTATGGAAATTATACAATAGAACAAAAATGACTATTTCCCATTAACTCTGAAAAAACACGAAACAAAACAATTTTCCCAAAACAAAACTTTCCATAACAATAAACGCCCTTTCCTTATACAACAAGTTCCGCAATCTCCAGTTCCTGTTCCACAGCTGGCACTGACAGGAAAGCTGTTAGGTCACAGGTCACACAAGTAGTTTAAACAAACCATGGCCGTGCAACATCCCCACACACATACACTTCCCCAAGACATACCTGAGTCAAGCAGTAGCTGAACTACATCCATCTTTCCGAAGAGAGCGGCTTCGTGGAGAGCACTTCCTTTCTCTGTCTAGAGAGAGAAAGACTTCAAGTCAATATTTTATTCCTAAATGGCTCACATAAAGAAGTAAACAGCAGTAATATACTATGGCGTCATTACTATTGCCGTCCATGCAGTCTATCAGCCGTCTACTGGGGCGACTGGCAGGGCATTTTATATCACGCTCACTGTGAAGTACTTAACTACACCCAATTTAGCTCTGGAAACATTTATTCAGTGTACTACAATTAACGGCAATGGAGCTGAGAATTTATGAGGCTGACTGACGGGCGCTTGAGAGGGAAAGGAACGGGCAAATTAGACCGAACGGCAGTCGAGACAGATCGCGAGAGAGCTTCTTGCACTGTTGAGCGTGGTCATTTTAATAGGCCACCGGGAGACCGACCACGATACCTTCATTAGTCCAGAGGCATCTGTACAACTCAAGTGCTTGCTCTTCTCCCTGAATTCCCTCAATGGATGTGATGATGCAATACACATTAAACAAGAGCCACAGGGACTTACTGTAATACTTAATCCTGCAAAAACAGCACTGACTTTCAGTCCGGGAGAGATAAAACTACCTCTGTGCAAAGTTTTGAGACACTTTTAGTCACTGTTTTTGTCTAGCAATGGTATTAATGGCTTTTTTCTGAACTCTCCCGAGTCCCAGATAGATCACGTTAAGTTTAAGGGCTCGACATCTTAAAGGGGTACTTCGCTGGAAAGATGAATGCGTATTTAAATTGGGTCCTTTATGTAGATGAAATTATTTTAGAAGTTGGTGCCTTCTAGACTGAGAAAAGCCAGAAAAAGTTATTTTTGCTTATGTGGATGAAATACAACAACTCCCAGAATGCACTTGCTTTGCTGCCCTATTCCCAAGACACTCCCAAGCCACGCCTACCGGTTGGTTGCATCTCTTGCTCACCGCGGTACCATCGTTTTCATTTTTAGAATAATAAAATCATTTTGTGCAGTTAGAGAACCGACGCTAAAACTAAAAACTGAACATATCTGATCAATACAGTGTGAACCGAACGAGAGTCGCAGCACAAATGCAGCAGGAGTCAGATTTCATTCATCAGTGAGTGAGGAGCTGACAGATCAGATGATCGCGGAAGATTTGGTTTGGAAGATTTTAAGCGAAATGTAAAAGCGCCTATTTAAGTGAGCTTGTCATTGTACTGTTTTGTTGTTTATTTCATTAAGAATCATAGGCTAATGAACCCACAATTCAAGCAACGTGCCCCAGAATTCGTGCTGATTCAAAACAGAAACTAAAATGAGCATGGCCACCCAGCATATATTCATGCCCACATTGTCGTTCATTAATTCACAGTGCGTGTCCAATCTGGCTATGGAAATGTAACATTCATAAGAATTCATTAAAAACACTTGCATTGCTCCGACTGCTCCGTTATTGATGCCTGAGCGGCTGTGCTCATTTTACATTCTGTGAGTAAGATCCCACACCTATGGACGGGTTGAAAACATGCGGAACTAGCTCCTATTACTGGCTGTAGTCTCTAGCCTCTGGCTTAAAAAGACTCAGATCTCTATTTTCTAGACGTAAAATACATAAATATCTCATCTCAACGACTGGGGAGCGCGATCATTCGAATATACTACCCGGTTTCTACTGATACAAAGCTTATTTCTAATCACAAAAGTAACCGTTTAACCCGGCACAATGCAACACCAGGCGTTACGCAAGTGTGTTTTGCTAGTTTCAGCTCGACGCAGTTATTAAAGGGGACATATCATGAAAATCGGACTTTTTCTCTAAGTGCTATAATCATGTCCCCGGTGCATCTACCAACCCAGAAAACATGAAAAAGAAAGGACAACCCAGTAACTTTGTTTTTGCAGGCCTTTCTCTGCAAGCATGTTATAAAAAAAAATAGCTGTTTAGATTTCGCTCCCCTTCTGGCGTAGGAAGGGAACCTACCGGCCCTTAATCAGCCCGTTTCCACACACGATGCCACTATTGTGTTTTTAAAAGCTACAAAGGTGAACAAGACCCTTGTGTGTATTTAACAGTTTAAACACAACGTAAAAATGTGAAAGAGAAGTTGCTCCGGGACTTGACATTTGACAACCTGATTACCGTGTGACAGTCTGTATGCGCTATCCATTAAAAGTTTAAACGCCTATAGCTTTAAAAGGTGTGGAAATAATAAACTTTAATGATGAAAGAAAAACTATGCTATCCATGAGAGGGATTGTGAGATGATAATCAAAACCAAGAAGATGGCATTTAAAGGCACAAAAACAGACAGTTATTTTACTGTAGTCAGAAATGGGTATTTACAATATGGATTTAAAAATAATATGTGAGGTATTTTTAGGCTGAAATTTCACAGACACATTCTGGGGACACCTGAGACTTAAATTACATCTTGTAAAAATAGGCATAATAGGTCCCCTTTAAATATTAAAAATTCCTCTCTGGAGAAGCGTTCAGTCTTTCAGCTCGCAAATTCCACCATGTAAATAGCAAATCTGCCATGATGTGAGCGCAACTGGTTTTTAAAGGAAATGGGAAAACACACTTTGATTGGTTTACTGCACGTTACGCACGAAACACACCCATGACACATTAAGAGATTAGGTACAACCCTTTTAGACCATGTGCCAGACGTGCCGACCGTTTTTTCTGCCATTAAACAAACAAAAGTGGATTCGAAAAAGCCCTAAGTGCACCTGTGCCATGCGCTCAGATCGTTAAAATAGGGCCTTAAGTCTTTATAACATTATATAACAATCTTTGTGCATTAATTTGTGTCTTTTTTAGCTTCTTGTGTGACGTTTTAAAAATGCGCCACTCAAGTTAAAAGTTTATTGTTATAAATCACATCCAAAATGAAAGCTTGTGTTTACATAATATGTGTGCGTACTGTGTTTAATTATTTTGTATATATAAATACGCACACATGCATGAATATATTTAAGAAATATTTGCATGAATATACCATATCTATAATTTATATTATATATAAACAGTTTTTTATATAAATATTAAAAATGTCCTTAAATATATACAGCTCTGGAAAAAAAATGAAGAGGCTATTTAACATTGATTTCTCAATGTTAAGAGGTCTCTTAATTTTTTCCGGAGCTGTATACATGCATGTGTGCTTACTTATATATACATGATAATTATACAGAGTACACGCACATATATTATGAAAATTTTTATTTTGGATTGTGATTAATCACAATTTATTTTTCCCCAGCGCTAAAAAAAAAACACATCTTGAGACATTGTGGTTTTTCTATTCCAACACCCTGCGTCTCACGTTTTTAAATGCAAAAACACGTTCTTTGTGAAGGAAAGCAGCTAAAAATATTTAAACTTGTCTCTTAAGACCCCTGAGTTCTTTTCCATTCAGGCGGGCCGGTCACACAGTTCTTGATCACAAGAATGCATCCTGTGAACGCCCACAAGTCTGCTGAAAGTTCTTAGAGAGAAGTTGAAAACAAAAAAATGAGGCAAACACACGAGGTTACATACAAGACTATAAATGTAGTGCTGGTACACTTTCCGAAAAAATATTGAAAGATTTTGTCCTTTAGGAACACTTTTTTGCATTAATAACCCATGGGGTCATGCAAGTCCTCTAATTTGCCTTCTTTAGGCGCAGATAAGGTGAGAATACATACTATCAGGCTTAAATCCAGTGAATCTGAGGATACAAACGAAAAGCTTACATAAAGCTACGCCTTTAAGCATGCATGAAAAAATGAGAGTTCGCATCCACTTACGTACTTAGAGACAGCACAAAAATAGTCACATATAAGACATTCATCGTTGAACCTGAGGTTGAACTCCAGTCTAGATTACTGAATAGTCCAGAAAGACTCAAAATTTCTGAATAAGGCTTGATCATGAATGAGCATGGTAAATCCTGCAGAGCACACTGTTCTCCTGAAATGGTCTGTGCTGTTCGGGATGAGCAGCGAGTGCACCCACAATGGGACGGGAAGTGGGACCCCCTCCTCTGAATAAGGACCACTTCCTGTCCGGTTTCCTATGGCGATTAGCTATTGATGTCACCAGGAGGAGGAAATCGATTCACTCTCACTGTGCTTCCAGGAATTGAGAAGCGATGAGCAGATTGCCTTCATCTCTCTTTCTCACTGTTCTACTTCAGCTGAATGTACTTGCAAGTTTACAGTCTGAAAGAGTTTCTTTCTCAGAGGAGGAAAGAAGATGGAAGACTAGAGTAGTGTCTCCAGGCCATAAATTTAGGTAGGGTAGATTCTGCGTATTAGCGCTAGTTTATGAAACCCATTTTGTAAGCTTTATTCTTATCACTGAACACTTCAGACACACTTTTGACAGAATTCTAATATCCTTGCATTATTCAGTCTGAGGATGGCGCTCTAATGATGATTGACAGATTTTATTACGCACGACAAACACATAGAATGCCATCTTAGAATTGCCTTAATGTAGTATTTATCACGCCTGAATTTTGTGTTAGAATATTATGTAGGAATTACTGTGAGGAAAACAAAGTCATGTCTATTCCCAGAACAAACATAAAAAAACAGAACTACTGTATATAAAATCTATTCACATAAGCATAAATTAAAGGGTTTATACTCTCATTAATTTGATACACTACTTCACATAGTAAGAACAGACATGTCATATACAAACTAGTTACTGACCTGATGCAGACAAATATCTGAAGCAGACTAATATCGTCTTGGGCTGTGTCCGAAATCGACCCCTATACCCTTAAATAGGGCACTATTTGAGGGGACAGCCATTTGTAGTGGTGTCCGAAACGATAACGTACGTTATTGAGTGCACTCATTCAATCCCACAATCCACAGCAACGACGAGTGTACAACTGATGTACGCTAAACGCCTGGAGAATACCCCAAATGCACTTTGAGAGTCATGGGCTGAATAAATTCCCACGACTCGCCGGAAGTTGCAACCCGTAGCTGAATTAATCATCCATTTCCAAACCGCACTGGTCAAGCGTAATGTCATACAGGTATACTGTTAGAACTTAACTTTTAGATAGACTATCAATATTCTCAATCATCAGTTGATGTCCGATATTCCAACCCGTGATGTGTGGCAGGAGCTGCAGTGCGAGAAATCTCCAAAGAATCCTCGAGGAAACAGACACAGTGCAGTACTATAACATTCTCAAACTTAATCAAGCTGTGCCATATATGGTATTTCAATATAAAATCAAGTAAGACGTATATGTGCAAAATGTGTGAGTGTGTATTGTCTATCGTCTGGGTGTGTGCGAATGTGTCCAAGGACTACTTCATGTTTTGTCTAAGTTTGTGCATGTGTCAAAGTCAGTGTTATACAAGGAAAGTTAGAAAGTGATGCCCGAGAAATAAGAAAATATTAACAATGGACACTTTAAATTATTTATGATTTAGTGCTTCACCTTTAAGAAACAAAAATTCAGATATATCTCGCCCAACTAGAGAACCAGTGTCTCATCTTCACTGCTGTCTCTCCTTTAGGCCTTCCTTTTAAAGGGGTGATGAATTGAGAAATCAAATTTCCTTGAGCCTTTGATATATAAAAGGTCATGGTAATATAAGAATTACTGTAAGTTTCGTAGCTGAAAACGTCCTTGTTAGTAAAAGAAAAGCTTTTATAGACACAAGGCCCAGAAAACGAGTCATTATGTGTACGTGTTTGACAGAAAATACCTTAGCACACTGTCACAGGCTGGAGAATCCCTTATTTGTTGGCCTATTACTTATTCATTATGTTTTTGAATGTAAAAACCACACACACGTCATTAGTTGACCTCAGACAACAGTATAAAAATTTTTAAAAGCCAGTTCATGATACCTTTAAATTGATTATTAAATTGATTAATTACAGTTTATACTTCCCAGTTCGCTACATTAAAATAATTATTAAACCGCAAAAAGAAGCTATGCAAAAGTGGCAGCTATTCTGGAGCACTCAGTGACCAAATTCACTCACTTGTTTTAATTATTAGTGGAGTAGTAAGTAGGGAATAGTGATTGAGGGTACAGGGGGGCGATTTCCACAGCATTGGACTGAAGCGAGGATTACGCGAGTTAACACCATGTGAAAAAAGCAAAGTAGAAATCTGCCCCATAGCCTCTCTATGGGAGTGTGCTGCAGTTCCATTTTTCACCACAGATTTACATTGAAAATACGTGGGGCGCTGTAGAGCTAGGGAGGGCTCAGAGACCGGCTGCCCCACTTAGTATCATGAATACATGCCTGTTAAATCCATGTGCTACATTTGAATATATCCAGCTGGCTTTACGACTTAAAATAGCCTAGAAATTACAAATAATATTTGTTGCAGAATACTGAACACATTTATAATTTATTATTAATTCAGTGTATATAGAGGTCTATGTTTTAATGAATATGTTGGTGCCACGGCTAGAGAGGCATGCATCATTAAATATTAACTCATTTATTCATGTGATCATAACATTACATCAACATTACACATTCCATGTTCACTTTCAGCCATGTTTTTTCCCTCATCTACGGCGCCAACGTTTTATTTGTCCAAAATTCTGCCATAAATATAAATTACATCATAAATGTATATTAAACATCAAATTAGTTCTCATTCGCATTGGACAGACAAATTATAACATGTCTGGTTAGCACGCTTTGTTGCGCTGTAACTTTGCAGGGTTAAAGTATGTGTTCAAATAATACTGTATCTCTCATAGAGACAGAGAGAGACGGAGGACGGGGAATCCGTGCTTTCTGAGATCAAAGCTTCCTCTGATCATCCTCCCTCACACACGCAACACAGAACCATTCAAGTGCTGACAACTCAGCAACGTTCCAACACACACACAGCCTAAAGAGACAGCTATTCCATACAAACAGATTTACAGCCTGATAAATAAGACAAGCACATCCAAGAACACACACAATCCTTTGACGCTATATTAGTGAAGATCTCACTAGCGTAAAACTAAGAAAACTAATTTTTTTCATTACATTTCTTCTGCAGTTGCCCACCACAAGGGTGTTGCTACATTATGCGGTGACTAAGAGCTTCTGTGCAATTTTCAATGCACTAAGGTGTTACAGGGTGTTCTGAGTGGTTGCTATGCAGTTGCTAGGGTGATCAGTGGGGTTGCTAGGATGCTCTCTGTGGTTTTTAGGTTGTTGCCAGTGTTTTGGATGATTTCTAGGGTGTACAGAGTGGTTGCTATGCAGTTGCTAGAGTTTTCTGGGTGGTTGCTGTTCTGAATGGACAATTCTGGACAATTCTAAAAATCTGCATTATTACATCACAGACATGCACAAAATGTCAAAAGGCAGTTTCCATACAAAGAGCATTGTGCTTTGACAATCACCTATCTAACAAGAACACTGATGCTTTTACTATTCTCTATGCCTAATCTTTTTGTGAATTATTCATGTACTTTTATATTTACATTTTAGTAATTAATTGTTTTTACAATTGAGGGCATCCCCAGATGTCCTCAAAGGTTCCCAAAGGGAAGGTTTGTACGATTTTAGGTCACTTCTTTGTCCCTAAAGTATAACATAAGTAAACACACACACCAGGGAAGCCTGAGGAAACCCTAGACTGAGAACAGAGTGTTCCTCTACTGCGTTTCACTTACTCTCACAGCTAGATGAATTATTCATCCATTTGAGCCCTTAAACCATTCACAATCTCTCTCTCTCTCTCTCTCTCTCTCTCTCTCTCTCTCTCTCTCTCTCTCTCTCTCTCTCTCTCTCTCTCTCTCTCTCTCTCTCTCTCTCTCTCTCTCTCTCTCTCTCTCTCTCACAACAGAAAAAAATAATAAAAAGTTATGTCATGAAACTCTAGATGGCGCAGGCTCACAAGTCCTTAACTCAATCTGATTGCAATAGAGGGGTGCAGATATGATGTCACTTTGTAGGCCAACCGGCAGTTCACATCGTACTGGTTTCTTCAACAAAAACCCAATAGGATTTTTTTGGTTTCTTTTGGATTAAAAAAAAACTAGCTCTGTGACCGACAAAAGTTTATGATACTTCCAGTTTTGTCCGTCAGAATTTTCACAGATCAACAAAACTTTTATGAATTTTGAAGCCTAAATGCAGTCGCCAGGAGTAAAAAGCTAAAAGTGGGCTATAAACGGACTATATGATTCCAAGATTTCAACGTCACCATCACCAAGCTTCCGACAACTCTTTCAGTTTTCATCTAAAAACTGTTTTCCAGAACATACGAGTTAGAATAGTTTATATAAGCATGATGAGGCTGTAAAAGTGGGCTGATCCGGTGTGATGATGTGTGATGTCCCAGACTGCCTCTATAGTACAAAATATTTTGATAGGGCAATATATTGTTGTCCTTCTCCGTGCGATACAAGAATCGATACGCTGGCACCAAACATCGATATTTTAATTAATGAAATAAGGCGCTCTTAATAGATTTCATCACTACTTAATGGCTCCTCAAGGTGGCGCTCAACATGAGGGAAACGTGACCATAAGTTAAGTAGCCTAAGAAAAATAGTTTTTTAACGGAATGGCAGACAAAAGTGTGAGCAAAATAATAAATGCCCCAATCATTTAAGTTCAAAGTCTGGAAAACCTGCACTTTACCTTTACACAGGCATTTCGTTTTCATAGTTAGACAGATATCGCAATATATCCTTATAGGATTGTCTAGCAATATATTGATCATAGCAGAATTGCTGTATTGCAATATTATCGGTATCATCAGCCAAGTATCATATTGTTAGATACCCTGTGATTCCAACCCTTACTCTGTAGTCCTACTTAGTCCTTGTTAGCAACCGTATTTTTCAGGACAAGTAATAGATTTATTAAATCACAAGCGGGGTAATACTGATGTATTTTATGTCATAGAATAAACATAAAAATGTCTTGTGCTTCTGTTCACCACAGACTTCATTTCAGCCATTTAACCAAAATCCCATTAAAAAAAACATTGACTTTGTGACTAATTTCTGCATTTAGTCCAACAAAGTGATGTCATACCTGCACACATCATTCTCTATAGATCACATCTGATCGGTTCCTGCTTTATTGGTAAACAATGACCTTGCTGCTCAACATTTAAATTCTTGCCTATTGTTTGCTGTAGCAGTTTGCAGCGCGCTTTCAGAAGCCCTCCCCCTTCCCCAGCTCCACCTGTATAGATCTGCTATGTGGTGATTCATGTATGCTATGTTGTACAGCAGCAGCATGTCTTGCTTGCTTGGAAAGTTGCAGCAGCTGACATTACAGAACTGAGATCTGGAGCCAAAAATGTCAATGTGTGACATGAGTTCTGGACAAAGAGCATATCCTGCTCACACACTGACCTGTGTGTTAACGTCCATGTCAGCCTCCAGCAGCACTCGAACGGTAGAGTGATGGCCGTTCCGTGCGGCCAGATGTAGAGGCGTTTGCTTGCGTGTATTGCAGCTCATGAGATTGGGGTGGGCGGTCAGTAGCATGCGGACAACCTGCAGGCGGCCATACAGGGCGGCCAGGTCCAGCGGCGTTTCCCCGCGGCTGTTCCTCATGCTGGGGTCCGTCAGCTCCTGCAGCAAAACACGGACCACCTCGGAGTGACCGTACTGAGCCGCACAGTGCAGAGCCGTCTCCTTCTCAAGGTTCTACATCAGAGAGAGCGACAAGGAGAGACAGAAAGCATGTTACTGTAATAAAATCACTTTGAAGCATCCATTATCCAAACATGAGCTGTCATATAACCATGACAACAGTCTGTCAATCACCTACTGCCCTAAATAAGTCCCATAATGCAATGCAACTGCCTGCAGGCTACTGTCAGGTTTTTTTTAGACATAAGACGATACACAGCAGCAAAGATGAACACCCTGATAAGATCCCTCTATCGCATGAATTCTGGTTAATACTGATAAAGAAAAATGACTTGAAAGTGAAAGCAGAGTCATGCTGTCATCATGTAGTGATGAAATTATAGATCTAATGGCAGTGTTGTTGAGTGGGTGCTTGGTGTTTTTTTAATGACCCAATTAAAATATATATTTGGCTAGATATGGCTCAGGATTTTTCTTTTCATTAACTGATCAAGTCTAATTACTTAGAAACGTAATAGCATGGCACAACTCTCCTTCGTGAGCAAATGGTGTGGGACGAGTTAGAGGTTTGTTCAAATCTGTGAACCTACAAGTGAACAGAGAATATCATACACCAACTGGAAATATAACCATATTATAACATAACAGCCCCCTCTACTGCCACTACTGCACACCACACTTCTTCTCTTGGCTACACATGTTTGTGTGTTTTAGGGGTGCTCCAACAAACTGAGAGATGAGAGGTTATGTCTGTAGCATGAAGATAGAAAGAGCATTCTTGCAGGTCTGTCAATAAACAAGAGAGCTGCAGCGAGTGGCCGCTTTAACTGCAATGACTTATTTCAAGCAAATGGGTTCCTTAATTAGCCAGACATGATTGAAAATGATGATAAGAGACTCCCAGTCCCTGAAGCAGCACAAAGAAACAGACCTGATACTGCAGACAGATTTCTCTCGCTCTCTCTATCGCACTCTCGTACTCTCTGCTCTGCCTTTCTTCCTTTAATCTCCATTTTTCAGCTTTGAACACCAAACACACACACAGTAATTTCCTGCATCCATCGTGCATCTGAATGTCGGCCAGACAGCGCAATATCCAGAAAGACAGCAGGCCGTTTTCCCACTCCATAGTGTTCACGCCCTATTGGTTAATATCCAAGAAGGGCTGTCATGATAAAACAACACAAGAACAGGAAATCACATTCAATAAATGAAATGACACATAAGAGTGACGCCGTATCTAGAGCGATCAGCACTTTAGACGACACAAAACACATAATTAAAGTATAAAATAGACAATTAGGCCCAACAAAAGTGCTTTGTTCACAGATGAGGAACCCGTGAGTCTCGTCTCTTAGCGGAGCACTAAAGCAGATGTACAGACAGACAGTACGGCCCACGGGAGGATAGAGGAGGTGTGGAGGATCGCATTAGTCTCGGCTATCCTGTTCAATCCAGTGAAGTTAAATGCGGATTTGTTTT